>NC_081758.1:37709236-38309236 GCF_963082965.1 Carassius carassius | reverse complement strand
CTGATTATAATGATTTATGATACATGCTAATTATTTTTATTAATGATGTAGACTGTAAAAGACAGCTTACAGGTTCTCATACCTATAACTCAAAAATGTATTGCATTTATTACAAGGCGCTCATTTCTAAAATAAAATAATATAATATAAAATCTATGCACTTTAGCAGACATGCATGCATTTGGCAGATGCTTTTATCCAAAGTGACCTAGAAAAGGAGAACAACAGCTATTTTATCAAAGAGCCAGTCATTTTGTAATATAATATGCCAAAGTGCTCATCTCAAAAATAAATAAAACAACATTACATTTATGTATTTTGGCAGACATCTATGCATTCAATTTTTTATTAAAAGTCTTCACTATGGACACTAACATTTCTCATTGATAAACATGATGTGAGATTATTATCTCCCCGTTCAATTCATACTGTAGCTCTTTATTCTTGCTGTTATTATTATTCTTGCGGAAATTTATGAGAAACATCAGAGACAAATTTGATACTTAAACACAATTTAACCGAACCCTTGTTAAGATCACAGAACTTTTTAGTAGCCAGCCCATTACCCAAAAGCCCTGCACGCATCCATCCACAGAACAATGTCTGAGCAATAAAAATGTACATTACATCTTAATTCCCAAAACTAAAATAGCAGTCTTGAGTTGTAGTGAGATGTAAAGAGGCTTTTGTTTGACTTTTGTTTGACAGGATTATTACAGTGCAAATTAAACTCAAATATTGGCTTACAGCTAATCAGATTCCTCAATAAGAGCTCTGAAAAGAAGAAAAATAAAACATCATGGCCTTCTGGTATTTTACATTTGTTTTACATTCTCCTTGAGTTCAGCTGACAATGGTGTGACTTTCTGTAAGTCTTTTCCATAATCAGAAGTTCACTTAAGTGCAGCACTGATCTGGTTGTGGAATTTAGACGCTAAACCTAAACCATTGTGGGTTAAGGCACATACTCAAAATTCTAGCTGTTACTTGCACATTTACCTTAACAGTCAAAGCAAATGTTGTTTGAAGAGTATATGGTGGGAATGTTCAAATGCACCTCATAGAAAGCAACTTCTTTTTTTTATGCAAACCCATGGGAAGTAAATACAATACATGCAGTCTGAACAGTAATTACTGTATAGTAATCGTTCAGTATCTTTTGTTATACTGTAAATCTCAGCTATACTTTCATATCCCTCCCATTTTGTGAAAGATTTACTTTAATTAATTTTCACTGAGGAATTGCTAGGAAACATAAAAAATAATTACATAGAAACTGCTAGTAACAAATTGAGTTAAATGTGATATTTTGAAGTAGAAAGACTGAAACGTACTCCAATAATCTTTATATATATATATATAGTGTAGTGTAGAAAGTAAAACTGATGCTGAGATAGATGGCAAGAACTAAAGTTTACATAAGTTCATCCATCATCTGAAATCTCAATGCACCACTATAATACTCCAACGTTAGGACCTCACATCTGTACCAATCTAGTTACCTGACCAAACAGCTTCCTAGTACAAAATTCAACACATATGGAGCATTCTTTTATCTTATCTGAGGTTCATTCAATCTGATAAGACACTGATCCATGTGCAAGCAGATCACAATCTGAATTACATAACATTGTCAAACTGAGAGTTAATGATCTCTTCTCACCTGGTCTGGTCTAAATCAGGTGTGCTCAGAGTTTTCTGCATAAGGCCAGAGGTGTGGAAGCCGCTGAAATCTCACTAGGTATCCAGTCCGATGTTATCTGTGGAGCTGGACTGGTGTTATTCCTCTTTCCTATGGAGAATTCCAGAGTGCAGCACTCTCCTCTCCTGCCTCCTCCTCACGCTTTTACTGCAGTAGCCCAAGATCAAGGCACAGTCCCACCACAAACCTCTGACACACACACACCAGAAAGCAGAGCCGCCTGTAAGAACTGTTCTCTCTTACTCTCTCTCTCTCCGCTTTTGTGCTTGTCTTTCATAAACACCCTCTCTTTTTACCCCCTTCTTTCTTTTTTACTCACTCCTGCTCTCTCTCTCTCTCTGGCGGAGGTTGGGGTTGCAGCAGTGGGACTCATGCCAGTAGCTCAGCTGTATGCAGTATTGATGGAGTTGCTCAGGGATGCTAACACAGCATCAATTTTCCCAGCGCTCCACTTTCCCTTTCACTCTTCACCCGCTCCTGCACCTCCATCTATCCTTTTTACCACTCCCCCAACCTATCAGTCTGCATCCTTTAGTTGACCACTATCTAAATCACTCTGTTCCTGTGCTCTCTTTTATTGTCCTTAGTTTTACTGAGCTTGTTCTCTCTCAAATGCATCTCATCATTGGTCTAAATTGATGTATAAGCAGATCAAATCTCAGGTTCTTGCTTCATTACTGTAAATGCTGCCCCTGTGGATGATCTGTCTACAGATCATTAGTGCTCATTAGTGCTGCTACATGTTATTTTTGCTCATACCTAGGATTAGGGAGCTCTACTCTTTTCATCCATCTTCAGCATCTCGGGCCTTTGTTTGTGGCTGTTTAGGTAATATTCCCATACAAATGACAATTTGGGAAATGATTGCAATGCAGTTTGTGTGCAATTGCGGTATAGAGATATACCCAAAATAAGGTGGATAGAAACTGCATAGCAACACACTAGAACTATTTAGAACTCCCATACAACTGTGGCAGCATGCATAGAACCACCCAGAAAACCTAGCAACTGCATAGCAACGTACTACAAACCACTCAGAAGACCACAGTAAATGCACAGCAATGCTATAAAGTAGTCTCAGCACCTAGCATAGTCATGTACTTAAAACCACCCAGAACACCCTAACAACTGCATAGCATCATGCTATAAAAAAACACCCAGAACACACTAGTATCTGCATAGCAATACACTAAAACCCATTAAAACGCATAAAACGTTATATCTATGCACTAATATCCAACCAAAACACCCTAACTACATAACAACAATGCACTAAAACCAATCAAAAAACCCAAGTGCTTAGCCATGCATTAATAAAACACTCTAACAACCACATAGCAATGTGCTAAAAATCACCCAGAACACCCTAGAAACCATCTAACTATGCTCTGTAGCAACTATGCACTGACCTTAAGGACAAACCCTAATGTAAACATCTATATGCATCTTTTCTCCATCATATGTGTCTCACAACTTTTGTAAAAGGGGCAAAAAGATGTCTGATGATACTTAGTCTAATTATTATCGAAAGGGTCATGAGGCTCTTTTTGCTTTGCTCATCACAAAAGAGGAACCTCTCTGATTTCATTTTCATTAAATATGCTGTCGGATCAGAGAACAGGATGCACTTCATTTCAGGAAAGGCTGACTAAACCTGAAAGGATGATTCACTGAATAAAACTGTGCTTGCCAGTTGGATGCAAACGACACAATTTAGATATCTATATGTAAATAAAAAAAACACAGTAAACTGTTTTTTCACAATGCATTTAGGCAGAAGTAAATCCCAACCAATGCACTAGGGAGTCAGTCTTGCAGCAGCAGTCTGTTTTTACTGCAGCCATCTAACATGTCTGCAGCATCTTTCAGCAAGTAAAATCAAACTTACCATCAGAAAGCAAAGATCCTGGTAGATCATCTACTTGTGAGGCCCTCTGCTGGCAATGGAGGAACGTCACCCGAGATTTGAGGTGAAGAGCTGAGGAAACATTACCTCAAGGATAAAAGGACAAACATAATAGATTCTTTCATTAAGCACCCTTTCCCTTTACCAGACATGACCTGCCTCAGTGCAAAGAGCCATATAGGTCTCAGCATATTATATAGAAGATCAGGGCGCTGATGAATTATGAATTAGCCTGATTTTCTCTGATATGAATGTTAATGTCTTCTTCCAGAGGTGCCTTTCCTTCTGGTTTTATCCTGTGGAGACAGTGTGTCCTGGAAAGAATCAATAGCTTTAGATTTTCAAGGACACAATTACTTATTTATAAGGTTAGTACATGGTTGGATATTGATAATAAATCATTAGTTTGATATATAGATATATATATATTTATTCATTTAATATTTTTCTAAGAAGTCTCATGATCACCATGGTTGCATTTATTTGATACAAATTTATTTACAAAAAGTAAAAAAAAGGATATATATTTTTAAAGAAGAATTTTTTTATGAATTACTTCAATTTAAAATAGCTATTTTCCATTTGTATAAATATAATTTTTTCCTAAAGCTGAATTTTCAGCACCATTACTCCAGTCTTCAGTGTCACGATTCTTGAAAAATCATTCCGATTTACTGCCCAAAAAACATTTCTTATTAGATACAGAAATCTTTTGTAACATCACAATATATTATTGTTCAATTAAAGTGTTAATGTCTTTCAAAAAATAAAATATAAATACTTAACCCCAAACCTTTTAACATAGGTTATATAGACAAAAATGTCAATAATAAATGATAATGTTTATATATATATATATATATATATATATATATATTTTAAAAAAAAACTGTAAAACTGACTAAACCTCTTTGACTTCTATGCAATAGCTGTGTGCCATTTGCTGTGAAGCATACAAAATATAAAGAGGACATTGTCTGGTTATAGTTCACACATTTATGATATCAAAACAGCTTTAGCACTGCAGCATGTGCTTTTTTAGATGTTAGCCAGGGATGATATCAACTAAACTAAATGTATTAACACATCTGTATGGGGATGTATGCTCAAAGACACATGTGTTTCACAGGAAACTCTTTTCTGAACTCTATGCTATATATCTAACTTTCACTGGCATGATTAGCCGAGTGCTAAAAGGTAGCATGCCTGTCCTAGACAAGAAAAAAAAAGAATTCATTGTTTTCCAGCTTCTGCTTCAACTGTGGTCTGCCTCTCCCAATCTGTCTTCTTTCATTTCATTTGTACTTGCTTTAATGTTGTTCTAGCTGATGCCAAAATATCCATTAAGGATGTTATACAGGCTACACAATGTTTTCTATCCAAAAACCACTACACAACAGAGGAATGGAGGCGTTCGGAATGAGATCTGATCAAACCACCTTTCATTTAGTTAATCCTCATTCATCCATAAATTTATAAAACACTTGGCTTGATTTAACAGTAATTCAACATAAACATATTCAGTCAATAACTGACTTCATTATGCTTATGGGAATCCTCAGGTCTCTCTGAAACTTAAGACTTTCTTTTTTCTGTGGAACTTAAAAGAATATATCATAAGATCATTTTTGGGTGAATGATCTCTAAGAACAAATCTTCTTAAATTAAAATGTTTTCAGTTATTATGAGTTTTATGTCATACAGTAATTCTGATTATGCACAGCAAACAGATCCCGAAAATAGTAGTATCAGTTTTATTCTGAGTTCTGACACAAAACTTGCATTAGAGAATTAACCATCATTGGCAGTGCTTCCATTGACAAAACATAATGTTGGTAATAATTAAAAAAAAGTGTCAAATAATGCACACACAAATAAAACAAAATAAAATAAAATATTTTTTACACTACTGGTTGAAATGTTTTTAAATCTCTGTTAATATATATATATATACAATTAAGCCACTGATTTCTTTACCAAATTGGGCTTTGAAAGTCAACTGAAATTGTAAAAAAATGGTCTGTCCAAATGCTTCCAAATTTTCCCATCTGGCATGTTTGTTTTGTAATGCTGAGTTGCGTTCTTGAATATTTCCAGCCTTAAGATGAAATCTAAACTATATGATTTCTGTCTTTCGGTAATGCTGAGTTCTTGAGCATTGTTCTAGATTGCGAGGCAGAATTTTACTTTGCAGCTTTGATTCATGATCGCCCATGCAGACAGCAACAAAAAGAAAAGCCCCTCCAACAACTAACAGAAGTCCAGCAAACCATGCAGAAAACATGGCCTCTCCATACTCCCATCTGGGCATCACATCTGGAAGATTCTCATCCCAGAACTTCACTACCATAATGTATGCCATTAGCGAAACCGGTGCGAGGGTCGTGATCCCTGACACAACGATAAACACTCCACCGAGAATGAGTAGAGTCCTTTTCATCCTCTCCCGCCCGCTGCCAATCTCAACACTCTGGAGTCCGAAAAAAGCAGCCGCCACACCAAGAAATCCTGTTGCAATGGAAAGGCACATGAGAACCCGTGAAGCTAAAGTGTCTAGTGGAAGGGCTAAAAAAGACTCGAAGGCTTTGCAGTGAATCCCAACTTCCTCTGTGTAGATACACATGTGCCAGAGCCCTTCATACCAGTTCTCCATCTCATTCAGATCCGAGTTCATCGTCTTCCATAGTGGCAGGAAGGTTGTAATAACAGTAGTGACTAAACCTCCGAAGGACATAAAGAGTGAAGCTCTCTGGACAAACTTGGTGGTTAACAGCACCATGTTAACACTCGTCTGTCCTCTCACTTTGTCTGTCTGTCCGTCTGAGATTTTCAACTGGTATGTTTCATCTACTCTGGACTGGCTCCTCCTTTGCTTTAATAAAAACCCACCTGTTCTTGCCGGATGATCCAGCAGCCCTTCACAACGACGGGACTGTTTTTCAAACTGATGAATATCTGTACCGAGGACAATAACTGCTTTTTAAAGAGGAAATCCGATATGTCCAGTTTTAAGTCTGTGCAAGAAGCCTGAACAGAGTGCAATAAGACTTTATTGAGATTCAAAGAAACCTCTGGTGAAATGTGTTAAAAGAGCATTTTTCCTTGCTAATGATAACTCAGAAGTGATCCTAAGGAGTTACAGGATGCTGTGTCGTGTAGTAGCTGAATTAATGATACAGTAGTTCGCTTTGAAAACACAGTGTACCACAGGTTCTTCTTTTTCGATGAAAAATTGCGGAAAATTGTATCCATGTCTCTAGTCCGATTTATATAGTAATATTGCTTTTTTATCTTGTCATCTTGTCTGAATCAGGAGAGAAATATGCATGGATCAAGCACCATTTACAAGCAAAAACCGTCCAAAACATTTCTAAACTTATTGTGATGTTTTTATTCAATGCAAAGGATCCATTGGTGAGCAACTGATGTAAATTTCTCCAATTCTGTTCTGATGAAAAAACTAACACATCTACATCTTTGATATCCTACATTTTCAGCGAGTTGTCCTTTTCAGGTGAACTATTCCTTTAATTTAACCCCAAAAAAAAATTATGAAAATGAAACAATAAAACTAGTGCGAAAGGTCCTCTTCAGTCAACTCTAAAATTATACTAATCTTCCCAGACATGCTCAATCTCTAACAATGCCAGCTAGTAATAAAGTCTGATCTCTGAGGCTGTGTGGCCTGAGAGATGCCCAGGTGCAGTTGCAGCTCCTGGCACGTGTGCTACTCTGAAGAGAATGATCCCCTTTGTGCTGCTATCCAAAACCTTTCATTTTTCTTTCATCAACCCTGTCTGAAGCTCAGCTTTTATGGTGTTCTGTTGAAAATTCCAGCAAACAGCAATTTTTATATTTTGTTCCAAATTGCGTGAGAACAATGATTTTGACTTTTTAGTGAAGTAGTACATTTATAATTTGAATAATCTTTTATTTGAAGGTGCTGTATACTGTAATTCGCTTCAACCACCTTAAATCTTTAAAATACTACTTTTCTGATTGAATAAAAAAGCACAAGCGGTTTAAAAAAAGCATGGGAATTCAGTGATGTACTGTATGTCAGGTAGAGAAAGTTTATACATGGTACACTCTCAGAAAAAAAATGGTAATGGATGGTAATGTAGTCTTATTTACCACATTGCACAAAGGATGAATAAACAGATACTTACAGATTTGTTTCTAGCCATCATCGATGGTAAATCCCCTCAAGTCATCTCATATTGTTTATATAATACATATGCGTAATATAAACCACAAAACATAGTCTGCTGATGTTGCACAATTTATTAAGGCATATTGCCCACAGGACCAACAGAACACTCTGCTTTATCTCAATGATTACAGTAAAGCATACATGAGTCTGAACATTGACTGTTGTGATGATCCGCTTATAAATATATGCCATAACTGCATAATAACAGGCACTGGCATAATTCAGGATAATAAAAGCAGCGCAGAATCACTACAAGGTTCAGGGATAAATAAAGTACTACTATATTCATAAAGTGCAGTAGATCAAGTCTGGGTCATATTTACACACACAATTACACACATTGCTTAAAGAATGAATATTCATCATTAAAACAATATCATTACTGACCCTGGAACAACATTTTACTCCAAAAATTTATTCTTGACCATTTCCCTGAACCTAAACCTAACCCTAACCATGAGTAATCCCTAAAATCAGAGGAAATGATAGATGAATGACACTGATGTACAAGCACCAAACAGTGATTTTAAGCATAAACTTCACAAAATCTATAAACTGGTTCTTCAAATCTGATTGGTTCATCACAATGTTGTTCCAGGGACAACAAAGATGTTGTCCCAGGAACATGTCTCACTTGGTAAAATCAGGTTCTGCATCATTACTTCACTGCAAAGAAGAATGTTTCATTATTTTTTAGTATTTAAATTGTAGAGTATATACACATAATGGTTTATATATATATATATATATATATATATATATATAGTTTTAATTTGAGTAATTCAAGTACTTCAGCTTAAACTAAATTTTAAAAAAAAGTTTGCCTTGGCAGCTAAATGAAATATTTACTGAAAGCGTAACTGAAAGTTGTTTTATATATATATATATATATATATATATATATATATATATATATATATATATATATATATATAGTACAGACCAAAAATTTGGACACCTTCTCATTCAAAGAGTTTTCTTTATTTTCATGACTATGAAAATTGTAGATTCACACTGAAGGCATCAAAACTATGAATTAACACATGTGGAATTATATATGGAATTATATACATAACAAAAAAGTGTGAAACAACTGAAAATATGTCATATTCTAGGTTCTTCAAAGTAGCCACCTTTTGCTTTGATTACTGCTTTGCACACTCTTGGCATTCTTTTGATGAGCTTCAAGAGGTAGTCACCTGAAGTGGTCTTCCAACAGTCTTGAAGGAGTTCCCCAAGAGATGCTTAGCACTTGTTGGCCCTTTTGCCTTCTGTCTGCGGTCCAGCTCACCCCTAAACCATCTCGATTGGGTTCAGGTCCGGTGACTGTGGAGGCCAGATCATCTAGCGCAGCACCCCACTACACAAGAGGGAAGTCGTGGCCTAGTGGTTAGAGAATCGGACTCACAATCGAAGGGTTGTGAGTTCGAGTCCCGGGCCGGCAGGAATTGTAGGTGGGGGAGTGCATGCACAGTTCTCTCTCCACCTTCAATACCATGAGCAAGGCATCGAACCTCCAACTGCTCCCCGGGCACCACAGCATAAATGGCTGCCCACTGCTCCGGGTGTGTGCTCACAGTGTGTGTGTGTGTGTTCACTGCTCTGTGTGTGTGCACTTTGAATGGGTTAAATGCAGAGCACAAATTCTGAGGGTCATCATACTTGGCTGAATGTCACTTCACTCTCCTTCTTGGTCAAATAGCCCTTGATGCCTTCAGTGTGACTCTACAATTTTCATAGTCATGAAAATAAAGAAAACTCTTTGAATGAGAAGGTGTGTCCAAACTTTTGGTCTGTACTGTATATATTGCACTTGTTGCAATGCTGTTATTTACTTATTTTATATTTTAATTAACTATTATCAAGAAACTAATGAAAACCACTATTGAAAAAGTAAAATATCTGAACTCATTATTGTAATTTAGAGGGAAAATGTTCATAATTGTCATAAAAAAGGCACACACACACAAAAAGGTAACCCTAAAATGTGTTAATTTTCTTTATGCAATATGTCATTTCATTTTCTTTCTTTTTTTTTGTGAGATTCACCCAATAAGGAGTGAAGCTTTCATTATGTGGGACACAATAACTATATGTCTAATTAAACAACAATGTTGGCCATTGACAGATTCGATGTGCACTACCAAATAAAGGTATTTGTCCAAAATATATGCACATTAAAACGAATGTAAATGTGAGTCTTTTTGCAGTTTTACAATTTTTACAATATCCAGCATGTTTCTCCTACACAATTAGGTAAATAAAATCTAGGGGAACGTGAAGCAGCAAACCAGACCCAATCTGACTGAGGTGGGGTGTGATGCAGGATTATATGGGCTGGGAGGAGGTGCTGGATGACAAGGGAAGGAAATGGCGTGGAAGCAAAAATGAAAAAGTTCATAAGGGATGGGATGGGACATGAAAGGGGTGGAGAAACTATATATCAGAGCTCATCTCAGTGCACTGTTTGTCTGATATGTGGGATGCCAGCGAGTCAATGATGTCCAACAGCAGCGGTTGGCTGAGCGATCGCAGGTTTGGGAGCTTGGACACCTTCAGGGAAGGAAGGAGAACCAAAGAAATAAATGGTAAACAACACAGGCCATGCAAGAGACCGCAAATAAACAGCCAAAAAGAAACTGATAAGCTAACAGGGCCAAATAGACCAGAATGTCAAATATTTTTAGGGAATTCTGTTCACAAAGGCACTCTTAAAGGCTCAAAGGCATTTTAAAAATTCTATTATTGTTTGATGTAGCCAAAAGTGGGACAATTTATGACTACTGGTGTGAGTTTAATTGATTGTTAACACTGGTAATGATTAAATAGGCCTAAATGCATATCAAACTCAGTGTTTTACACAATAAAAAGCCTTTAGCAGTTACAGATCTCTCTGTATTAATAAAATGACACATTTAACAGTTTGTAGAGGCAGTCCACGTGGCAGTGAATATCTTGGTGATGTGTTTTTAGCCGTGGCGAGGCAGCCAGCACACGCTCAGAGCTGTGGTCAATAGCACACCCACCTTGGTGAACTGATGGACTATTATATGCAGGCAGTGTTTCTTCATATCCAGGGCTTGAGTCTTATCAGCTGCTTCCAAGATCTGAAGATACAAAAGGTGATAGCATGCGAATGCAGTTCTTGATTATCAAATGGTTTGAATGTTTAATGTTTTTTCAGGATTCTTTAATGAACAGAAAGTGCAAAACACCAGCATTTAATATTTGATGGACATAATCAAAAATAACGCTGCCATGTTAACTGATGGGGTGGAGTTGTGTGGATTATTGTGATGTTTTTATCAGCTGTTTTGGACTCTCATTCTGACGGCACCCATACACTGCAGAGGATCCATTTGTGAGCAAGTAATGTAATGCTACATTTCTCTAAATCTGTTTCGATGAAGAGACAAACTCATCTATGTCTTGGATGGCCTGAGGATGTGTACATTTTCAGCAAATTAGCATTTTTATGTGAACTATTCCTTTAATTTCTGACTGGCCCCAATCTGTGGACTGGTAGTGTATACTACTTGATATATACCTGTAAGACATTCTCTACAGTAACATTCATCTCCAGATTTTGCTTGCAGTAGGCCTGCAGTCTGTTGTTGGAGAAACCGTAGTAATAAGGTGCTGCAAACAGGTATCTATGTGCTAGTTAAGGGCAAACAAATCGTTGAAAATTTCACTCCAATTTAATCTATGGATTTCTTCCACCTGTTTTATCATCCACCAAAAAAATTGCAAATAAGCGCACACCTCTCCTTAACAATAACACTATTTGAGGCATCATTCATGTCTCTTGCAAGGGGGATGAGTTTTGTCCAAATTTTTGTTAATATGACACTTACTTGTTCAAATGTATAACAATAATAATAGAAAAGGTGGTCAAAATCATTACCAAAAATAAAGATTGCATACAGTGCTATAAAATGAAGAGCATGAGGCAGTAAGAAGGATACAGCGAGTCCTCTGGAGGCATGTTGACGTCCCCATAATAAATATAGCGCAGCATGGACTCAAAGGCCTGTGTACTTGGAACCATCTCACCAATCGAAATGTTCACCTGCCCGTCCTCTGGCATGAAGGAGCGGAACATGGCCTCAAAATAACTGTCAAAGAAATCGAGAAGACAATCAACTGGTAAATTATTAAAAGACACAGTCAAAAAGATCAAGACAGGTTTGGAATGGCTGACCAGCTTTTATTTATGTAGAAAAAAAAAAAAAAGTAATATGCACTACACTGCACATATTGTTCATGGAATACCCAGATCACTTGCTGCATAACCAAAGCAGTGCTATTCTTGTTAACCTAATCTATTAAAACACATTTGTTAAAAATAAAAAAAAATAAATAAAAAAAATGTATATATATATATATATATATATATATATATATGTACAACTTTCAGTTACACTTTCAGTAAATATTTCAGTTAGCTGCCAAGGCAAACTTTCTTATTTTAATTTAGTTTAAGCTGAAGTACTTGAATTACTCAAATTAAAACTGAAAAAATCCTAAAACAGACATAAAAGTTATTCAATTAATTAAAAAATAAAATAAAATTGATAAAAAATGGAAAAAAATCTAAATCAAAAATAATTCACTTCAACAAACATTGGGCATCGTTCATGAGACACGAGCAGAATAATTTTTTGTGTAAATAAAGCCGTTCTGATTTCCGAATTCTATATACTTTCGAATTTATGAAAATTTTTATATTTTCAAAATATCAGTTGGTATGGAAGAAAGGTCAACCTGCTCCCTACCATGAGTAAATGGTGCATAAAATGTGTTCTTTCTGGCAAATGGATGACAGTTTATTTGGACTACTATAATAATATTTTACAAGTTAATTTGCGTTGTCATTTTTTTTTCAGCCGAGATTTGAAAACTATTGGTAAAACACAGCGCTCGTTTTCTGGAAGGTCTGTTTTATGGACATATTAACTCTGAATTTACTCATATATTTATGCAACTTTATGAATAAGGCCCATTGTTTATATGTAAATACGGTCTATTAAGAACACAGTCATACACTCATCTTTTTAAAGGGACAGAACACAAAAGAACAGATTTTAAACAATGTTGGTAACCAAACAGTTAACGGTAGCCACTGACAACCATAATATGAAAAAAATACATATATACTATGTTCAATGCCTACTGTCAACTGTTTATTTGAACCTCATTTTTGGGTGAACTGCCCCTTTAATATTTTACATGCAAAGCGAGTTTTTGTTGAGGTCCTGTTATAGGCCCTGGGGACTATCATGTTCATTACCTGGAGCGAGCAGCAAGTATGGCCTTATGTGCAGGGCGCGGATGACCATCTAGCAAAAGGATGATGTCACAGAACTCATGGCCCGCCCCCTCTAGATAAGCCTTCATGTCCTGCACCAGAGATGTGCCTGAAACAAAATATTTTTTGGAGCCATATGCCCTTATTTTGCATCTGTCCTGAAAGCTTATGTGTAAAAAAGATGTGAGAAGATGTTTTTCTTTTTACCAATGTCCACCGGCAGATCTGAATAGACTCGGGGAGGAGGCTGTTGTTTGCGTCTCACTATCTCCACGATCAGTGGAGTGGACAGGTGCTCAAACTCTTTGGTCATGATCACCTGGTTAAAGTGACTTTCCTTCACCACAAAGTTCAGGCAATGTTCCTGGGGGCAGAAATATGGAGATACAAAAGAGTATTTGACTCTCTGGCAAGGTCATTTTGTGATCAGGAGTGTGTTCCTTCAAATTTACCTTGAGCTGGTCCAGCTGAAGCTTGTTTGCATTTTCACACACACTCAAAACGTTCTGCAGATCGACAGATGCCTCAATGTACTGAACACAGAGCTGCTCCAGTCTGGACAGTTTGAAACTCAGAGCAAGTTTATACACATCCATGATCAACAGCACATCCTGGACATGACCTGAGGAGAGACGTGAGGAAAATATGACGCTCACCTTTTATTAAGCAGACCTTCACAAGGCATATCAGGTAAACGGGTGTTTAGTGTAACTTACCTCTACGTGGGTACTGTATCTTGTCTGTGTACAGGAACTGCATCAAAACCTCAAACGGTTGTGCGTCTGCTTCTCTGATTGACACTTCCAATAAAGGAGGACCCCTTGACCTTCCAGAGCTGTCCTTCTGACTGCCTGAGCTAGAATCCTCACTCTCCTCATTGCATTCCAGTTTATTCTTCTACAAAAAAAAAGAGAGACAGAGAGAGAGAGAGGCTAAATATTATTTTACATTCTGACTGGCCAAAAGTAAACAGATTTGGACAGGAATTTTCATTCCTCCTTAAGAGAATGTACATAAAATTAGTGGTCGACCGATATATCGGCCTTGGCGATACTGTTTTTCTGCTTGGCTGATGTGTTCGATGCAGGACTTTTATTTTGACGGCGCTGAGAGCGGCAGCGCCTGAGTGCATACAGTGCTCACACTCTCTCTCTTGTTCGTCATCGTCGTTAACAGTTCTGTCTAACATAGATGAAAGTCTGTCTAACAATCAGATAGAACCGTTCAACAAAGAAAATGTATACAGAAATACTTTCTCATTTGCCATCAGCATTAAGCAAATATGCATTCATATAATTTAAACAAATCTTTGAATGACTAATGAACATTTAATTTCACAAACCTTGCAAATTTAGTCGAATCCAGCTGTGAGATCTTGTAAAGTGTGCATTTTTTATCCAGCATGATCACGTGTTCTCTGCGTGATGGTTAGCCCGTGTGAATTGAATGCTTTAAACTATCTTGTGATTTCAAATTATACTGCGCTTTATGCATTTGCCCACTGTCATATTCATGTCATTTTCACTGTGTGCTGTATGTAAAATGAGGGTTACCCTGGCTTTATTTGAAAAATATGATTACTGATTCCCTGTTGGTTACAGTGTTTACTTTCTTTTTAATTATATTTTTATTAAATATTTATTTATTTGTGAAAAATACTGTCATCTAAAGTATAAGCATGTTTCTTTTACACATTTATTTTTTAATCCATTGTCAAATTATTTCAAATTTCTTAAATAATAATAATCATAATTTTAAAAAAATCATATCGGCTTTATATTGGCTATTGGCCCCCCTGCGTTACAAGATATCGGCATCAGCATCAGCTGTCAAAAAACACATATCGGTCGACCACAATACCGGGACAATGGAACAATACCAAGAATAAAAAATGTAATGCAAATAACCCAAATAGAAATAGTGCAAATTAAACAGCTATAAAAAAATCTAATATTTAATAATAATTTATTTCAATAATTTTAATTTCTCCTTAAAGATGCGTACAGAATTGACTCATAATCACATTTTATTAGGATGTGCACATTAAAATGAATGTATACCTACAATAAATTAATGAAAATGAAACAGACCTGTTTCTGTCGATCTCTCGCCTGTAGAATCTTCTTGCGGAGCCACTTACAGCGAGCTGTTACAATGGCGATATGACCCAAGACCTTCTCCTCCCTCTGTAAACACAAACCGTTGAGTAGAGGCGATTTATTACTAAAACAATGCCAATTATTCAGAATGACAGTGTGTATCAGACTTTTTTTTCTAGGACAAACTGACCTCCCCCAAGATAAACTCTACATCACAGAACTGACGGTTCTCCCACAGTTTGCCATAGTCCTCATGAAGTGTGCACTTTGGATAACAAGAAAACTAGTACACAAGGTAATAAAGAACAGTTAGAATAATATAGTATGTTCAACTGAATTAGACTAAACAGATGTATTTCTAGAGGTCAGGCCCTCACCTGAAACCTGTACATTTCTCCACTGCGCACATTATTGTCCACAGTCCCCCCGAAGATGTACATGGCATCATGGATAACAGCCGCTGCATGGAACAGCCTCCCACTTGGCATCTGTAAGAAATCAACATCACAGTTCTGAATTATAGATTTACACACCACAGACCAAAAGGTAAACCCTTTTCCACTAACAACTGAGAAACTCAATTAACTAGATTAAAATTAAAAAGAATGGTGAAAACATCCAGAATTGGGTCTTGGGTGCTTATGATGTTGTTATGAATTTATAGGTACTATAATCTGTTCAGATTTACTTCATATAAATTTATGTCAATAAATTAATTAAACATCATGCGTCTTTATGTTTACTACACTACAGTTCAAAAGTTTGGGGTAGGTAAGACATAAGTCCCTTATGCTCACCAAGGCTGCATTTTTTAAACCAAAAATACAGTAAAAAAAAAAAAGTGAAATGTTTGCAATTTAAAATACCCATTTTCTATTTCAAAATATTTTACAATTTAATTTATTTGTGTGATGGAAAGCTGAATTTTCAGCATCATTACTCCAGTCACATGACCCTTCAAATCATTCTAATGTGATGATTTTACGCTCAAGTAATATTTCGACATCAATGTTGAAAACAGCTGTGATGATTAACATTTTGATGAAACCACAATCCATCTTTATTTAGGATTCTTTAATGAATAGAACATGTAAAAGAACATCATTTAACAAACACAATATTTTAAACGTGCTGCTTGCTGAATTAAAGTATTTATCTCTTCAAGAAAAAAAAAAACAAGCAAACAAACAAAAAACTAATTTGCAATGCCTGTTTATAAATTTATTGTTATTGTGGTAATTCAAAGTCACATTCCTATGAATTCTCTAATACCTCGCTGTCCGTGCTGGCCTGAATGACCTCCCATGTCTGTGAGTCCACATCATAGCAGTGGAGTTCATTGGGAAGAGTGTTGTCTGCTGCTCCTCCAAACACATACAGGTGACGGTCAAACGCCACCATGGTGTGTCCGTAGCGTCTCTGAGGGGGCGGAGGGGAGCCACGCAGCAAGTGCTCAGTTGGTATACGGGTCCATCTGAAGCGAAAATACACTGCTTATTGAGTACAAAAAAACGATAGTTCCTCTTTATGTAATGTTGAGTTGAAAATGACACCACTGTCTTGTAGAGCTGCTTTATAGCTGAAATTGATAAACTCTCATTGTTTTTCTTGTTTATTACCGGGAAGCTGCTTTAAACCAATCTGTATTGTATAAAGCGATATATAAATAAATGTGACTTGACATGATAAAAGCTTGTGTGCATATTACACATGAAATGTGCCTCTTTGCCGTGCTTACATGTGGCCTTTAAATTCAAACTGAAAGAGGTTGTTGGTGATCTTGGCTCCACTTTGGCCGGAGAAAACAAACATCTTATCCTGACATACAGCTACTGGGAAGTTACAACAGGAAGGTGGGATTTCACCACTTTGTTCAATCTAAAGGAAACAAAGAAAGCAGTAAATCATGGTGCATGTTTACTGGCAGGTAATTGTGTATTTTATAAGCTTTAATGTGAACACAAATCCTTAAGTAAAAGTTTAAAATCAAATAACACAGTCCAAAATATCAATAAAAACTTTCTATCACGGATAGCTTTTAAGAATGTTTTTCCCCAAATATATACATGTTCAAATACTGCAGTTAATGACAAAGTTTTTGTCATTTTATGTTGCTATTTGGATGTTGACATCTACAGATTTAGCAGAAAACATCTGACATGATTGCATTTTCTGTTACTGGCACTAATTCAGGCTTAGCCATAAAATAATGTCTTCAGAATCATTCATCATTCACACAAGTTAAAATTGGTTTAATAACGGCGGTGTAATAATTAAACAATCCTGTTTTTGAATTAAAGTTATGCAAATAAAGTCACCTCTTCCCAGTATGCCTGCTCACGGTCCTGAAGACTGATGGTCCACATGTCATTTAGCCTGTTGGAAACAAAAAAAAGGGTTCATACATATATTGAGTAACATTAAAAAAAAAAAAAACCTTAGTTTTATGTTGGAATAGATTTGTTAATGTTACAACATATTTATATTTGATATTCAAAGCTGTGTAAAGATACACTAATACACTTGCCTGGCATTTCCATCATATCCAGCAAAAATCCAAAGCTTGTCGTTATAGACCGTGGCTCCATGAGCCGATCTGGCAACCAGACTGGAACATAAAATACAAAGAAAAAAGCATTAAAAATACAATTGTGTGTCAGACAGACTATAACACAATTAAGAGTATTACAGATAATATGAGTAATGATCAATATGATTTACCGTCCCTCCACCTTCCATTCTGTCCACTGCCCGGTGGCAAACTTGTACTCAAATAGATCATTTTTGTTTTTCAAGTTAGAGTTTGAATAGATGTCTCCAGTGTAGCCGCCTAAAAAACAAGCAACGAAAACATTGAACACACGGGAAAGAAAACACAACATTAAATGGCACACTGAAAACCTACCAAACACAAACATGCTGCTTCCGTACACAACAGCTGAGTGGTGGTATCTTGGTGCTGGTGGGGTCCCAGTAGTAAACGCCCTGTTTAAGGACATAAATATATAGATATAAGAGGCTACATAAAATCATATTTAAAGGGTTAGTTTACCCAAAAATGAAAATTATGTCATTAATGACTCACCCTCATGTCGTTCCAAACCCATAAGACCTCCGTTTATCTTCGGAGCACAGTTTAAGATATTTTAGATTTAGCATGAGAGCTTTCTGACCCTCCATTGAAAATGTGTGTACGGTATACTGTCCATGTCCAGAAAAATAATAAAAACATCTTCAAAGTAGTCCATGTGACATCAGAGGGTCAGTTAGAATTTGTTGAAGCATAGAAAATACACTTTGGTCCAAAAATAACAAAAATTACGACTTTATTCAGCATTGTCTTCTCTTCCGGGTCTGTTGTGAGCGCATTCACGACGCTGCATTGATGCTGATGACGTACGACGCTGCTGACGTGTTATCTTTGTTATTGGACGCACCAGAAGACACATCAGCAGCGTCAATGCAGCGTCAATGCAGCACCATGAATGCACTCACAACAGACCCGGAAGAGAAGACAATGCTGAATAAAGTCGTAATTTTTGTTATTTTTGGACCAAAATGTATTTTTGATGCTTCAACAAATTCTAACTGACCCTCTGATGTCACATGGACTACTTTGATGATGCTTTTCTTACCTCTCTGGACATGGACTGTATACCGTACACACAGCTTCAATGGAGGGACTGAGAGCTCTCGGACTAAATCTAAAATATCTTAAACTGTGTTCCGAAGATGAACAGAGGTCTTACGGGTTTGGAACGACATTAGGGTGAGTCATTAATTACATAATTTTCATTTTTGGATGAACTAACTCTTTAAGCACATCCACCTTGCGATTGTCATGCAACACTCACCGACACCATGAGCAGTCCTTCACATCAAACCGCAACAGGTCATTAAGCATGTTCTTGCTGAAAGAAATATTAATCCAAATGAGATCCTTCTGCACGTTTTGGAGTTTAAGGAAGTAAGTAAAGAAAAACAAATAGTCACCCATTGTCTCCTCCAAAGACGTAGATGGCATCTCTGTATGCCACAACAGTGTGTTTGCTACGCCTGCAAGAAACAAAACCCAATATAGACAGTTTTTAAAGCTGAAAACAAAAAATCATCTAATTAAACATTAATAATAAAAAGTGTACCTTGCACCCACAAACTCATCACATGGTGGTAGTCTCCTCCAGCGGTGGACGGTCTCAAAAGGCCCAAAGTTGAGTGTCAAATACTCAACACTGTCAGAGCAGCTGTGGTCAAAATCAACACTCGGAGCCACTTTGGATTTACAAGACATGGCTCCAGGAAACCATGACATTCAGTTCACATCTAACAAGGTTTATTCCAGCCGAAGATCACGTTTAGAACGAAAAAAAGTCTAAAGTTAATTTGTTTGCAAGTGCTCATCTAAATCATGTTGCCTGAAAGATTATGATTGTTTACAATCTTACCTTCAGTCTGACTAACGTTAACCTAGCTATAACTGTATCTGATCATCTGCCATGGTGTAATAATCTAAAAGCATAATAGAAACCGTAATATGAAAAGAACATTAAATATTACACTTCAACGAGTCGATAGAAAGAAATGATATTATGAAATATATAAATAAAAAAGTGCACGTCTTCTAGCTTTTGTGATCCTAACGTCAAGGGAGGAGACGAGACTAACTGACATGCGCGGATTCGCGGCTTTGATTGGAGGAGAGCACAGTAGACGTCATCAACAACATAAAAAAAACACCAAATGAATTACACATATTTTTATTTATTACAATATTTATCACAATTAATTTAATTTTATTACCGAACTTTGTTTTTTTATTCTTAGATGGACTCAAATACATGATGTCATATGCGTGAGGTTGCATTTTCATTGGTTGAAAATATGAGGGACAGGAGCAAAGCAGGAAAGTGACTGCTCGCGGAAATTTGTTTGGCGGCGGCACCATATGCACCATACACAGTAAAGGGCGGCACAGTATGAACGATTTGTATGAAAATGGAGATATGACGTTTTATTGTTGTTGGTGTGTCATTAATG
Organism: Carassius carassius; assembly: GCF_963082965.1. Lineage (NCBI taxonomy): Eukaryota > Metazoa > Chordata > Actinopteri > Cypriniformes > Cyprinidae > Carassius > Carassius carassius. The sequence goes on along the minus strand of NC_081758.1, from coordinate 38,288,968 downwards.
ATATGCAAGTAGCTGAAAATTCATAAACTCACGCTGAAAGTGTGTAAAGGCAGGTTCTTCTATATTAAGTTAATGATTTGAGTCTTGAAGATAACGTTACTTGTCAGCTATGGTTTTACAAATCAGTCAACATTTTGCTTTTTTGCAGTTAAATTGTCCTAATGTTGTTATTTTATTTATATATTTCGAAATTAATTTTATTATTATTATTATGTGCTTGTCATTTTTATTGGTTTAAAAAATATTTTAAAATAGTTTTTATTAATTTTTATTTTCAGTTAGTAAATTTAGTACTTGCCAAAGAACAATGTAAAAGTCTTTACTGTCACAAGTGTTTTTTTTAATAGTAGTGTATTTGAACTATGAAACATGACAGCAGTTTTGTGTTTTTTAGTTCTATCAAAACCCATGATGTGTTTCAATATCCACTTGCTCCAGATTGCAGAGACCAATCACCCAAATCTTTATAAGCTGTGGGCGGTCATTGGCAGTGACCTGCACTGCATGAAACTCAACATCCCACGAGTGTTTTATGTCAATCAGAAAGTGCCCACGCAAGAAGAGGGATCTAATCGCAAAAAGGTCTGCTTATAACTTTTTCACAACCAATTCTGTGCATGATCTATGTGATGTGCATTCTTGACTATAAGTTAATTTTGTGCAATTCCATTCAGCTGGATAAAAATGTAAGACAATATGTAAGGGAAAATATATTATCATGTTACCTGTAGATAAGCTTAAAATATCCTTTAGGACAAACAGTCCATTATATTGACTTACAATTTATTAACAATAAAATATATATTTTTTTATCTATTCTATTGTTTATATTAATAATAATGATGGGGTGCTGCGCCAGATGACCTGGCCTCCACAGTCACCGGACCTGAACCCAATCGAGATGGTTTAGGGGTGAGCTGGACCGCAGACATAAAGCAAAAGGGCCAACAAGTGCTAAGCATCTCTTGGGGAACTCCTTCAAGACTGTTGGAAGACCATTTCAGGTGACTACCTCTTGAAGCTCATCAAGAGAATGCCAAGAGTGTGCAAAGCAGTAATCAAAGCAAAAGGTGGCTACTTTGAAGAACCTAGAATATGACATATTTTCAGTTGTTTCACACTTTTTTGTTATGTATATAATTCCACGTGTTAATTCATAGTTTTGATGCCTTCAGTGTGACTCTACAATTTCCATAGTCATGAAAATAAAGAAAACTCTTTGAATGAGAAGGTGTGTCCAAACTTTTGGTCTGTACTGTATATAATATTCAAATCAAAGAACATTTGATTGTGCAGTTACCCCTTTAAACCCTTAGAAAGACAACATCAGAAAGCATGCTATGAGGTGCTGACTTCAGACTCATGTGCTGTAATGTTCTTTCTCTCTGCAGGTATTATCATGCCTTAGGACATTTCTATATTTGGATTCAGATCTATTTATTGCACGTCATCTGAGGAAGCACAACCACTTGTTGTGGCTGTCACCTACGTCACGGCCGGACCTCGGGGGGAAAGAAGCTTATGACAGCAGACTGGTGATGGAGAGTGATGAGAGAGGCTCCATGGAGATCAATAGCCATGGCTGCTACTCCACAGGTAAGCAAATTCAGTTCAGTGCACTGAGACACAGGATCTGACACATAGAGACTGCACTCTGCTTCAACACATTCAGGTATGCATATAGAAATGAGGAAGGCCAGAGTAAAGAGTTCTCATTATTTTCTGTCCTCATGCAGGATTGTTGGTTGGGTTCGAGAGATCACACAGTATCATAACATCTATGCTGATAATCAGGTGATGCATTTTTACCGGTGATGAAGAAGATCTTCCTGCAGTGAGTACAGCTCACAGAAGTTTAAGCTTTGTTGTTTGGGGTTACAGAAGGTTGCTCTATTCATTTATCTACAGTTTCAGAACTTTGTCTTAAAGCAGCTTTTTAATTTTTATTGTAACTGTATTATATTTGAAGGTGCATTACTAAGTTTTTTTTAAAGAAATGAGTAGTACCATTGAGCAAAAAAAATCATAAATATGTGTAATTTAAAAAAAATAAAAAAATAAAAGAGATTAAGTCTCCAGTTACTGTATATCAGTGCTGAAAAGTGTCAGTATGAAGTCCAAAACCTTATAAAGGTTGTTTAGGAATGTGACACATAAGCAAAAATGCATACAGTATGTAAAGGAATAGTTGACCCAAAAATTAAAATTGGCTAAAAATGTACTTACCCTCAGGCCAAGATGATCCTCTGCAGTGAATGGGTGCCGTCAGAATGTGAGTTCAAACAGCTGATAAAAACATCACAATTGGCTAAAATACAATTCCATAATATTACTTTCTTCAGTACAAAAGTCATCACGTCTGAATCAGGAGAGAAATATGCACTGATCAAGCATCTTTACATGTGAAAACAGTCTAAGACCGTTCTGAAATGTTTTGGTGGATTTTATGTGAGAGGACAATGGGAAGAAAATTGACTTTTTCACTGTTAAAAGCAATATTATGGATATTATTAAAATCAATATTATGGATGACTTGTATTTTGGTCTTGATGGATTTGGATTGAATTATTGTGATGTTTTTATCAGCTGTTTGAACTCTGATTCTGACAGCAACCATTCACTGCAGAGGATCCATTTGTGAGCAAGAGCTGTAATGCTCAGGGTTTGCGCAGGGTCTTAAAAAGTCTTAAATTTAGTTGGATCGAATTTAAGGCCTCAATAAGTCCTTAATTGTACAAAAAAGTCTTTATTATGATTTCAAGAGGTCTTAAATTTAGGGACAGAAAAATTTGAATTGCTATATGGCTGAATGTGACAATTAAACTAAAAAAGGCTATGATTTCATGAAATAAACATGAGCGCTGCAGTTTAAAGTCCTGTGCTGTGCTGCTTTGTGTTCTGCTGTTACCAAACACTCCACCTGCTGGCAGAATGAATGAGCATTTTCAGTAAAACTGTTGTTTTGTTCAGAGTTCAGAACAGAACATGTTTTTACCCTGCAAACACATAGAGTTTTAAATGTGAACTGGTTAATTTTACGGTTTAATATGGTACTATAGACATTGCCCTAGCCCGCTTATATGGTATTTATTTTATTTGTGCAGGTCTTAAAAAAGATCTTAGTCTTAAATTTGAGCTTAAAAATCCTAAAGAATCCCTTAATGCTAAATTTCTCCATATCTGTTTTGATGAAGAAACAAACTCAAATTGAGCAAATAAAACTTTCAGGATGAACTATTCCTTTAAATATCGCATTGTGTACATTTTACCTCTATGCATTTAACATAGCAGATGCTTTTTCTCAAAGCAACTTTATATTATAATCAGTTAATGCACTATTGTTTGAGCCACTTGACTACATGTATTGTTCACACTTCTTATTCTAAACACGTCAGACTTGTGGCAGAGTTTAAGTGCCTGGGATCATCTGTGATCTATGGAAACTTCAACCGACTTATTCTCTGCACCAAGAAACAGTGCATTGATGATGCCATTGCATACGTGGAGTACATCACTAACGGGGGATTTATACATTTTTACATTTTTTTTCATTCTCGATTAAGACTTTTAACTGAGTTTCTCATGCAATGTGAAAGTCTGAAGTCCAGGCTTTGGTATTAGATTATTTGGATACATTTTCTGTTTACTTTTTGTCTTCATGTGTTGTGTCTCGGCTTTAGTGTCCATTCAAAGGAGATCTTCCACTCTCTTTCCAGCACATTCTCCTGCTGTTGGGAGTTTGTGCTGTGGGTGGATCCAGCTAACTATGGAGGAGTGAAGGGAAATCTGCCCTCAAGCCTTCTGTATGAGAGGTAAAGCAAAGGGCCTAGAAACCTTTTTTTGTTCTGTACAAGTTGTGTGTATAAAAATTTAAAACGTTTATAATTGATACTATTCAGATTGAGTTTTTTAAACACATTTTCCCCCCACCCACTCTAGTATGACAATGAAAAGAAGAAAAAGAATGCAGAAGAGGAGGATGGAAGTGAGGATGAAGATGAAGATAAAGAAAAAAAAGGGGAGGATGAAGAACAGGATGGGGAAGATGATGTAGAAGACTTGACTGAAAGTAACTGGAACATCATGCAGTACCTTCCTCAAACAGCATCCTGTCAGAAATACCTTCTCATGATCATTTCAGGTAACATTACAGGTTTTATTTGTAGGTTTAATTTTTTTGTGCAGCTCTGTTTTATTATAATTAATCATAATTTCATTATAATTGGTTGGTTGTTTGCAGCCTACATTGCAGCTGTCTATCACAGCATGAGACAAGAGCTTCGGGGAAACGCCCCTGATGCTACTCCTATTAAGAGACGAGGAGCGACCCAAACATCCCAGCAGCCACCTGGGGATGTCAGTGCACTTCCTGTTAAGACATAAAAGGATGCAGCATAGTCTATTTCAAAAATTGAGTGTTTTCAAATGGGTTATTTGTTTATGACTGCATTAAAATGTTAAAAAGATTTTGAAAGAAAAAAACATATTTACATGTGAAACTAAAAATGATTTTATTTTTCTTGTCTTTGTGCTGGCTGTTGTAGGTTTGATTACATTTTCTCAGGAGTATGTGTCAAGTGAACTCACACAGAACTTCTTCACCATCACTCAGAAAGTGTCGAGCTGTTGAGATGTTTCCTGTTCTTCCTGCTTCTTACTTGCCCCTCAACAACCCTGCTCTGCAGTTTATTAAATACGTCCGTCGGGTATCAACATGTACCTCCAGCTCCTGTGGTTTTATACTGCAGTAATGTGTTTTAAACTCCTAAAGTTGTAACAATGCATGACAGTGACAGTACACACACAAAAAAAGATTCTATTTCAAATAAATGCTGTTTGTTTGAACTTTCAATTCATCAAATAATCTTGAAACTAAATCCTGTGTCACGGTTTCCACAGAAATATTAAGCTGCAGGTGTTTTCAGCATTGGTAATAATAAGAAATGTTCCTCAAGCATCGAATCAGGATCATGTGACACTGAAGTCTGGAGTAATAACAGCTGGAAATTCAGCTTTCCCTCATTGGAATAAATTGCATTACGTTCAAATTGAAAACAGTTATATTAAATTGCAAAAAAAATCACAGTGTTACTTTTTTTTTGTACTGTGTTTTTGATCAGATAAATTGGTGAGCATAAGAGACTTATTTCCCAAAAATCTTGCTGACCACAAACTTTTTAAGAGTAAGAAGTACATTTTTACACAGTCCTCACACCTGTCTGATGTTGTTTCTGTTTGTAATATCCATTCTGGCGCTCTCTCTGGACGTCAACATTGTCAATCAGGTGATCAAACTGAAGTGAGATCTCTTGTGATTGGTGGATGTTGGAGAATTCTCAGAGGATGCCCAGTTCTGTGACCCCTGCAAGTCCTACGTCCTGCCCGAGGTCATCTGTCATCTCTGTGACTTCTGTCGTGATCTTGACCTCTGCAAAGTTTCCCAGGTAACAACAGGGCTCCTCTTACAGTTAATCTTTTATTTGAATGTGTGGTTGATGATTTGCTACTCATTCATCTTTACATTTGCTTAATGGATTCCAGAGGTTTTTTGAAAGTCGTTAAGCTAATACTACTTGGTGTTTTCCCATCTTTAGACCTTTGTCATGTGATCATATTCTCACCTCGCTCTTCTTTGTTTTTTTACCTTTGTAGGATGGTTTGTATAGGATGGCCTAGTATGACACCGAGTGCTTAGAAATGGCCCTGGTGGAGGCGCTCCAGAAGAAGAAGCTCATGAGTTACACACTACAAGACCTGGTGACAGACACAAACAGCATTATTTACCATGTTTCTGATGCTTTCAGAGGGTTTTAGAGGATTTAGAAAATAAAAATGTTTGAGTGGTAAATGTCCTAGTGTAATGGAAATGCACATCCATTGATGTTCACTTATGTAAATGGCACTTTATCCCATCATAGGAATGTGCCAAATGCAAAAGAGTGAAGGAAGCAAACATGCTGCTGTACTGTAGCTGTGCTGGAGATCACAACAGAGGTACTTATGGTACACTTAAATGCTAATACAAATGTTTGTGGTTGGTTAGACTTATTTAATTGGAAATAATTTAATACTCTTATTTAGAAATGATACATTAAAGGAATTACAATTACAATTTTGTGTGTGTGTGTGTGTGTGTGTGTGTGTGTTTGTTGTTGTCTCTGTGTACTGGAAGCTTATGCCACTAAAACAAATTCCTTGAATGCTCAAGCATTCTCGACAATAAATAAAGCTCTTTCTGATTCTGATTCTAAATAGTTCACCCAAAAATGAGAATTTGCTGAAACTTCATGAAAATGAAGTTGATGTAGATGAGTTTGTTTCTTCATCAGAACAGATTTGGATAAATTTAGCATCACATCACTTGCTCACCAATGGATCCTCTGCAGTGAATGGGTGCCGTAAGAATGCGAGTACAACAGTTGATAAAAACATTACAATAATCCATAAGTAATCCACACTACACCAGTCCATTAATCAGGATCATGTGAAGCAAAAAACTGTGAGAAAAAAATCAAAGATGTTTTTAACTTAGAATCGTTGCTTCAGGAGAGAAATATGGACAGATCAAGCACCATTTACAAGTGAAAACAAATATGTTGGTAGGTTTCAATCGAGAGGTTATGGACTAGTATTTTGATCAGAAGCATTGGTTTAAAGTAAGATTGTCTGTTTTCTTATAAACATTCAGCTTTTCACTTCACAAGATGTTAATTGATGGACTGGTGTGGATTACTGTGATGTTTTTATCAGCTGTTTAGGCTCTCATTCTGATGGCACCCATTCACTGCAGAGGATCCATTGGTGAGCAAGAGATGTAATACTAAATTTTAACAAATTGAACATAAGAGACTCAAAAATGGTTTAAAAGTCTAACTGCCCCAAACTGTGGAATGGTAACCTACAAATGTTTTGTTCTGTTTAGAAGTCTTCTAAAATGTGTGTACATGATAACAGTGGAAACATTTTGTACTGGAACACTTTTATTTGTTAATAAATATTTTTGTATATGAAGAATTCACCTTTGCAATGATCTTCTGTCATTACTTCCTAAGTAATTGAATGATGATTTTGGTCATTATGGTTACTAACTGAATCTGCAATGATATTTGCAGATGAGGCGTATCACTGTTGTTCATAGTGGCATGCAACTTATGTCTCTTTGGTAATGGTCCATTTGGACATTGCTTCTTTTTGACATTTATGAATTTAATTCTGTAAAGAATATTGCTTTTATGGGTTTTGTATCCACATATAGGATGGTGCAATTGCCAGCAACTACCCAGTTTAACTTGAGACATCCATGTCACTGCCTGGCTCTTACACACTCTACATTACCATATTATAATTTGATTTCTTATCTCAGAGGCAAAGATCTAGACATCATGGAGATAAATGACATGCTGTGCAATGTGCAATTTGAATCCAACCCTTGTGGATTGGCATTGTTGAACTCACCACTTTTATTCAAATGTTTCTTTCTCTCATAAGAGCAAAAGTTGTTTTCTTCAGAACAGGTCTGAAACACTAGAATAAGTGTTTTGTGTTCTTTTTTTTTTCTTTTTTTTTCACAGAAATGGTCATTGTAGGAGCTCAGTATTATGTAATACATAATATCCCAGTCAATCAGGTCATCAAACTATTTAATAATAATTTCATCATAATTTAATCTTATTTGTTTTGTTTCACATTTGCTATTGTAAAAAGAATTGTCTGAATGCAAATTAAAAACTTTTTCAATATTTATTTTTATTGTGGCAATAAATGAAATATTTACTGCTATAATAAAATAACACATAATTAAATAAAAATAAAATTCAATTTTTATTTTAAATACTGTATATAATATAATGTTTTTTATTTTTGAAAGAAATTGGAAATTATATTGAGCAATAAAGCATTATGTTGGCCAAAAATGGCTGTAAACATTGATTCTCAACATTGATAATAATAGGAAAGATGCTTGAGCAGCATTGTAGCATATTAAAATGATTTCTGAAGGATCATGTGACACTAAAGACTGGAGTAATGATTCTGAGAATTCAGCTTTGCATCACACAAATAAAATACATTTTAAAATATATTTAAAAAAAATTCTTTTAAAAATGTAATACTTACAATATTACTGTTTTATCATCAAATAAATGCAGCCTTAGTGAAAACTTGATATATTTTTTGTATTATTTGTATCCCTATATGATTATTGTAATGTTGTACTTCTAACCCATCAGCCTTCCAAAAAAGCAATAAAAAGTTTTTTTTTAATAAATTCTTTTGAAAAAATTAATAACTTATAATTAGTAGTCTTCTACAGCTTTTTAATAAACCAAAAGTAGTGTAAAGAAGGGATATAAGAGTATGTTCTGTAGACAAATAGCAAGTCCTACAGCTAAGTTCATTGTTTGTCTATTTTCTTTAGCATATGATCTGGGGAGATGAGGTTTTATATGTATCCTTTATCAAAAACCTTTAAAAGTGTGAGCTGCATAAATCAATGCATTTCTATTAATCGCACATTCAGAGTAGAGCTGAGCAGACGCAATTCCTCTTCCCATAAATCGCATTACTGTAACCAATATCGTAGGAGGAGTTGTTATCGGGTTAGCAGAGCGAGTGCTGCTCTTTAGAGAACCATCTCATCTTTCCTTATGACTTGATGGAAGACGGTTCCCAGAAAAGAGATGATCACTTAGAAAGAATTTTGTCCTTTAGGACTTTGTTTTTAATCACTTAGTGTCAGATTTTAAAGTCAATGCTAAATCCAGATTTATAATGTCTGCATAGGCATTTCAAAGACAACCAGCGATATTTGAACAGTCTGATCAAAATGCTGCTTTAGGTCCTGGGAATTAAATCACGTGACACATTTATGTGAAACAAGATGCAGTGAGTTTTAATTATTGAAGATTCTTTTTCATGAAAATATGTCACATTTTACAGAAGAGAAACTTCATATTTCATGAGTCTTCGAAGATACATGCAAACCTGTTGTGGAGTTGAATTAGATGTTAAGCAATTCAATTGGTGATCAGTGTTTAATATTTACTGAAGTGAAGCTTAATGGAAAAAACATGGTTTTGTTTATTTTTTTATTTTTTTCAGATTCAGATATGACATGTTGTGCAGTTTTCTATTCTTATTTTTCCTCTGACAGGAAAATATCCGTCATTTATGTAAAAAGATTCTACTGTGGTGTATATTTGGAATGGCATGCCGCCGGCACTGGAGCGTTTTAGTTGTTTTATAATGGCACGCCATCTGAGAGGTCAGAGTGGGTGGAGCCATAGCTTGTAAGTGTGAGGTCTGTTGTGATTGGCTGATTGGGGTTCTTGGAGACCTGGTTAAAAAAATAGAAAAAGCTTTTGATTAATCTATTCAAGAAAATTAATATAAAAATGTTGTCATCATTTATTGACTGCAGTGCTGTTTTAAAACTGGGAAATCTTTTGAATATCTCTTAATGAATGACCCTAAAGAGTCATATTAGAAACATTCACTGTATGCACATATACACTATAAAAAAAGATTTTTTTTTAGAACAAAAACAAAATTGATTTCGAGTATGTTTTACAAGGAAACTTGTTCCTGTCACAGGATTTTAAAAAGATAACTAAAACTTTTTATCCCACAATTCCGACTTTTTTTCCTTGCAGTTCCATGTTTACAGCTCTTGAGCATAATTCTGAGGGGGGTTTTTTTCATCAGAATTCTGATCAAGCAAATCAAATTTTAAATCTAGCAAATCAGATATTTATTTATTTGCAATTATTTTATATTTTTATCCTGTGGCAGAAACAAGTTTCCATAAAATATGACTTACATTTTCGTACTTGAAAATTTCCCATTTAATTAAATGTGTTGCTTGACATATATTTGTAATAATTTGTGACATTTGCTTGCAATTTCTGAGGGAAAATTGTTTCTACACCAATTTCTTCACTCAGTTTTTACTCAGAAATTGCAAGCATATTGCACCAACAATTGCAAAGCAAGTAACACATTGAATTAGATCTGATAGTAAAACTGATAGTATTTTCTATCAAAACAAATTCCAAAATGTTTTATTTACAACTCAGTGTAATCTTCATCCTTCTTGACTTACATCATCAAATTTCATTTCACTGAAGACTTCATTCCTATCGATAAACGTCAGCATGATCCAGTCACAGATGATTGAGCACTAGATGAGAAAAAATGAGACATTTACTAATATTAAGATTAAGCATTAGGACAAAATACAAGCTGTATACGTGAATGTTTATGTCTGCCATCAGTCTCATAAAGACGTCATTATCTCACACTTTAAACCCCCCCCAAAATCATGTTTTTATTATGCATTTAGCAAAAACGTACAATTCCTACTGACGTCAGGGCCATGACTGCGTTGATAATGGTTGGAATCAGACTGAATTTTCCCGCCTGAAAAGAAATAAAGAGATTCAATAAAAGGCCATATGTGCGGTCAGCATGTGGCTAATGTACTTCCTGTATGGTCTTACATATCCTTGAACGATGACATCCAGGCGCATCCCATAGGCTTTTATAAGTGTCCTGTACTCCACACCATCCTTATGGTAATATTTCGCAAACCTGAAATGTTTGGAAGTTAATATATTTCTAAATAAACATTAATAATGAATTGACCGTCATTTTAATGACATTTGATTACTGGAATTCATGTAGATTGTAACCCTAGAGCTCACACCTGTAGTAATATTCGGAGCTGGTCAGGTTTTTTCTTATATCCATTCTTCTGAACGAATATGTCGGAATGCACTCTGAAGGATCCTTGTCAAAATCACACTTCCAGTTAATGAACACGCCAATTATTCCACCCTGAACATATAATAAAATGACATTCAAAATATATATTAAAAAGTGCCTAAATTCAGAAGTAAATAAACGTTGATGTGTTATTTGACATTAAGCCGTATACATGCCGTTATGCAAAGTTCGCTGAATTTCTCTTGGGCCTGCGCTGCGATGAAGCCCAGCCTGAACACTGGACAGTACGGGTTGGTGTCTGGGTGATAATGGCACCGTGACAACTTCTTTCGCTTTTTTGGTTTAATGTTGCTCCTGTAGTTGAAACCATTGAATTTCCATTTCAGATACAAAAATATACATATATATTTTTAGGACCATAAAAAACATAAATTCAGCAAGGATGCATTTACAAAAAAAAAAAAGTGACAGTAAAGACATTTGTGACCCTGGACCTCAAAACCAGTTATAAGGGGCCATTTATAGTCAATTTGTTAGTATAGGACAATATTTGGCTGAGATACAACTATTAAAAAATCTGGAATCTGAGGTTGCAAAAAAAAAACCTACATACTGAGAAAATCGCCTTTAAAACTGTCCAAATGAAGTTCTTAGCAATACATATTTCTAATAAAAAATTACGTTTTATATATTTACAGTAGAAAATTTTCAAAATATTTTCGTGGAGCATGATCTTTACTTTTGGCATAAAAGAAAAATCTATAATTTTTTACCCATACAGTATTTGTTTTTTGTTTTTCGGCTATTGCTACAAATATACCCCAGCGACTTAAGACTGGTTTTGTGCTCCAGGGTCACATTTATAATGCTACAAAATATTTATATTTTAAATAAATGCTATTCTTTTGATCTTTCTATTCACCAAAGAACCCTGAAAAAAAGTGTATCATAGCTTCCACAGAAATATTATGCAGCTCAACTTTTCAACATTGATAATAAGAAATGTTTCTTGAGTGGCAAATCGGCATATTCAAATGATTTCTGAAGGATCTGGAGTAATGATGCTGAAAATTCAGCATTGCATCACAATAATAAATCACATTTTAAAATATAATAAAATAGAAATCAGTTCTTTTAAATTGCAATACTATTTCACTGTATTACTGTATTTTTGTGTGTACATTTGATCAATTCCATGCAACCTTAGTAAGACTTTGTGAGAAACAATATATCCTAAACTTTTGAACGGTAAAGAGTAAATAGAAATTTCTGATACATTTATGTTTTATTAAATGCTTTGATCAGACAAAAGGTTCAAAAGCATGCTGGCACTCTGAATTATTAAACATGCTGAAACTCTTCAACGTACCTCAGAACTTTAAACTTCGGAAAAAGGATGGCATTCTGTATTAACACTGTAAAATTAATAGCCTTTTCCAAAGCTGGTTCACTATGGGGATAAGAAAGACATTTTAGTTCATTTCTCTATTTGATTTTTGACGGATCAGTCAATAAAAGCACAATACCTGACAGCAGCATATTCCTCAATGGGACACCAGGTCTTGATCTCGCAGGTCTTGAATGTGTAGTTGTAGTAGGGGATACATCGTCCTGTTCTTTGACCTGTTCAAAAACAAGTTCACATCTTACAGTGGACCATGCATTGAAAATCTTTTTTAATTAATGTATGAATAAGTCAATTAATCAATTAAGTTTGAACTAGTTTTAAGTAAAATAAAGAAGTAATAAATACTGCAGCAATTAAAGCTGCACTTAATAATAACAAAAAAAGAAAAAAACCTGTATTAAAGTAGAAGTAGTTTAACATTAAACTAGTGGTCTCTGACACTGTATATATGTGAGTATTCATTATAAAAGTAAACCTTACCATGACCATCAAAATCAATGTCTCCTTGAGTGCAGTCAGAATCTTTTGTGCAGTTTGCATTGGCAACACTGTAATGCTGAGAAAACAAATAGAGAAAAAAATAGATCTACAAATGCTGTTTGACTAGGACCAAAGCATGCAAACGTGTATTTAACTGCAATTGTGTATGTGTTTTGTGCTCACCTCAGCACACGTGCCCTGCATCTGATCGTGCGTCACTTCTCTCCTAAGAATTGTGCTGATGATGTCAAAACCCTTTGCATTAAGAAATACATAGTTCCGAGTAAGAATATATACTATGATCTAGCAAGGAAAATATGATGTAAATATTCCAGTTTATTATTTTTCTAGGCCTTCACCTCAGATGGTCTGACATATTCCGTTGTGTCCTGAACGCTGTCTCCCAGCATGGCCACACCTCTCATTTCAGTGTACACTGAGCTCTCCGGACGCGTCTCTGTGTCCTGATACGATTTCTGACTGATAAATACGTACCTGCACACATAAAACATGACATAAATGCATCCATCCATCTCCACACATGCAATAAAACACACCTTCATAGGTATAACGAAAGAAATTCTGTATATATGAATAAAAAGAACATCGGAACAAACACAATCAAAGATGAAGTGTTACAATTAGATTTGACATTTCATCTATACATAAATCTCTGTATCACTGATTGGTATCATTGATATTTTTATTGCATTTCTTCTGCATATACTGTATTTTATCTTCTTCAAGATGCAGCTGAAGTCCAAAACAACCAATCCAATTACAAATTTGTATATATATAGTACAATTACAATGAATTAATCATAGACCATGAAATTACTCAAGTTTTGAATTTAGGTGTTCGCCATTCGCCATCTCAGAGACAAATATAATAAACATTATAATTACCCCCATTTAAAAGTATCAATTTTGTGATTGATGAAAAGCTAGTTTTTAGTAGGCTACAGAAATAACAACAAACAGAGCAGATTCTTACCAAACGAAATATGTGAGGACCAGGAACTGCACGGCTCTGTATATGACTCCTAGTTTTCTGTCCTTCACCACCATTACTTTTGGAGTCTCATAGTCCCAGAAACCCAGGAAAAAGTCTTTGAGGAACGCCAAACATCCCATTTTTATATATAAAAAAAAATCCTTGTATGTTCCTGCAAAATGAACGTCCTAATCTTCACCACTGAACTGATGCTGGATGGTGACACCCACTTGAGTACCACAGTCTCTCTCTCTCTCTCTCTCTCTCTCTCTCTCTCCCTCCCTCCCTCTCTGCTGTAATGGCAACCTTTTCCTTTTTTCCATGGTTTTTTATCATATTGTTTGTGGTGAATTGAGAAATTAATAGTCTTACCCATTTTCTATTCTTGCAGTTCAAATTATATATATATATATATATGTGTTCCTGTAGCTCAATTGGTAGAGTATTGCGTTATCGATTCCCCGGGAACACATGATAGGTAAAAATTGATAGCCTGAACGCACTGTAAGTAGATTTAGATAAAAGTGTCTGCTAAATGCATACATTTAATTTTAATTTTAATTTTAATTTTAATTTTAACTTTAACTTTAACTTTAACTTTAACTTTAACTTTAACTTTAACTTTAACTTTAATTTTAATTTTAATTTTAATTTTAATTTTAATTTTATGATGGTGTATTGTGTATCTATAGAGGGGCGGCAGTGGCTCAGTGGTTCATGTAGGTTGTCTACAAACCGGAAGGTTGCTGGTTCAATCCCCGGCTCCACCTGACCAAGTGTCGAGGTGTCCTTGAGCAAGACACCTAACCCCAGCTGCTCCCGACGGAGCTGGATGGCGCCTTGAACGGCTGACACCGCAGTCGGTGTATGAATGAGTGTGTGAATGGGTGAATGTGAGGCAACTTGTAAAGCGCTTTGGATGGCCATGTGGTCTGTTGAAAGCGCTATATAAATGCAGTCCATTTACCATTTAGCGTGAATTCAAGTAAAGTGGGCCACTTCTTTTGTAATTTAGATGCTTAGGAGTTAGGAGATCTCCAAAACAGTTCGTTAAAAATGAGATTTCCATAACATGTCAAATCACCTCTGGCACCAAATATAGCTTCTTTAGCTCGAAACAAAATATTTTGTTCAGTTGCCTCATTGAATAACTTGCTTTCTTCCTCCATTTTTCAGTCTGTCATTGTCTCATATAATGTTTCTAAGATAAGTTAAGATAAGTTTGTTTTTCCAGGTATCCCACATTCATTGATGCTCTCTGAGATGTAGATGATGCCCTCTGTATGTGTTTCCGGTTTTCCACGTTCGCTTGCACAGGAAAATGCCACGTTCAGACAATTCAGCTTTGCCGGAGACTCAGCGTCGAATGGATGAACTACATTATTGACTCACGGTCCCCGAGAAAGGTACTGTAAACAAATGCTATGAAAAGTCTGCATTTTAAAAACTATGTATTTACAACCATGTCTTTGACTCTTAAAGATTGTATTTTTGTTTGTTCAGGTTTTTCTTTCCATTTCCAAAAGGGCATTTACTACCCGGCAGAGGTCCTGGGACAAACCATCAAAAACCATTTGTAAAATTCAAGCTTGCTCAGTAAATAATTGAATTTTATTTATTAATTTTACTAATGTCACACTAGGAAAGCAGGTTTGTCAGTATATTGGATCTGTGCAGTTGGTCTTAAAGTGACAGCAGCCTAATTCACCTGCTGCTGCCTGTGTCATCATTACTGTTAATCAAGCTTCCTGCTTCCCTCAGCACCCTACAGATGTGGATTACAGAGTTATGGCCACATTTACAGAATTCTACACAACGCTGCTTTGATTTGTCAACTTCCGTCTTTACCAGACTCTCAACATAGTCTACCTGCCCAAGGTATGAAGTGAAGTGACATTCAGCCAAGTATGGTGACCCATACTCAGAATTTGTGCTCTGCATTTAACCCATCCGAAGTGCACACACACAGAGCAGTGAACACACACACACACACTGTGAGCACACACCCGGAGCAGTGGGCAGCCATTTATGCTGCAGCACCCGGGGAGCAGTTGGGGGTTCAGTGCCTTGCTCAAGGGCACCTAAGTCGTGGTATTGAAGGTGGAGAGAGCACTGTGCATGCACTCCCCCCACCTACAATTCCTGCCGGCCCGGGACTCAACTCACAACCTTTCGATTGGGAGTCCGACTCTCTAACCATTAGGCCACGACTTCCCATCACACATAAAATGTTTAAATGTGCTTTTTATTATTCAAAATTACCTCTGCTCAAAACAAGGGATAACATGTTCGGAAACATTTTGTAGTTAAAACATTATACCTAAAAAAATATATACATACAAATAATTAACCAGTATAGGCATGGTAATATAATTTATAATAATAATAACTGTGGTTATTTGGAGAATATTTTGCTGTTGTTGTTTTATATTTTACATTCTAATATTATTGTTAGAGTTTATAACAATCTAAAATTATTGAAAGATTACATTACCACGTCCATATGACTACAGCAATAATAATAACAATGATAATGGTTATTAATTGTATTACATTATATTGCATGTCAATATAACCACTGCAATGATAATAATAATGATGATAATATGTGATTATGGTAATTATTTGGTACCATATTACTATATATATGTGTGTGTGTGTGTGTGTGTGTGTGTGTGTGTGTGTGTGTGTGTGTGTGTGTGTGTGTGTGTGTGTGTGTGTGTGTGTGTGTGTGTGTGTGACGTGTGTGTGTGTTTATGTATAAAACCAGTGGGGGCTTAAAGTTTAATAAAATGCAGTTCACGGGTCAGAATATAAAAACAATTTGCACAGCTGTTTTGTAGCAAAGTCAAGGCTGTCACAATAATTTTCCACACTTCCAAGTTAACTAAAAGTGTCATAAGGCTCTTGGTATTTAGTCACACATTACAAGGAATGAGTCAGTGAAGCATTTAACCCGAGTTTGATTAATTGTTGTTTTGGATGGACCTCACATCCTCATGTTTCAAGTTCACTGAGGGAAACTGTTACTATGTTTACACGCTAAAGGTGTTAAAAAAACATTCGGATGAAACCAGCATGACTGCAGGCAACCTTTAGCCTCATCATTTAATGTAGTTTTTATAGAACTTTATTTGTATGTGCTCTTTTGATTGCAGGAAGACCTGGAGAAAATGGAGGCGAGAGAGAAGATGGAGCAAAACAAACAGAAGAAGCTCTTTTCGAAGGGCTGAAGTTTTTCCCAAACAGAGAAGTTCCCAGGGAATCACTGGCTTTTCTCATCAGGTGAAGGACTGTGACTTACCACTCATCATTTGATCTATGGCATTTTCCTTAAATAGGGTTCAAAATGGTTTTCCCAGGCACAAATCTCATTTTCTTTAGAGGTAGAACTAGATATTAGATTAGATGTTTTTGATAATCTAGTAATCAACATGAAAAGCAGATCAGGAAATATGTGTTTGCACAATCTCAGCTCTATAGAACAGTACAAATCATGTAATAATGTCAATAATTAGGACTACTGAATTTCTATTATATTTATTTAAAATTAAATAAATTACATGATGTTTAGCTGTTTCTCACATCTTGTTACTGCATAGATATTTCCTCGTTTTAAAATATATATATATATATATATATATATATATATATATATATATATATATATATTATTTTCCATTATTTTTATTTGTATAAACATATTTCTATTTGCTTTATAATTTGTATTGTTGGAAAAATACAAAAATTACACAGATTTTCTTTTTTTAAATCACAAACATGTATAAAAGAAATATAAAATGAAACATCTCATAATATTTAATCTGAGGTAGACAGACAGTATTTTAAGCCCCTCTTTTGTCTGAGTCACTATTTAATTTAATTTATTTTTTTTATAAAATGTTGGAACTTGTTTGATGAAGGTAGTTTGATGACTAGTTTGTGGTAAGTTTGCATACAAGTCAGTGTTATTCTTGTATCATATCGTTTTTGTAAATATTTACATTTTTAGTTAGTTATTTGATGTGGTTTTATCATTTTAATCTTTTTTTAATCTTTATAGTTCATTTAGTTTCTTAATTTAGTACTTCAATATAAAATAAATGTTTTTATATTTTATTTTATTTCAGATAATGTTTATTTTATTTCAACCATTTTTTATGGTTTTACTTTATAGTTGAGTTTTTATTTTACACAGTTGTAAATTTAAAAACCCCAAAACATGTAACTTGTTGAATCGCTGCCGTTCATAGTTTGTGTATGCACAGTTTTACTGTTTTTGTCAGTACATAAGAATGTGTTGCACGCTGTGCAGGTGTTTCGGTGGACAGGTGTCCTGGGATAAATCCCTGTGCATCGGCAGCACATATGAGGAAACAGATGAAATGATCACACATCACATTGTGGACAGACCTACCGTCGACAAACAGTATCAACAGGTCCGAAACCAACTCTCACTGATTGTGGACAGTGTCTACTTAACATTTACTGTAATCAATTTATATTCTTGTACTTAATGTATTTTCATCCTTGCAGCTACTACATCCAGCCCCAGTGGATGTATGACTGTGTGCGAAGATGCTGTTACCTGTAGAGGAATATTACCTGGGAGTTACACTGCCGGCCCATTTGTCGCCATTCATGGAGGAGAGTGAGAGAGATCATGTGTCACCTGAGAAACTCAAACTCGTGGCCCTGCAGCGAGGAGTGAAGCCACGTGAGGCTTTTTAACATGTCATTATATGTCATATAATTATAATATGTTAATTTTGAGTGATTTTCGACTCAAACAAACTCTTCACAGAGACAGAAGAAGAAGAGGAGGAGGAAGACGAGGATGAAGATGACGAAAAGGAAGATGATCAAAGTGAGGAAGAAGATATGTCTGAAGATGAAGCAAATTTGGCTTAAATGGAGGAGAAGAGAGCTCAGGGAAAGGTATGATTGTTTTCATTTTACGTAACTTAAACTTGTAAGTGAAAACATTTAACCCTATAATGCCTACTGTATCATATTTGATATGCAAAGTCATCAACATGATCAAATCTACTGAAAAAAATATGTTGCACCACATACCTTCTGTTGTCTGAACGAGTTTATCCTTTATTAGCAAGTAAATGTCCTTTTAGTATAATTATAAAAAATATCCACCTTCAGCTCGTGGTACTTTCTTCTTGTGCTGAAATCTTACTGAATTTTATGAAGTAATTATATGAATAAATTTTGTGTTGTTAGTAATATTACACTTAATGAACTGAAGCAATATAGGTTTACTTAATTATCCATACATAATTTTTCAGAAAAATCATGTTAAAATCTATCAAGTATGATAAATCAGGCTGTTTTGAGGAATATTTATTTGTTCATCTCTCAATCATCATTGTATTGTACTTTATGTATTTCCTCCTCAATAAAAACCACAGAGCTTTAAACATAAAGCTAAGCATTTAAATATCATCTTACTACAGCATTTTTGGGATATACAGTAACAACTATATATATATAGATAAAGTAACAACTGATATGAATATGCATTTAATGCAAGTAGTCTTTTATAAAGATCTCATTGATTTACTTTACAAGCTATCAGAATTTCATCTTAAATTTATAAATCTAAATTATCAGCAACTGCACCGAATTGCGTATTATTGCTCAGTTTGGGCCTTTGGGAATAAAATGTTTTTCTCCTTGAGTGTGAGCTTCATATTGTCATACTATATGAGCCATAAATGTCTAATGTATCAGATATGACACTCATCAAAATACAAACTTGTTAGATTTATTGTTAGATTTTTCTAACTTATTTTGTTTATCAGGCTTTACAGGTTAAAAAAAAAAGTCAAAATCACATTATTTGATTCTAAATATGGATGATTTTTAGGATGGAATCTTTAGTTTTGTTGCTGCACTTTAAATGAAACATTTTGTGGAAGAATGTATCAAATAAATATGAAAAAGTCCAATTTTGTGCTGGTTCTGTCACGTTCGGTAACACAGGAGATGGAAGATCCAATTGCAGTGTGAGTTTAATTGGGTAATCCAAAATCAGAGTTGAAACAAGCAGGGGTCATAAACATCAGCCCAAAACAACAAACAGGGAACAAGAAACTAGAACACAAGGAACGCGAGGAAACTTGGTGAAGGAAAGTAAGGACTCCATGAAAACAAATGGAAACAGACCGGATTATATAGGCAGGGTAATGACTATCAAGTGAAGACACCTGAGTGCATTTAACAGGAGCGCAATTACTGTTATGAAGGGACAAGGCTTTGTGGGAATTGTAGTGCCTGCGGTGAGGTGCCTATGGGGAAGTGAGACCACTAGTGGACACCCAGGGAAACAGAGACCAGACAGCGTGACATTACCCCCTCCTCCACGGAGCAGCTACCGGATGCTCCACCTGAACCCAAGAACAGACCAAAGAACACAGAGACCAGGACCAGGTGGAGGGCCGGAAGGCCAGGTAATGTAAGGAAAAAGAGACAAGAAGTGCAAAAAACAAAAACACGGAGACCAGGAGGGAGGTGGACCGGCGGAGGACCAGGGGGAGGGACGGAGGGCCAGGTAATAGAGGGTAACAGAGACAGGAAGTGCCAAAAAACAAAAACAAAACAACAACAAGGAGACCAGGAGGGAGGTGGACCGGCGGAGGACCAAGGGGAGGGACAGAGGGCCAGGTCCATAGAGGGAAACAGAGAGAAAACAAAAAACAAAAACAAAACAACAACAAAACACAAGTCCAGGGGAGAACAGAAAGGTCAGTGGCCCAGGGCCGAACCGACAGGGCAGGAATCCAGGGTGGAGCAAGGTGGAATTGGAGCCATGCGGTTGAGTCAGAAACCCACCGGGGTGGCAGAGAAGACCACTACATCCGTGCGGACGAGACAGAAGCCCACCAGGGCTGCGCAGAAGACCACCACAACCATGAGGTCGAGACAGAAGCCTACCAGGGCGGCGCAGAAGACCACCACATCCGTGCGGTTGAGACAGAAGCCCACCAGGGCGGCGCAGAAGACCACCACAGGCATGCGGTTGAGACAGAAGCCCACCAGGGCGGCGCAGAAGACCACCACAGGCATGCGGTCGAGACATGAGCCCACACAGGGCGGCGCCGAGGACCACTACAGTGGGATCGATGACACAGGAGAGCAAGTCTGGATAGTCAAGTCTGAAACATAGAACATGAACCAGTTAAGGGTGGCCTCCGTGCCCACGACAGGATCAGTCGGCGCTCAGAGAGTTCGGCTGAGACGTGACGAGGCTCTGGTAGTTCAGCAGAGACATGGAGAGGCTTCGGTAGTTCAGCAAAGACGTGGAGAGGCTCTGGTAGTTTAGCAGAGACGTGGAGAGACTCTGGTAGTTCAGCAGAGACGTGGAGAGACTCTGGTAGTTCAGCAGAGACGTGGAGAGGCTCTGGTAGTTTAGCAGGGACGTGGAGAGACTCTGGTAGTTCAGCAGAGACGTGGAGAGACTCTGGTAGTTCAGCAGAGACGTGGAGAGACTCTGGTAGTATGGCGCTGGGCTGGCGGCCATATTGTGCTGTGGCGCTGGGCTGGCGGTCCTACTGTCTGTAGACCCCGGTCTAGAGTCGGCCATCCCACCGGGAGAGTCAGTTGTGGCTGAGGTATCCCACTAAGATCGATGTTGAAGGTAACTGGTGAACCCCCAAAAATCCAGGATCTCCAGCCCCTTCATTTCCCACCCCGGCAAAGGGTCATCCAGGCAGCTGTTAAATAGGTCCTTCAGGGCCTCATCATTGTACCCCAATCCTACCACCAACGTCCAGAACTCCTGCGCTACACCACCCACCTCATTCCCCCATTGACGGAGGGTGGTTCATTTACTGAATCTTCTCCTCCGCTCCTCCATGCTGGCTGGGGAACGGAGAAAAAAATCCCACACCGCTGGATCTGATCTGATGGAGTCCTTCTGTCACGTTCGGGAACACAGGAGACGGAAGAACCAAGTGCAGTGTGAGTTTAATAGGGTAATCCAAAATCAGAGTTGAAACAAGCAGGGGTCATAACCAAACATCAGACCAAAACAACAAACAGGGAACAAGAAACTAGAACACAAGGAATGCGAGGAAACTTGGTGAAGGAAAGTAAGGACTCCATGAAAACAAATGGAAACAGACCGGATTATATAGGCAGGGTAATGACTATCAAGTGAAGACACCTGAGTGCAATTAACAGGAGTGCAATTACTGTGATGAAGGGACAAGGCTTTGTGGGAATTGTAGTGCCTGCGGTGAGGTGTCTATGGGGAAGTGAGACCACTAGTGGACACCCAGGGAAACAGAGACCAGACACCGTGACAGGTTCTCCCTCAGAGGCTGTCAGTAAAGGTGACCCCTGGTAAAGTCAAACCAGAGAACCACATGCGAACCGAACAAGAGGAGAAAGCAGAGGAGAAGAGGCTGACCATGATGAAGAAGAGAGAGAAATATCTTTATGACAAGATCATGTTTGGCAAGAAGAGACACCTCAGAGAGGTAATACATAATAAATCTGCTTTATTTTGTAAATGAAAAATAAAATTGTATGAAAACACAATCATCTAACCAGGATAATGATTCAGAATAAAGCTTCATTTTGATTCTTAGTTATTATATTTATTTATTTAATTTTTTTACTTAGTAAGATACGAGCCTTCATGTTGATTTGTAAATGTGTGCTTTGGTTAATGGTTAAATGAGTAAACGTTGAATTAATTTACTGCTAGCACAGTGGCTTCCAAAGCCCTTTAAAAGGTGCTTGACCTACATTTGGCTCATTATTTAAGCTCCAATGACCATTACTGACTTTATTCTTCATGAATCTACTGCAAACTTCTTACAGGCAAACAAGCTAGAAAGCTCACGATGACGCCAGCAAAGCAGACAAGAAGCAGAAGAAGAAGAAAAAGTGCTGATTTTTATATGTAATTGTCCTTTGTCCTATGTAAGTCCTTCTTGTGCTTTTTCTCTCTGCCAAGAGACTTTGAGAAGTGTTTGCATCATTTAATGGGGATAATACATGATTCACTGAACACAATGTCATAAATTGTACATTGTTTAATAAAATAGAAGGGATGTACACTGCTGTTTAGAATTTTCCTTTTTATAGAAATTAATACTTTTATTTAGTGAGGATCCATCAAAATGATCAAATTTGAAAGTAAAAAGATAAATGCTTAAAGATAAATCAGCATCTTGATATGCCATACCTGTGAGGTGGATGGATTATCTCGGCAAAGGAGAAGTGCTCACTAACACAGATTTAGACAGATTTGTGAACAATATTTGAGAGAAATAGGCCTTTTGTGTATATAGACAAAGGATGAAGGATCATGTGACACTGAAGACTGGAGTAATGAAGCTGAAAATTCAGCTTTGCATCACAGGAATAAATTTCATTTAAAATGGATTCAAATAGAAACAGTCATTCTAAATTGTAATAATATTTCACAATATTACTGTTGCTGTATTTATGAGCAAATAAACTGGAAAGCATTTAGATAAAAAAAAATCTTCTCAGAAAGATTTAAAAAACTTTGGAATGGTAACTTTTTTTTTTTTTTTTATCTCTCTTAATGCGAGCAAGCCTTTTGTTTGACTTCATCTTTTGGTTTCTCATGTAAATAGGCCTCGGTACCCAAGGGGAACGAAGTCTAGCATGTACTGAAGTTTCCAAGGATCACTCACATGGTCAAATTCTTAAGTAGAAAAAACTGAAACCCTGACACTCCCTTCCCGAAGGACTCTTCTGTAGGACATCACAATGTAAAAGTGGCTTTCGGCATTAGGGTTTTAGGCTCACTGCTGCTGAAAAGTTGCTCACTACACAAAATGGCATTAAAGACTAAGCCAGTCCCTCTATACTAACAGTTAAACCATGTAACTTTGTGGGGAATAAGTATGACTCATATATTCTTTGTAAAAACTAACTTCACTTGCTTCATAAATAGGCTATATGGCTACCTCAAATAGTGGACATGTGGCAAAATACTGTAAATGTTCCCTAATATATAAAAACTAACTTTTAAATGGATATAGTCATAGGTTGGGAAATGTAACTTGAGTTTTACAGATTTTCAAATCCAAAGAGAATGAAGGGTGTAATGATAAAATGAGCGTTTCAGATCGCATTGAATTCCTCATTGTGCATTTTCCAAGCACAGAATGGAGTCAGATTCTACTGGTTTAGGATGACAAGCTGAATTATTTAGATCTGAATGGTTCTCCAGTGTCCATTTCAGTCCTTTGTGACAGATTTTGGTTAAAAAAAATATATATTTTATGGGCAGGCTTTGTATAAATCTGGATTTGTCTGAACTGAGTTCAAAAGTGATCCACTCTCTTCTATTCTGTACGCATGTGTATAACACATGAAATGGTCTCTTCCTTTGTATGTCACACCCAATGTGCCATTGAAACGCTTTTTTATTGTATGAGGTGTTTGTTATCAGTGAAGTCCTATACCCCTGGTAGCAGCTTTGTATGTTTTCGCTTTCCTTGTATATTTGTGGTGGGAAGTTATGACGTTGCTGTTCTCCTCGCCGTTGTGTAACCCCTGTGGGCTTTAGGCCAGGCAACTCATGGCCTTTTGATTACTAATTCATGTTCACACACACAAGCATGCAGTGTTACCCATCTGCATTCCAACCATGTCACTCTTACACTGCCTGGCACTGGCATGACATTCTGTGTGTCCATGTGTGGCTGCAGACAATGAACCGAGTGTTTGACACCCGTCAAAAGGAGATCTGGATGAACAGAATAATCTTGTGCTGGACAATAAGTAACACTGAGAAGTGAGCAAAATGAAGAGAATGGATCAGTGAATTACAGCAATATCAGGATAGATGTAACAGTATAATAAAGCATATAAAGGGATAATTCACCCAAACATGAAACTTCTGTCATAATTTATTCACCCATAACTTGTTCCAAAGCTGTATGAGTTTCTTTCCTCTGTTTATAAAAAAGAAGATATTTTGAAGAAAGTTGGTAACCAAACAGTTAAAGGTAGCTATTGACTAGCATAGTATTTTTTGTTTTTATAACAACATTAACATTACAAATCTGTGCACACAATTCCAGCACCAGTTTTGTTATGGTTAATTAAAACTATATTAAAAATATGAAATAAAAAATAAATATTAAATGAAAAACTAACACACAAACACACACAAAATTGTAGTATTTAAAAAAATAAATATATATATATATATATATATATATATATATATATATATATATATATATATATATATATTTTTTTTTTTTTTTTTTTTAATACTACAATTTTACTTTTAAAACATAGGGACAAGATTCCCCAGTCTCATTGTTATCACAAATACCTCCCAAAAGTAAAAAATTCACAGTAGACAGCTTTGGAAAGAACCGGATAATGTGTCAAGTGATTGTGTTTAATTTATGGTCATTTTGACCTGGAGATTCCACAAATAATGCTTTTTCAGTCAAAATCTGGGGTGCATATGCTGAGATCAGAAATCCAAAACCTGTACTAATTGAAAGAAAACAAGTTGATGAAAATAAAAATTAATCCAAGGTTTGGTGATTTATAAGCAAATAAATAGCTTATAAATATAGATTTATAAGCAATTTCAAAAGGCTAATAATTTTTGACCAGCAAATTGGGTATAGAATTTTCAACACAGCATAAGGGTTAAGTGTTTCTCCCATTTTAAAACCATTTCTGTGCCACTGATTATTGCTCAGTTAACTTTCATTTCATTTTATCATCAAACAGTATACATGCTAAGAATGTGTTTTTGTGACTTGGACTTGGAAAGCTAAGTAAGCTGATGAATTTGGGACTTTGTGTAAAGCCACATACCTTGAATTATGGATTGGCCTCTCATGCATTTAACTACGCTTTCTAGCAACTTTTCAAACCACTCCAAACCAGTAATCTGCTCTCAATAGCTCTCTGTTTCCCCCTTGAACAGATCCCTCCTCTCTTTTGTTCCTTTCCCTCCCTCTTGGTCATTTTCTCTCGCTAACCCTGTTCCGTTTTGAAGTTCTTTCTCTCCTATTTAGTTTTACTGTCTTTCTGTCTCCGTATTTCTCATCCTGGCGTCACCTTCCTCTTTCTTTCTGCCCTCGACCTTCTCCTGTACTCTCATTCACAAATGCAAAAAGACACAGAAGTGCAGGTCCCCAGGCGGCTGGTCTTGCGTCACAGAGAGCTCAAACCGAGCCTGCAGTTTAGCCAGCTCAGCTCTACATCGTGCAGACGAAGGAGGAGGAGGACAGGAGAGGCGGGGGCTTCAAAATCATCAGGTGTGTGTGTCTGTGCAGGGTGAATGATCATCTGGATATTCATAGAAGATAATAGAGGGATACAGATGCTACTAATCTTGGATTGCACGATTGGAGAGTTAACTGTGAAGGAATTGCCTTGACCAGGCATCATTGTTAACAAAGTCATTTTTCATAGATTTCTCAGAGTCTCTGTTTTCATCAAGCTGTGACAGGGATACATGATTTGGTAAGATATTAAACAATGTTTTGTACTTAATCTTCAATACAAATTATATTGGGAGAATATTTACAGTAATATTTTTATTGCCGTTGTTTAAGACTAAGACTGTAGTACCTTTAACTCATATAAAAATCTGAATTAATAAGTATTCATGAATATTTTTGAGTCTATTTTCTAGTCTAAACATCGTCACATCTAAAAAATAAATAAATAAGATAATTGTTGCCAGACCATTATTCTGATGATTTCAAAGTTTTCTGGATTTAAGCATAAAGCTCACTAAATTCTGTTATATTTATTAAAACAAGAAAGTAATAAGTCATCAATGTTGTAAGAAAAATATATTTAATTACACAAATTGAAAAAATATTAAAAGCCTTAATATTTTATACAGTTTTGCTTCTCATATATATTTATCTTGTAGATAACTTTAGTGAAAAATGAAATAAAATACATATTATTTATTTGCATATAGTATTTTTATTCTTTTGAATGCCATTTGTTCCAAGAAAACTTTTATATCCCCATGAGTCCTCACAATGCTGAATCTATTGAAACGCTAGGCTATCTGTTTCATTCCTAAACTTTCCTCTATAATCGAGCTGCTCAATCTGTAAAGTAAAAGAAACCTTTATTCTATTTGTATCCCATTACCAAACTTAATTACAGTGGCTTCTTGTCTGTTATGAATTTACCAGCAGCGCTTGTGGCATTCTTGTCACGGTTCATAGATCTGTGTGTTCATTCTGCATGTTTTCTCGTTTTCTGTCTAATTGCTCATTCAGCATTGCTCTGGCTCTGGCAATCATGGCTGCACCTGATGCTGGATCTGTCCCGTCTTTATCTGTCTTGTGGTTGTTACTGCATGTTGTCAGATTGTTGTTCGTAGTTGTCGATGCTGGTCTTGCTCTCAGTCCTCAGATCACTCTTCTTGCGCTCTGCCAAGGAGATCGCCCAGTGTGCTTCCACGCCTGTTCCTAGGAGAATTCTCTGGGTTGGTTCGGGTCAGTGCCTCATAGTCTCCGTGTTACAGAGACAGCTCTCCAGCTCACCAGCTCACCGATTCACCAGCTCACCTGTTCACCAGCCCACCTGCTCTATTTTCTTATTCCCTGCTGTTTTGCGTATTGGCAAATAAACTGTTTTACTTGCAATTGGATTTTGTGTTCTTTTACGTAACAGAACGATCTGACCAAGATGGATCCAGCAAGTATGGCGGAGCTGAGAGACATTCTCACCAGCAGCAATAGTCGTTTTGCACAGCAAGAGGAGCAAATCATGGCTACTGGTCGTGCAGTGCAGGCACTTGCCACGCAGGTCTCAGATCTCACCACTCAGGTCAGACAGTTAAAACCTGAATCTGCCCAACAACCCACTGCGCTTAATCCTCCGACGTTTCCACCTGTGGATATCACCCACCGACGCATTGAGCCTCGTCTACCGCCTCCAACTGTTTATTCTGGTGAGCCGCTGTTATGTCGTTCATTTTTGACCACTTGCTCTCTTCACATTGCTCTCCAGCCTTCGTCTTTTCCTACAGAGGAGTCCAAAGTGGCTTTTATCATAACTCTGCTTTCTGGACGAGCGGCTCTCTGGGGAACAACGGTGTGGGACCAAGGACACCATTGCTGTTCTTCATTCCAATTATTTTCTGAGGAGCTCAGGAAGGTTTTTGATCGGGCTGCATCTGGCATGGAGGCGGCAAGGGAATTGGCGGAGTTACGCCAAGGAAATCGGTCGGTTACGGATTATTCTATTGAGTTTCGAACATTGGCGGCGGAATGCAACTGGAACCAATAAGCGCAGTGGGACATGTTTAGGCATGGATTGGCCGACCGGATCATTAAGGAGATTTACACCCTGGAATTACCCACTTCACTCGACGGATTGATCGATCTGGCCATCCGAGTGGACACCAGACTACATCAGCGTGACCAGTTTGCAGCCATGGCGGAGAAGACAACCGATCACCGCTTTGATCCAGAACACATGCAGGTGGGCGGGGCTCACCTTTCTCGAGAGGAGAAGGACAGGCGTAGGAACCTGGGGCTGTGCCTGTACTGTGGTGCCGCAGGTCACATCGCTGCACAGTGCCCGGTAAAAACCAGAGCCCGTCAGTAAGGAGGCTACTGACGAGCGGAGTCACCACTCAGAAGTCCTCCTCCCCGGTAACTCTGCTCTCGGTTCAAATACGGAGGGGCCGGGACATTTTCTCTTGTAAAGCACTGGTGGATTCTGGGGCAGAAGGTAATTTTTTGGATTGTGGGACAGCGTCTAAGCTGGGTATTCGTGCAGTTCCACTTAGTCCACCTATCTCAGTCAGTGCCCTCTGTGGTCAGTCGCTTCCACCCATCACTCATGCCACTGAGTCGGTGAGTCTTATCACTTTGGGCTCCACTGAGACCATTTCTTTTTATTTGACTGATTCCCCTTTGGCTCCTGTGGTTTTGGGTCACCCCTGGCTAGTGTTACACAACCCCAATATAAACTGGCAACTAAGCACAGTCTCATCCTGGAGTGAATATTGTCATGCATCATGTTTGTTGTCTGCTTGCTCTTCTGTGTCTTGTTCTGTGTTGCAGGATGAAAATGTGGATCTGTTAAACATGCCCGCGGAGTATCTTGACCTGAAGAAAGTGTTCAGTAAGTCCCGGGCTGCTTCTCTTCCTCCGCATCGTCCTTATGATTGTGCAATAGATTTATTGTCAGGTACTTCTCCGCGTAAAGGCAGGTTATACTCCCTTTCCGTACTGGAGAAATATATTTCTGATTCTCTTGCAGCCAAGATCATCCGTCCTTCTTCTCCTGCAGGTGCAGGATTTTTTTTTTTTGTGGAAAAGAAAGATGGTTCCCTGCGTCCTTGTATCGACTATCGAGGGTTGAATAGTATCACGGTAAAGAATACCTACTCTTTACCGTTGATGTCTTCAGCCTTTGAGAGTCTGCAGGGTGCTTCCTTTTTCACAAAATTGGATCTTCGTAATGCCTATCATTTGGTTCGCATAAGAAAGGGGGATGAATGGAAGACCGCTTTTAATACCTCCAAGGGGCATTTTGAGTATCTTGTTATGCCGTTTGGGCTCTCTAATGCTCCCGCGGTCTTCCAGGCACTAGTCAATGATGTGCTGAGAGACATGGTTGATCAGTTCATATGTCTACCTGTATATGTCTACCTGGATGACATTTTGATATTTTCTCATTCTCTCCAGGAACATGTTTAGCACGTCAGGGTAGTGCTTCAGAGGCTGCTAGAGAATGGGCTTCTTGTAAAGGCGGAGAAATGCATTTTTCATGCACAATCTGTTTCTTTTCTAGGGTACATCATATCATCCGAGGGATTACGCATGGATCCCAACAAAGTTCAGGCTGTGGTAGATTGACCAACCCCAGATTCCCGCAAGGCCCTGCAGAGGTTTCTGGGCTTTGCCAATTTTTACTGGCGTTTTATTCGCAATCACAGCCAGCTAGCCGCCCCTTTGACTGCCTTGACCTCCGCCAAGATGACGTTCAGGTGGTCTAGCGTGGTGGAAGCTGCGTTCTACAAAATAAAGGATTGCTTTGTTTCAGCTCCCATTCTGTTGGCCCCTGACCCCTTCCATCAGTTTGTGGTGGAGGTCGATGCGTCAGAGGTGGGGGCCAACTAAGATTTGGAACGCATATTGCGGTGTTTGGTGTCTCAAAACCCACCCCCTACTCTTCTGGGTTTCATCCCCAGAGTAATGGTCAGACGGAGAGGACCAACTAAGATTTGGAACGCATATTGCGGTGTTTGGTGTCTCAAAACCCATCCTCTTGGAGTCAGCAACTCTCATGGGTGGAGTACGCACACAATTCTTTACCAGTGTCATCCACGGGCCTATCTCCGTTTGAGTGTAGCATAGGTTACCAGCCACCTATCTTTCAGAGTATGGAATCCAAAGTCGCGGTCCCCTCTGCTCATGCCTTTGTCCAGAGGTGCCACCGTACCTGGAGGAGGGCTAGAGAAGCCATCCTCCAGGTGGGGGCGGGCACCAAGGCCCAGGCCGATCGCCACCAGTCTGAGCCACCCATCTACATCGTTGGTCAAAAAGTGTGGCTTTCATCTAAAGATATTCCTCTCCGTTCCGTCTGTAAGAAGCTTGCTCCCAAATTTATCGGCCCGTTTACTGTCACCAAGATTATTAGTCCAGTGGCAGTCCGCCTCAAACTTCCTCCTGCGTACAGGAGAATTCATCCCGTCTTCCATCTCTCCAAATTAAAGCCCATTTTTCGTGCCCCCATTAATCCGCCTGTCCCAGTTCCCCAACCGCCGCGACTCGTACATGGGTAACTCACTTATTCGGTGAAACGTATTCTGGACTCAGGGGGAGGGGACGTGGATTTCAGTACCTGGTGGACTGGGAGGGTTACGGTCCGGAGGAGAGGAGTTGGGTTCCCGCTAGGGACATATTGGATCATTCGCTTATCGATGATCACAATCGCCAGGTAGGTTCCTCTGGAAGCGCCAGGAGACGCTCCTAGGAGGAGGGGTACTGTCACGGTTCATAGATCTGTGTGTTCATTCTGCATGTCTGTTTTTTCGTTTTCTGTCTGATTGCTCATTCAGCATTGCTCCGGCAATCATTGGGCTGATGAGCTAATCAGCATGGCTGCACCTGATGCTGGTTCTGTCCTGTCTTTATCGGTCTTGTGGTTGTTACTGCATGTTGTCAGATCGTTGTTCGTAGTTGTCGATGCTGCTCTTGCTCTCAGTCCTCAGATCACTCTTCTTGCACTCTGCCAAGGAGATCACCCAGTGTGCTTCCACGCCTGTTCCTATGAGAATTCTCTGGGTTGGTTCGGGTCAGTGCCTCATAGTCTCCATGTTACAGAGACAGCTCACCAGCTCACCGATTCACCAGCTCACCGATTCACCAGCTCACCTGTTCACCAGCTCACCTGCTCTATTTTCTTGTTCCCTGCTGTTTTGCGTTGTGGCAAATAAACTTTTTATTTTTTTCAATTGTTTACTTGCAATTGGATTTTGTGTTCTTTTACGTAACAATTCTTTGTTAAATCACAAAAATGCATGCAGAAATTATTATAATTGCCCAGTTTAAATGCACCCATGATTAAATATAACATTCAACATCTCCAAAGACTTTTGTACAACGCACTGATGGACTACAAATCTCAATGAAAACAACACTTGTGTTTGATGGATGCAAAATGCATTTATAAGTTAAGTCTTAAATTAGAGCTGCAGCTGCTGTCATAATTCTTTGTGGTTCTGTAAAATCCTTTTTATTCTTCACGATCAGCATAACAATGATGATGTGGTAAGTGTTTTTGCTATCAACAAAAGATGACTTTGAAAAATGCAGGGTTAGAGATCGCTGCAAATAAGAACAATGGGTTCCTTCAGACTTCTTCGCCCCTTTCTAGATTTCTAGTCTCTGATGTATTTGAGAGAAACGGCTTTGTTCCTTTGGTCTCTCAATCTATCTTTTGGTGCCTGTACACAGCAGCATGGCTGTAGTAGTCACTACTCTCTTAGTAGTATTAAGTTATCCACCTGTGGCCCAGCACTGCAGATATCTGATCCTAGTCTATGAGGCAAGAAGAGATGCGGACAGTGTTACTTTACTTCTGAATGCATAATTAATTTGTTGGACATCTGGCTCTCATGAAGCCCCTGCAGTAGCACAGTCTCACCTCCATTTTGTTACAAATATCTTACAGTGACTATCACTTTTTCTGAGTCTGCGACTTTAATATGAAACATGGACCTTCTGTGTCCACTAAAAAAAAACAAAAAAACTATTGTCTGCTTTTCTTCAGAGTCCTTTACGTCCCTAAGGGCTTTTAGTCCAGAAGACAATCTGAAGAATTCTCCTGTTTGCTTTAAATTTCTTTAGAGAGGAGTTTTATTTTTATGTTTTATTTCAGTGGAAATAAATCGGTAATAGAGGAATTGTTAATAGGAAACAGAGAAATAAAGAATACCTTAAAATAAATAGTGACCTGTCACATGACTTAAAATGAAAATATTCTAGAATCCCAAATAGCTAAATTACCTGCAAAGCAATTGCCAATGCAAATCCCCACATATAAGCACATGTTGAGCAGATGTAGATTGCATGTCTGAACTCAAGGGAGAAAATAAATTGAGTGAGCAGCAGTGTACTACCTAAATAATTGGGCACTTGAGGAAATGGTGACGACAAATATCTTTTAACACACTAGAAAAGCTTCGATAATCAAATGCTTGCAGCACTAGAGTACTGTGCATGCGTAAGCACAGCAGATAGCGCAGCACCTTTTATTTACATAAAAGGGCCTTTAGAGATATAATTAAGTTAGAAGCACTTAATCATTACTGAAGTGTCTTTCTCTTTGCTTCAGGGTTTTCTTCCAGGGTCTAACCAGGCAGCTATGATGGGTGGAAAGCCAGTCAGGCAGTGGAGGTCCATCTGTAAGGGACTGATCCTGGGCGCTCTCCTGACCATCTGCATGATTCTTTTGTACTGCCTGTCAGCCTCAGAGGTCCAGTTTGGCCTGCAGGAGTGAGTCCCTTCATGTATTCTGAACAAGAATTTATGTACAACAGAAAGCAGTTTTATTTCAATAACCAAGTCAAAGTTTCACCGGATTAGAGCAGTATTTCGGGGGGGAATTTCATGAAGAAATAGTCAGTAAATAATTCTTCCCAAAATCAAAATTACAAAACAAAAATACTTCATATTAATAAAGAAAATAATTATTAAGATCATTTCTCCTTAAATTATTCTGTCATTCTATCCTGACAGGAAACATTATTTAAAATTACAGTTTTTGTTAAATTCAGTACAAAATTCTAGCAATGCATCTTAACTCCCTTATGTCACCAAGGATGCATTTATTTAGTATTATTGTGAAATATAAAAAA
The DNA here is from genome assembly GCF_963082965.1 of Carassius carassius. Lineage (NCBI taxonomy): Eukaryota > Metazoa > Chordata > Actinopteri > Cypriniformes > Cyprinidae > Carassius > Carassius carassius. Next base: position 38,255,986 of record NC_081758.1, on the reverse strand, counting down.
ATATAGAATATTACAAATTGAAATCTATGTATACTAATGCTTAACTGTCACATGCCACATTTATTGTTGAAATTTGCTGAAATAAACTGTATATACATGTAATAATAGATAGATAGATAGATAGATAGATAGATAGATAGATAGATAGATAGATAGATAGATAGATAGATAGATAGATAGATAGATAGATAGATAGATAGATAGATAGATAGATAGATAGATAGATAGATAGACACTCTGATAGATAGATTAGAGAACACCCTACCATTTCTTAAATTACAAGTTCAGTGTTTAGTCCTATTTTAAGTTATCCTAACAGGAGTAGAAAGCAGTTTTTGAGCATATTTCATAAATTAATTGTATTCTGAAGCATTGTATAAAAAAGTTAAATGAGACATTTACGTAAGAAAAATGCACAAGAAGACAATATAATGCAGAGACTCAATGGGCAATGGGTTCAACACTGCAGCTCGAATTGCTTGCCAGTAAATGGATCTGTCTCGGTGATGAAGCCTCTGTGAACTAATTCTAAAGATGACATAAATGCATCTCAAATTAATTCAAATTACAATATGTTTGATAATTTTTGTTTACAGGGTCCCAGTGCCTTACTCATGTGCTCATCGCCCCTCTGCTGCCCACTCCTCAACAATCTCTAACAGCTCCCATAATGCCTCTGGGCAGCGAATCTGCACTCCAAAAGTGGACATCATGTTCATGAAAACCCATAAAACAGCTAGTAGTACTTTCCTCAACATTCTCTTTCGCTTTGGTGAAAAACACCACCTCAAATTTGCCTTCCCCAACAGCCGCAATGACTTCTTTTACCCGTCCCCTTTTCATCGCTCACAAGTGAAGGACTACAGGCCCGGAATGTGTTTCAACATCATCTGTAATCACATGCGTTTCAATGCTGCTGAGGTGGCCAAAGTGCTTCCAGCCGACACCTCGTACATCACAATCCTCCGGGATCCGGCAGATCTCGCAGAGTCCTCGTTTCATTATTTTGGACGCATTGTGCCTCTCACTTGGAGGCTTTCTGGAGATGATAAGATGAGAGAATTCCTGACGGATCCAAAGCTTTACTACGACCCAGAGGGATTCAATTCGTTCTATCTCAAAAACTTGCTTTTCTTTGACTTTGGACAGGATAGTAACTTAAATCTAGATGACCCAAAGGTGGACGAGGCCATTGAAGCAATCTCCAAGCATTTCCATTTGGTAATGCTAGTGGAGTATTTCGAAGAGTCGCTCATCTTGCTCAAGGATGCGCTCTGCTGGGACATGGAGGACTTGCTCTTCTTCAAACTCAATGCCCGGAAAGGTTCAACTGTTTCTAAACTGACTCCAGAGCTCAGGGCCAAAGCACTGGAGTGGAACGCCATCGATTGGAAGCTTTACCAGTATTTCAACACCACCTTCTGGCATAAAGTGGATGCTTACGGCCATGAGCGCATGGCGAGAGATATAGCAGAGCTGCAGCGCAGAAATGCAGAAATGGCTTCCATTTGCATTGAAGGAGGCCATGCTGTTGATGCAGGAAGCATCTCAGAGACTTCCATGCAGCCATGGCAACCCATCGGTGAGAAGTCGATTATGGGATACAATCTGAAAAAGAATGTTGACAAAGCACACCAGAAACTCTGCAGGAAGATGCTCACGCCAGAGCTGCAGTATCTCACCGATATGGGTGTCAACCTGTGGATAACAAGACTGTGGGGTCACATCAGAGAGATCCTTCACTGGTAGCTCAGAAGAAATGTTTTGCTAAGGTGAAAGGTCAGCACTGACTTTATGGAAGCTTTTTTCCGCCTCATAACAAAATATTAAAATGCAATTGTGACTTTTATCTCACAACTCTACCTTTTTATGTCTCACAAATCAGACATTTTTCTCGGATTGTTTTGTTCCTCAATTCAGACTCTTTCACAATTCAGATTTGCAAATTCATATATCACAATTCAGTGTATATCTCGCAGTTTAGACTTAATATAAATATAAATATAATAATAAATAGAGATATAAACTCTCAATATAGCTCTATTTCAGACAAAAAAAAATAAAAACTAATTTTTCAAACAAAAAAAAAGTAACCTTTAATATTTTTTTTAACAACTCTGACTTTTCTTCTCGCAATAATATTTTTTTTCTCAGAATTGCAAGTTTATATGTCACAATTCTGTAAAAAAAGAAATATATATATATATATATATATATATATATATATATAAAGTCTCTGAATTGCAAGATATAAATTATGAACTGTGAAAAAAAAATTGCAAGAAGAGAAGAAAAAGAAATATTTCTGAATTGTGAGCTATAAACTATAAAATATTATATTATAATATATTATATTATAATATTATATAAAACTATGATATAAAAACTTTTGAGAAGAAGAGTCAGAATAGTGGAAGAAAAACATTCTTAGAAAGAAGTTTTGAAAAGAGTTGTTCGATTTTTTTATTTTATTTATTCTATGGCGAAAATAAGTTTCCATAGACTTGTATACAACCAATCTAAACCTGTTTTTCTGTGTCAGAAAGAGATAAAACATTAAAAGACATGACTGAATAAAACATTTTCATATTTAATGAATATTACCTGAATAAGTGGTGACAGTCACATCTTTAACATTAGTTTTTTGTTCAGAAATGTACTGTAAGTCACCACTATGTACGTAGTGTGTGGATGCTTGAATCAATCATAAAAATCAATCAGCTACTGTTGAATGACCTCATTATTTGAAGCTCTTATTGTTGGTGCCAATGGCAATAGCAATAATTTCTTAAAATGGTTAAGACTCATTCAGAACTTGAGCTTTACTGTTATCATCACATGAATGATAAGTAACTCCGATCATGAAATCCATGAAAGATGCAAAATAAAAACTTTATGTAACATACCAGTGTCTTGTTCATGTTTCACTCTCACTGTTAGCATCTCTTCTTGTAGTTGCAGTTGTGCTGTTTGATAAAGCACACTGCCCTATCTCCATTCACGCCCAAAGATAAAAGGATTGCCATTGGATCTCAGTGGAAGATTCACTTCAACTTCATAAATGCATTTCAATAGCACACATCATGCACTCATTAGTAGGCCTGGAAGAAAACGCATCCTGTGTTTGAAGGGTAAGAAATTATTTTATTTGTGGTTATAATGTGGTTATGATGTGACATAATGAGCTACTTTTAGTAGCACTCACTAAAATATTTGAAGTTAGTTTTTATTTTATATTTTCTGCATTTATTTTAATTTCATTAAAGTTTATGTGACTTTTTGTCTTTTTTATGTATTATTACTATTATTTTAAATTTGTCTAGATTTCCTTTTTAGTTACGTTTAGTCATTTGAGTAACCTACTTCATTCAACTCAACAAAAATGCTGAATTGGCAACGAAAATCTTGTGTGTGTGTTTGGTTTTTTGTTTTAGTTAATGATAACCCTGGCTAGATAGATAGAACGATAAAACGATAGATAGATAGATAGATAGATAGATAGATAGATAGATAGATAGATAGATAGATAGATAGATAGATAGACAGACAGACAGATACAGATACAGACAGACAGACAGACAGACAGACAGACAGACAGACAGACAGACAGATAGATAGATAGATAGATAGATAGATAGATAGATAGATAGATAGATAGATAGATAGATAGATAGATAGATAGATAGATAGATAGATAGATAGATAGATAGATAGATACAGTCAGACAGACAGATAGATAGATAGATAGATAGATAGATAGATAGATAGATAGATAGATAGATAGATAGATAGATAGATAGATAGATAGATAGATAGATAGATAGATAGATAGATAGAGTCAGATAGATAGATAGATAGATAGATAGATAGATAGATAGATAGATAGATAGACAGACAGACAGACAGACAGACAGACAGACAGACAGACAGACAGACAGACAGACAGACAGATAGATAGATAGATAGATAGATAGATAGATAGATAGATAGATAGATAGATAGATAGATAGATAGATAGATAGATAGATAGATAGATAGACAGATACAGACAGACAGACAGACAGACAGACAGACAGACAGACAGATAGATAGATAGATAGATAGATAGATAGATAGATAGATAGATAGATAGATAGATAGATAGATAGATAGATAGATAGATAGATAGATAGATAGATAGATAGATAGATAGATAGAAAAACACTCTGATAAATTACTGACACTTCAAAAGTACTTTTACTGAAGAGTAAAATCAGTCAGATTTTTAGTCATCTAAATATTCCGTACCGAAGAGGGACAATAAAAACGTTCCTTCGTTTTACGTCGGACACATTTTACTGTTGCACTGAAAACGAACCAGAAGTGTGTGTTTTAAACAGTCGTAGGTTTTGTTTTGGTTGTTTATGCTTATATAAACTTTTATTATTTTTATTTGCTACAACCTCTTGCTCCACAATAATGGGGAAAAGGCAGCACCAAAAAGATAAGATGTGAGTTGAAATGAGAGTAAAATTTAACGTGTTTGCACTCAACAGTAACTGTTGAGCATTATATGGCTATATTGTCTGATTATTTCACTGAAAACAGAATGTGTATATTTGTATTGCTGTGATATCGTGTTATGTGTAATCTGAGGTTTATAATGTATTTGTTTGAAAACTGTAAAGTTCAAATTGCAACTGCAGTAACGTTATCTTAATTTGACGTGATGTTGTGTCGTTGCACTGTATTATTATTTAATAGTAAACTGCTACCCATTTGTTATTTTAATTTAATTCAGATTTTTCAGTAATTATAATAACATTCGTTATATCTGTCTGTTTCAGGTACATCACATGTACAGAATACACTCAGTTCTATGGAGGGAAGAAATCAGGTACTGAAAATAGTCTGGATGTAACTTACTGAACTTATTTATATTAATAAAACATCTGTTGAACATTCAACAGTAAACAGAAAACTTTGTGGGATACATAACATTGAGGGATACATATTAATAGATAGATTACTGTCATGTCATGTGAGGGAAAATAAGTATATAATATATAAATAAGTAAATAAAGCACATTGCAGATTGTGAAATCTAAGTACACTACTATTCAAAATTTTGGCTCAGAAAGATTTTGTTTTTGTACTTTTATTCAGCAAAGATGCATTAAATTGATCCAAAGTAACAGTAGAGTTGTTTATAATGTTACCAAATTCTATTTCAGGTAACTGATGTTCATGTGAGATATATAAATACATACATACATACACACACACATATATATATATATATATATATATATATATATATATATATATTTCAGCTTTCCCATAGCAGGAATAAATTACATTTGAAAATATATTAAAATAGAAGACCAATATACCGATATTTCTTTCAACAGCATTTAGAAAAAAAATACTGTTGCACAGTAGTGTATGTAATGCTTTTGGTTTTCCTGTCATTCACTATGTTTTTTGATTGATTGCACCACATATAGTTTGATTTTGTAGACTTTGTGTTTGATATTGCTGGTGCTTTTTCCTCCAAAACACTGACAAAATTAGCCTTTTGTCTTCGTTTATAGAAATCCCACGAGCCAATTTCAGACGTCTGCCCTTTGATCACTGCAGGTGAGATTTCACTTCTTTCATGTTGGATAAAAAAAAAGTCCTTTGTGTCTCTTCTGGTCAGTAGTTTAGCTCTAGTGCAATATATTCTGCTTTCATAACTGCTGATCTGGGGTTTCAAACAATGCTTTCATTGTTTGTTTGTTTTTGTGAGTTGTGTGTTTTGTGTCAGTTTCTTCTCAATGTCAAAATCCTTTTCTCATATTCCAGTTTAATATGCATAGACAGCTATTGGTTGACAATTGTAGGTTTACTTTCAGAAAATTGTTATTTTAAAACATTGCTCTGGTTATTGGAGCAGCCTGATGTTTCTCAAAAATCATGTGAGTTTGGGCTGTTGTTCTTTCATTTTAGTGGAAGATGGGGAGACTTTGGAAACAATCAGTGTGCTTGGTGGCTCAGAAATGACACACGGGAGCTTTAGTTTAGTGGCATACTGTATGCATGATTTTTAATGTTCTTCTCTTATTTCTTGAATAGTTTGTCTCTTCAGCCCTTTGAGTATCCCATGTGCACAGTGGATGGGGTGGTTTTTGACCTAATGTAAGTATAAGTAATATATTAGTCATTTGTAAAGCTGTTATTTGCATTCATGATTTTATAAAAGCTTACATTTATTAATTATATACTTTTATTTTATAGTAGCTTATATTTATTTATTGCATACACTTCCCTTCACAAGTTTAAGGGGGGCAAAATTAATACTTTGATTCAGCAAGAATGCATCCAATTGGTCAAAAGTGACCGTAAAGACATTTACATTGTTACAAAAATTCTATTTAAAATAAAAACAAAAAATCCTGAAAGATCAAACTTTCTTTTGTTTCCACAAAAATATAAAGCAGCACAACAACATTGATGATAATAATAAGCAATATTTCTTGAGCAGCAAATCAGCATGTTAGAATGATTTCTGAAGTATCATGAGACACTGAAGACTGGAGTAATGATGCTGAAAATCATGCAGCTTTGTCATCACAGGAATAAAATAGAAAAGTTATAATACATTGTTATAATGTTTAAAATAGTATGTATTTTTAATCAAATAAACACAGGCTTGGTAAGTATAAAAGACTTCTTCTTTCAAAAGGGTTAAAAAATCTTCATCCCCAAACATTTGAATTGAAGTGTACATATCTCAAATGGTGTGGTGATGCCAGAAAAAAAAAAAACATTTGTTTTCTCTTTAGGAGCATTGTGCCTTGGATCAAGAAGTTTGGTACCAACCCCATAACAGGAGAGGTATTTCAGATTTTCTGATGTATAATATTTGTTTGACATGGACCTATACACTTTAAAATCATTAAAGGGGAAAGTTCTCTTTTACTTTTAAAAATCCCAACTGAGGTGAGACCCTTGAGGAAGGCACCAAACCCTTAACTGCATGGATTCAACCACCAGAGGGCGTCAGACTCCTTTTGAGGAGAATTCAGGGCTTAACTGATTACAGTTATCAACTCCAGATGTATGTGTAATTAAAAATAAATTGTGTATATATATATATATATATATATAATCAGATTAACTGAAATAAACCTGGCTTATTTGGTAAACAGGCCCCAGCAATTAACCACCTAGCAACAGCCCAGAACCCACTAGCAACTACATAGGAACGCTCTGAAAAACATTCAAAGCTCAATATGCTTTGGTAAAAAAGTGTAAATTAAATGTTATGATGATAACCCAAAGCCTTTCATAATCACCAATTCGTGATATATTTGCCAAACGGTAGGTATTTTCTGCTTTGAGAGTTTAGTTTTATGTTTTGTAGTCAAGCTTAATGTGAAGTGAAGTGACATTCAGCCAAGTATGGTGACCCATACTCAGAATTTGTGCTCTGCATTTAACCCATCCGAAATGCACACACACAGAGCAGTGAACACACACACACACACTGTGAGCACACACCCGGAGCAGTGGGCAGCCATTTATGCTGCGGCGCCCGGGGAGCAGTTGGGGGTTCGGTGCCTTGCTCAAGGGCACCTAAGTCGTGGTATTGAAGGTGGAGAGAGAACTGTATATGCACTCCCCCCACCCACAATTCCTGCCGGCCCGGGACTCGAACTCACAACCTTTCGATTTTGAGTCCGACTCTCTAACCATTAGGCCACGACTTCCCCTTAATGTGTCACTTAGAGGGGAAATGCTCTATTGTAACCAAAACGATTAAAAAAATAATCATAACAGATGCGTAAGAAATCAAATGAACAGTAAAAAAGTAAAACTAAAAATACTGTCATTAAAAACAAATAAAAAATAAAAGAGGGAAATAAATAAGATGAAAGTGCCAATAAAGTGTTAAGATAACCGAAAGCCTTTCATAATCTTAATTTCATTACATGCTGCCAAACAGTTAGTATTTTCTGCTTTGAGAGTTTCATTTTATGTTTTGGATAGTATTCAAGCTTAATGCGGTGCTCAGAGGGAAAAAACTCTATTTCTGGACTCATCTAGAAATCATTATTGAGACCATAATGAAGATATTTCACAGGCCTGCTGATGGTGGCTAACAGCGTTCAGTGTGCCAGAAGTGCATGTGGGTGTGAATTGCTGTGTAATCAGTTCACTGGATGCACGTCACTGCACTCTTAATTTATGGAATAGGAGTTATAGGATCTCTGTGTGCATGCTGCATGCATAATCATTCAGCACTAGCGTCAGAAAAAGTTGTGTGAATGTTTACACAGAGCGTGATGTAGGGAGTCCTGTATTTACTCGCTTTAAAATCCATATTGAGTGTCAATCAAGGCACATGGCTGTCATCTGTAATGCATCTTTACATCTTCATAGCTGTGCATCTGAGTGAGAGCATGTCTGGACATGCCACCGTGATTTTGTGTGTTAGTATACTACACAGTGAGACTGTGTTATCCGAAGTATTCATGATTGATTTGTCTCACTAGATGAAGAGGAGGAAAGTGCTGGAGTTGATTAGGGCTGATGAGAAACACAGACTGTGTGTGTGTGTGTGTGTGTGTTTAAGTGACTTTTACAGAGACCTCTTGGACATGCCAGGACTTGTTCTCCAGTGGAGATATTCTGCCTTACAAGTTTGTGTTTTAATGGGTAGCAGTGAGGCAGGTTATCAGATACGTGTTATGTGTATGTGATTGTTAGGAAAGGCAAGTTGACTTGTGTATCACAGGGATTCCCAAACCTTTTTGTCAGCCCATTAGAAAATATTCACTTAAAGTACCCCTTGATATTTTAAATTAATATTCCTATAGTTTAATGTCACTTTCATGTATTCACAGTTCTCTGATATCCTTTTTTTTAGTAACTGTTTAATTTTGACTTTGTGCTGGACGTTAATGTGAACTCAAATTTCTACATTCACACTGGTGTTTTAGGAAACCAATCAATTTGAATAATAATATTGTTAGAGGTGTTTGCAAAGCAAGGCATCACTTTTTTATCTTGCAAATGTATTGTTATTATTTGAAATTAATTATAATAATTTTTATTTTACACTACAAGATACAATAATAATATGTATACCTTTAAATTCACTTTGAGAAGAGTAGAACATCAGACTATAAAGTTTCTTAGTTAATTCACAGCCATAATTTAAGAATTACACTAAGGGCCATTAATATTTTTGTACAGCCCTTTTTATTAATTAATTTAAATTATATTTTATGGTTAATTATCAGCTCTTCATCAACTCTCTGCATTTCTCTCATGAACCCCCAGGGGTTTGCAAACCCTGTGTTGCTCATTTTATACACAATGGTGATGCAAAGTGCTTTACATAAAAAAGGGTTTAAAAATAATCATAACAGAAGCTGAGGAAATACAATTTAAAAGTAATTTAAAAAGTACAATTGATTTGCTATGTAATTAAAAACCAATAAAAATAAAATGAAAGAATAAATATGAGGATGCAGTGCATTAGTTGAATGCAGCACAGTATTCATTCAGTAAATGCACAGCTATGCATTCTTGTGGACATGAAATCACAATTGGCCTCATTTATGTTCCTAATAAAAATATTTTACTGTGCAAAATTGATGAATGCATGATATTCATCACCATTTATCAAGATATGAAGCATTTTTCTACCTCTTCTGCTGATTTAAGTAAGATTGTGTGTCTGGGGGAAAATAATATTAGCCAATACTATCAAGCCAGTTGATCAGTCAAATTCTAATGGATGAAATCCATGCATCCAGTCAGACTGCAGCTGATGCAGGATCCATCAGGTCTTTAGTCTGAGACAGTCTAGCAGTCAGATGGCCAGCTACTGGGTTTATCATGGAGGGAGAGGCTTAAAATAATCCAGAGAATGGAGAGCAGTATCTTATAGAGTCTGAATCAGTGGGTCACTGGACACACAGTGTGGTCATTTAAGGCAATCATATGAAACTTTATTTGCTCATCTCATCAAGTGTCATTAGACACAGGAATTTAATTAATGTGGTTAAAGCCATACTAGCCCCAGCATTGCATGATGGTGTAAAATGAGTATTATTCAGTTAGCATCTTGTCTTATCATTGCCCAAACATGTGCTGTATGAACTGTCGATCAGCCAATTTGTGCTTAAACACAATCAGACATGAACAGGGTGTGATTACATTATATCTGAAATGTAGGTGTGTCAGAAAGTCTGAAAGATATAGTCACTAACTCCTTAACTTCCCTTTTCTTTCTCTTTCTGTAGAAGCTTGAGGCTAAATCCCTCATCAAGCTTAATTTCAGCAAAAACAATGAAGGTAAATATGATTGTGTGTGTGTGTGCGCTCGTGATCCTCTTACCTGGCCTGCTTCAACAGCAAGATGTGCTAATGACAAGAAATAATGGATTTATGGATTTATGTCCTCTACAGTGCATATTCTGTCTTTTCTCTCTCTACTTTAGGGAAGTACCATTGTCCTGTGCTCTACACAGTGTTCACAAACAACTCCCACATTGTTACCAACAAAGTCACAGGAAATGTTTTCTCTTATGAGGTAAGACACGCTACATCCCAAAAGGGCCTTCCTATACTCAATACTTCTGTAGCATTTTTTTCTCCCTGTGGTCCAGTTATAATGTTATTCAAGGTTTCTTGCACCCAAAACAGTTATAATGCAGTTTTTCAGTCATAATTATTTTATTTTTACCAATTTTATTTGTTTTAAAGTAAACATTCTGTTTTTCTACTAAAGGAATATTTTACCCGAACATGAAATAATCATTTATTAAAATGACTTAAATATATATTTTAGAAATATTTCTAAATGTATATTTATTTGTATAATTATATTCTAAATTCATTTATAAAAAATATATCGTAAATTATTTTATTTTATAAATTTAAATGAACGTATTCACTCTCGTATTGGATTTTTTCTTCTTTCGTGGAACACAAAGGGATCATTTTATCGAAGTTCTGTTCAACAAAAACAGTGACCACTGAATGTTGTAGTCCATATGACTCGTGCACTGTTGCAAGTTTTTTGAATCCATATAATGAAATATAAACCATTAATGCGGTTGTGACATCACATCCGTGATGTCTGAATTACCCATTTTTGCTGTTCAGTTTCCATGCATGGTGGAAAATGTAGGTCTACACTAAAGAGCATGGAAAATCCTGTTGTTCATGTCCCCTTTAATATCATGCTTACGTCAGTAATTTTTTTTATTGATGCAATAACCTTCTTTAAACCGTATAAATGTGTACGTAAGTGGTCAATATTCTGTGGATGTGTGTTTTGTTTAGGCAGTGGAACAGCTCAACATCAAGACAAAGAGTTATAAAGACCTGTTGACAGATGAACCTTTTACTCGCCAGGATCTCATCACACTACAGGTGACAAGCACAGAGAGTGTGTTAACGACGGTCGAATATGATTAAGCGATGTCGCATGAGCGAGGGTGCTGTTATATCAGCATGGCTGTGATTTCATACAGATTTTAATTTGAAGTTTGTATATGTCTTTGTGTCAAAACCTGTGCTTTTTGTGTGATTGCAATGTTATGAAATGGCAATGTACAGTCTGTTCACATCCACAGTGATCACAGTTGTCGAGAGAGAGACAGACCGTCAGGCTTATTCTGTAGTATCTGTTTTATTTAACTATAACAATACTGATCCTGCAGTCATTTCATCGGTATGAGTGTTAAAACACTGTTTCCACAAGAGCCACATGTTAGCATATGAACTGTATTTTAAAATGTCCTTTTCATGATTAATGTCCTCATAAAACCTGTAAACCTGGTAACAAGGATGCCAAAAGATAGACAGAAAAATCTGTACATTTTTTTAAGTCAAAAATGAAGACTGCAATAAAGCACTAGTTGAGGACCTGCACATTTTATGAATAAAACACAGCATGTTTATGTATAGATGGTGTTAAAAAGTACAGTAGCATATGGCGACTGTCTAAAGTTGTGTAAAGCCTTACCTGTAAATCCATTTGAGTGTAAAAAAAAATTTCTATAAAAATCTATGCATGGTGCTAACATGTTAGGATCTGTGTTAGTAGGTCTTGTACAGTGGGTATAGAAAAGAATCATCCCGCTTTAAAATAATAAAACATTTTGTTGCTTTGCAATTTGAAATGAAGATGGACACAGTTTTTGTTTTATCCAGCTAAATTTACTCAGTGCAACTTATAACATCAAACTGAACGATATGGTATGTCTTTCCTCAGACAGGGAAACGTGGGCATGTGTGAAAGACTCCGTGTTTTCTGTCTGTGTTCATCTGACCTCCAGTGTCCTGTATCCATAGAAAGCAAGCAAGCCATGCTGTCCTTGCATGGTTTATTTTAGCTCAGGGAGAGAGTTGATGGGTAGGAGCTTTGGATGTGTCTTACCCTGGAGCTCGAGGAAGGGCAGGTCAGGGAGGTGATGGGCGACAAGGTTTTCAGACAGACACAGAGGTTATTTTTGGGAGCCATGTGGGGTGGGACACCAGGGGGAGTTTTAAAAGGATTGATGGAGGAATATTTGAAAAGAGAGAGCTGGTTGAGTGAGAGTTGAGCTGAAAAAGCAGGACTGAAGCGACCTGTGGTACAGTTTCACTGTCTGACCTATTTGGAACGGATACTATGGTGGGTCACGCAAAGAGTGGAGGAGAGAGTGAGATGAAAAGGTCCTGAACTCTCTTTTGTTTGTGTGAGAGTGTGTTGCAGCAGCCAAGCCCTCAAACTGTCCAGCCAGCAACATTTCCACTAAACTGATAAAACTGTGCCAAAACAAATTCATTTATTATGATCGTTTACTTGTCTTTCTATTTAGGGAAAAATATGACACGAGCTGTTTTATAACAATTATCCAGTCCTGAGTCGAGGACATATTTCATTTGTTTTTATTACTTCATTTCTACATAGTCAACAAATCCGAAGATGTCATATAACATCTCATTTTGTCCTTTTATATCACAGGATCCTACGAATCTGGATAAATTCAATGTCTCTGACTTCTTCCATGTGAAGAACAATATGAAAGTCCTTGACCCTGGTGAGTTAAGTGTTTTCAGTGCAGTACAAAAAAAGTGCAGTTTGTTTTAACAAAGGTCTCAGTATTTTGGGAACCGCATACTGCTCTTAAAGTATGCAGTATATAGTGTGCAGATTTGGTTTGCGGCAGTGTCATATGGTCTAAAATTAAATGAACATATTACAATTAATAAATAAAAGCGAATTATGAAATATTGATTATAAAATATGAATATACTGTAATAAAAAGTTTGGATGTGCTTGCTTTGTGTTTGTGGAAACCTGGATATTTCACATGCAAGGTAATCAGGTTTTTGTGACTGTTGTATTGTATTGTGGAGATTTGTCACTTTTATGAGCTCCATTCTTTTATCGCCTACAGACGAGGAGAAAGCCAAGCAGAGCCCATCATACCATCTGAAAACCACAAACCTGGAGACGCGTGAAACCCTTGCAGAGCTCTACAGGGACTATAAAGGAGATGAGCTATTGGCCTCCACTATGAAAGAGCCAGTAGCCAAAAAAACAGACAAGCTCAATGCTGTGAGTATTTTAAGATATTGCCTTTCTAGCTTTAGTTGGGGCAGATTCTTCTCTCTCAACTGTGTTCATTTATTCATTGATTCTTTTCTGTTTGTTGTCACTTTGGTTACACCTGTTAATGGATCAAAAAATACTTGATTAACATTTGTAGTCAGCAAGGACACGTTAAATTGATCAAAAGTGACAGTAAAACATTTGTTACTGAAGATTTCTGTTTCAAAAAATGCTGTTATTTTTTAACTTTCTATTCTTCCAAGAATCCTAAAAAATATATATAAAATGGTTTCTGCAAAATATTAAGCAGCACAAATGTTTTCAGCCTTAACATTAAAACGAAATGTTTTTTGAGCATCGAATCAGCATATTAGAATGATTTCTGTCAGTGACACTGATGACTGAAGCTGAAAATTCTGATTTGCATCACAGGAATAAATTAAATTCTAAAATATATTGCATTAGAAAAATTAGATATTTCAAAATATTATTTTGATTGTATTTTTAACAATTAAATTAAGCCTTTGTAAGTGTAAGAGACCTCTTTCAAAAGCATTAAAAGACCTCAAACTTTCAGCAGTGTAAGAATGGGTGCTAATGTGGTCTCCTTTGAGGTGTTTAGGGCCAGATTAAACCGTTCTGTGCAGTGCTGTTTGGGTCACAGTGAAGTATCTTGCTGTGTCTGTGTGAAGTGCATTATGAGGTGATGCTTCTCAGACTCTACCACCATCACACAGCAACTGGAGCAGAAGAAAATGCCTAGCAGGATCCTCAACCGACCACATACACTCACAGCAAGAATAACAATTTCTTCTGAACGTCATGTCAATTTTTTGCATTTGTAAATATTTTTTTACTGATCTAAAATTAACATACCATGTATCTATCTGGTGTCGTCTCTCAGGAAGTGAGTAATTGGTATCTAAACCGTGAGTGTTTTTTTTTTTTTTTTCATACTTGATCTGCGATGGTTTTAAGTGCGTCTTTGGCTGTGTCTCAACTCTTCTTTTAGCCCAGGTTGAAGTGTCTGCCCCCGTGCTTTTAGTTATATTAGCTTTGCTTGCTCAGCCCATTCAAATTTTGCAGGCATTGAATGTAATTGGCTTGACTTTTGGCTTGAATGCCAGTCTATTTCAGCCCAAGTCATGCTGGATTGGCATTGTGATGCTGAAATAGACTGGAATCCTGACCCACTCTCCTACTCATTACGCTTTGCTATTTCTATGCCATACTAAGAAAAGTATGATATCCCAAAGATTAACTATTACCAAAATAACTATTACTATTACCATTTTGAGTACCATTTTTGAAGGCCAGAATTTCAAAAAAAATTTATAGATTTAAATAATTAAAATAAAATCATTATTCATTGTGCATTATGCTACAGAAATAAATACTACCTTAATGTGACTTATATATTCATAATAAAGTGTTATTTTAATTTGTGATATTACACGATATTAATGTTTTAATATATTTTGATCAAATAAATAAGAGAGCAAAAACAAGAGAAAGAGACGTAAATTATTATTTATTTTTTTTTACTTACCCCAAACTTTTGTGTAGTGCAGTTTATCACTTTAAATTAATTCCATTGAATACTGAAATGTAAAGTGTTAAAGAAAAGCCCATTTTGTTCACTTGTTCATTAAAGATCAGTTGAGAAGAAGCATCTGCACATAGACTCATCCAAACGCACCTGAATTGCCCCACACGAATCAGTAAAACATATCCATATCTGTCCATATTCATAAACGTATCTGTCTTCACAAAGAATGGATGATAAAACACTTTTGTTAAGTGTGATGGACACATTAGCAGGTGTTAGTGATGTCATGCATGTGAATATCATTTAGTTGTTTTGGATGTGGGTGTTAGAGCTTATTTTGTCTTATCTGGAGAGTCTTATCTGTTATGCATGTCTGTCTCTCTTTCTCCAGGCTCACTATTCCACTGGAAGAGTGTCTGCCTCCTTTACATCTACAGCTATGGCTCCAGCCACCACCCATGAAGCAGGTAATGGAGCTATAAATGAAACTTGCTTTCCTTTCTTACTCGTACCAATTTTAGCCAGCTGACCATTTTAGCTTGCTCTTGTCACATATGTGTGATATATGCATCATGATGGCCAGGTCACACATTTCCTATTAGTCCTCTCAGGGTTCCTTCTCTTTGTTACTACCCTCAGGCCATCTAAGATGTAGGTAAGTTTGTTTCTTCATCAGAACAGATTTGGAGAAATTTAGTGAATGGGTGCCATCAGAATGAGAGTTCAATCAGCTGATAAAACATCACAATAATCCACTAGTAATTCACACCACTCCAGTCCATCTGAAGCTTGTGACCATCCATAATCCATAATAATGCTTCCTACAGTGAAAAAGTCCATCCCCTGTTGTTTTCTCACATCAGAATCCACCGACATATTTCTTTAGAGATGTTTTGGACTGTTTAATCTGTGCATATTTCTCTCCTGATTCAGATGAGATGGAGGAAGCAATATTATGGATAGAGGACTCATATTTTACCCAGAACCAACCATTTGAAGTTAAATGATGGATTTGTTTATTAAAAATGCACAGCTTTTCACTTTAGTAGATGTTAATTGATAGACTAGAGTCGTGTGGATTACTTCTTGTTATGTTCTTGTCAGCTGTTTGGACTCTCATTCTGACGGCACCCATTCACTACAGAGGATCCATTAGTGAGCAAGTGATGTAATGCTAAATTTCTCCAGATCTGTTATGATCCAGAAACGAATTCATCCACATCTTAGATGACCTGAGCATGTTTAGATTTTCAGCAAATTTGCATTTCTGGGTTAACCATTCCTTTAATGTCTACTCTACATATCCTGAATACATCTAGTTGTATCTAATATATAAAGTTGCTTTGGGTTCAAGTATCTGCTAAATGTGCAAATGTAAATGTCAACGTGACTGGTGATGCACACAACAAATAACATTATTTCCTATTTTGTTTATGCTGGGAAGAAGTTACATGCATTTCATAACATTGCATCATTGCGTGCCTGAAACTCCTGGCAAGTGTTAGTATTTTATTCTCATTTAAATTGAACCTGGCTTCAGTATACCTCAGGAAACCATCTGGCAGCTGTCAAATTGGTCTTGCATACCTGTTCATTCTCTTTCAAACTAGTATAAGGCTGTAAATGATACAAAAATGTTGTCAGTGCTATCCGCTGCAGAGTCCTTCATAAATTTAATGAATGAAAATATTTGTCTTATTTCAGATGCTATTTCTGATGATGCCGTTCGCTTCCAGTATGTTAAGAAGAAAGGCTATGTCCGCCTGCACACGAACAAAGGAGATGTGAATGTGGAGTTGCACTGTGATAAGGTAACGCAACGTGAAACGGTCAAACACTAACACAAACCTTAGTATATTTAAGTATATGTGTTGGTTGATTTAAACTTTTAAAGTGTTGTTGTTCTAAACCCATAAAAGCTTCGTTCGTCTTCGGAACACAATTTAAGATATTTTGGATGAAAACCTGGAGGCTTGAGACTGTCCCATAGACTGCCAAGTAAATAAGAGTTGTTTCTACATATATTTAGCTTTGATTTGAAATGAAATGGCGTATCCTTGTGACAGAAGAGCACACGCAGCACAGTGATATGGAGTGACACAGAGGAGACCATTGAAAAAGGAATTATTGAATAAAGTCATTTATTTTTGTTTTCTTAGCTTACAAAAACTGTTCCCGTCGCTTCATAAAACCCAGATTGCACATCTGATGGCAGATGGAGTATTGTGTCTACGACTTTTCATACCTTTTATGGACCTTGACACTGTTATTTACTTGGCAGTCTATGAGACCGTCTCAAGCCTCCAGGTTTTCATCCAAAATATCTTAAATTGTGTTTCGAAGATGAACAGAGCTTTTACTGGTTTGGAACGACATGCGGGTAAGTTATTAATGACAAAATGTTCATTTTAGGGTGGAGTATCCCTTTAAGTCACGCTTTCATTGCATTAGATACAAAACATCAAAGCAAATGGCATCCGCAAACAACTGCTGCTAGAGCTTCCCTCAAAACTAACTTCACATTTATGTGACACTTTTTCAATTATTTTTAATCCAAGGTCCTGTTTTTGGATGTATGAAATCAGTTCCAATCAAGATGTTCTTTTGCAGGAGTTCACGTTCAAAAAAAGCAGCTTTTTGTTGGTCAATGCAGCAAATTCACTTAATACATGTATACAACTCAACTCCAATTCAGACATAAAAACACAGACCTGTGCAGATATTTGTGGATTAAGCAGGGGTTTGTTAGCGGTGTGTAATGTACTTTGCTCTCTGTGTGTGTGAGTAGTGGTCTATAGGCCATCTTGTCTGTACATAATATATAATTCATCCATTCAGAGTGCTCGGTCTCACTGACACACTTGCAACTGCTGACCTACATCGATTGACTCACTCTATGTTCTTTATTTCTGTTTTTTTTTACTTTGTCTTGTTTTTCTTACTCTGCTCTGTTATAGTTTCCTGTTTGTTTTTGCTGTTAATGTTATACAGTCTCTCTGTGTCCTTTTCTAATGCATTTTCTCTCTTCTCGTTTCTTGGTGTGCTCTGTATCCCACTGAGCTTGTAAAATCATCTTTGCCATGAAACACCTCCTCAGAAAAAATTCTGTTCGTTCTGGCCTTGCGCTGGCGGTAAAACTTACCCATAGTTCTCTCTTCTTAGCTGAGCAGATGCAGAGTCCCTGTTCTTATTTATGTGAGAGCGTGTGCCAGGTTCTCATTCCCGGGTCAGACCTGCACATCAGTCACTTTATACCCATCAATAAGTGTACAGTACAGGGGAATTTGAACGTTTTTTAATTACATATATAATATTCCATACACTTAAATAAAAAAAAAATGCAATTTAGCACTATTTTATCACTTTTATGAACACTTTGGCTCAGTCTTTAATTGATGCAGTGCACAAAAGCAGACGGCCTTTACAAGGCTACAGGATAAAATACTTAATTTGGTCAGAAAATCCTTTGAATTTTATATTTAAATTTAATCTAAAGTTTAGGGAAAATATTGTGAAAACTGAAGTACTTTGTGCTATTTAAAGTGTGCAGAGACAGCTATTAAATGCATCCAGTAGTAGCGTGTGTGTGTTTGTGTCAGTGTGACTTGGGAACCAAGGTAAGAACTGCCTAATGGACACAGAAACAGTATTTCATTCTCTTCGTAGTCCTAGTATCTAGATGCTATTTTTGTGTCTTTTCAGTGGCAGTTTGCTTGTCAAATCAGGATAAAGAGGAGAGGTCACATTGATAAGAAAATTACCCTCTGCCTTTTTTCTTCCTCTCCTCCACTCACTCCCTCCCTTCTGTGGCTTGTTTGCATTTTTGATGATTCTATTTGTGGTGCAGTGTTTACAAAGTAGTAAAGGCCTTTTTTTACTGTAAGGGTAAGTATTATGAAAGGACAAGAAAAATACCAAGATCATGTTCATATCTCACTCCAAAACAAAATTGAATTCTATTTTGTCAAGCTTATTTTGGGGTATTTTGCTTTTCATAACAATTAAGCAAACATTTTACTGTAATATAATCAGAAATACATTAAGTACAATGGCTTTAAAATGAAACACAATACAGTATTTAACCTATACAGTACATGCACTTTACAATTTAAATAATATTTTTTATTGATGTATTTATTTATTCAATGTAGTAAAAATAATATTCATAATTTTTAATAAATAAAAATAATTTATATTTATGTATCTTGAATTACTATGAGAATTTAGCATTATGAGAATTTTGCGAGAAATGTGGTTGATAATTATTTTCAAAAAAAGGTAAATGCAAAACTGAATTCTTTAATCCTCCTAAAATAGTCTTCATTTATATAAGCAAAATGATTCTTTATTTTACTTTTTTATTTTTTTATTTGTCTATAAACAAAAGTCTCCTTGTCCAGGATTTACAGTTTACAGCACATGATGGCAATTAGATTGAAACGTCATTGTGGACCGTTATGTAACATTGTCAGGTCTAGATGGAGCAGATGATTGAGATCTTACTTGACTGCTTTATTTTTGTAAGTGCTTTTTGTGTAAGTGTGTGGCATTGAAATGGGAATGTTTTTTTATTTATTTTAAGTTTTGACATGCTTGACCTCCTCTCAGGGTGACTTGCAAAACTTTAATGTGGAATTTGCTTCTGTCTTTTCTGAACACAAAATCAGTTTATTGACTCGCAGAGGTTTTATTTAAAGAGAGGGATGTCTGATCACCATAGAAACAAACACAAACATTTACAGAGCGGGAGAGGAAGCTACTGCTTAAACCTTCAGTGCCTTGGTTTTTTTAAACAACGTCTTACATAAGCAAGCCGTTCACCTCCTGAATAACCTTGCAGACTCATACATTCAAAGCTGCCAAATGTATTACTAACAAACCTAATTGTTTATTGACCTTTATAGCTCACAGACGGTCTTTTTGCTTGCACACAAGGGCTTTGTGAAAAGGGCTTGTACATATGTGAAGTAAAATAATTAAGTCATCATCTGAAATTATAGTGGACAAAGCCCCTGTAATATTCATGAGTGATTAAAATCTGCAAGCTGCAGTTTCATTAATGTGAATGTTTAGCAGTCCTTTAATTGGAGACAGGCTTAAACTTTCACTTTGGTTGAATCTCATGAAGAAATACCGTATATTTCACCTCCAATATCATAGCAAAAAAGGATCATTAAGAATTTTTACATTTCTAATTTCATTTTTACTTTTGATTTTATAGTTCCTTGTTTTAACTATTTAATGACTTTTTGTTTTTGTAGAGATTTAGAGCGCATTAGTAATATGTGCCTATAGGCAGGTGCACAACACTCTTACACTTTGCTTATTACACACACAGGAAAACACATCAGCACACAAACATTTTTAAAATGAAAAGTTACATTATGCCATGTAAATAGCGAACCCGCTATGGCGCAAGTGCAACTGGCTTTTAAAGGGGATAGGAGATGAGAATTTGATTGGTTTGTTGCATGTTACACACATTACTCATTAAGAGAATAAGAACAACCCATTTAGCCCATGCATTCTCATGGGCCGACCGATTTATCATCATTAAAAACTAGCAAAAGTGGATTCGGACACAAGTGAACCAGCGCCGTGTGCTTTAGACCATGTTCTTAGATCGTTAAAATAGGCCCTTTTTCTGTTTCGAAACTATTTTAACTATTTACAATTTTCCTATTTCCTAGAGATTCATTAGGTTCATATGAGTCAAAAGATCTTCAAAAGAGTGTTTTTGTAGGTTGTCCTGATGTTGTTTGTAAATTAATCAATTTCTTCACACCTTCTTCAGTTTAGGGGCTGCTATTCAAGTGTCATCATATTGACAGAGTTTTCATAAATCACATTTGCTGATGTGTTTTATTCCTTGCAGGTCCCCAAGGCTGGAGAAAACTTTATTAAACTGTGTAAGAAAGGATATTATGATGGCACAATATTCCACCGCTCTATTAGAAATTTCATGGTAAATATATTTTTCATAAAATTTCATTTTATTCATTTTGTAACTGAAGTAGTTTAGACATTTAAATTTCTCGGTCAGACTTGGAATTTTCCATGACATTGGAGTTCACAGATTTCAAGCCATTTAAAGCTATAGAATTACCGTAAAAAATTTATTTATTTTTTTTTAGATTCAAGGAGGAGACCCTACAGGGACTGGTACAGGTAATCATTTTTACATTAGTTCTGAATCATTTATCATTTTGATCACTCATGTATAACTGTTCCAACTCGGACTGTGACAGTGATGATTATTTGCACAGTGTTAACGAGCACAATGTTTTGATTTTAATGATGCATTAATAAATTTTGTAATTAACATTACCTAAGATTAATAAATGCTGTAGAAGTATTGTCCATGTTAACTAAAGTAGTTAAGTAATGTTAACTAATGAACCGTATTGTAAAGTGTTACCAGATTTTTTTTTTTTTTTTTTAGTAATTAAAAATAAAACAAGTAGACAGAATAGAAGTAGAATAGAGAGTGCTAGTGTTAGATGGTCAAGGTTTTTTTTATAGAAAACAAGTAGGTAGAATAGAAAACCGCATAGAGAGTGCTAGAGTTAGAGGGTCAAGTGTAGATGGAAGAGGTAATAACAGTAATGTCTAATCTTGACTTAAATCTCTAAAAAAGGTTAGACTAACAATGCTTTCTCTAACAGTTTAAGTGACCCACCTGCAGAACACAAAGCCATGTTCACGTAATTTAAATCTCTGGGTTCGCGTACCTCTCTTGTGATTCCGCATGAATCCAAATGTTTCAATGGTCGTGATGTGGCAGTCTTCACACTTTGTTTGGAAAAGTGTGAGCAATATTGATATTTAACATGTCTTTTACCAGGAAAGAGCAAGTAGAGCCTTGTTTTCATTCACATCAAATTAAAAATGGCATCTATCCTCACCAAAGTGCTATATATATTGAATGCGTGGTTTTAGTTACAAGTATAAGCCAGATGGATGACTTCGAGTGGAAGCAGTTATTGGAAGTTTAGTCTTTCATCAAAGCATCTGCTCTTGCAAATAGTTTTTTATATTCAGTTTCATTTTATTACTTTCTCAAACTTTCCTGAGCTGTCTAGAGAATTTGAGCTGAGCTTCCGTCAGAACATTAAACTGAACGGCTTTTTTGATCCACATTTGCAAGGGATGTTTTCCTGTGGTTATTAAAAGGTGGAGGTCTAACTGAGAAACAGAAAGGGTAAGAAAGGACTGGAGTTAATGCACTTTACCCCATGTATCTAAAATTCAATCCCGTAAAAAATGCACCAGCCCCACCTGAGACCCTTGCGTAAAAAGAAGGATTGAGAGCAAGAGGAAGTGAAGGAAATAAACCGACAGATTTTTCATGAACGGAGAGTCAGTTTTAAAATGTGATCTTGCAGTCTTCTCTTGCTTATATTATCATGCACATTGAGACAAGGTTTGCTATTGCATTTGACCTAAAATAGATGCAAATAAGAGGGAGAGACATTGCATCAAAAGTGTGCTTTTAGTTGCTTGAGTGGGACAGAGTGTCAGAATGGCAACAATTATGCAAATATATTCTCTTGATTATAATTGTACAATATGGTTAATTAAAGGCACATGAGGCACATGAGGAATAATTCACACAGAAATGTAAATTATTATTGTCATTATTTACTCACCATTGTTTCATTTCATGTCTCTATGACTGATTTATGAACGCAAAAGGAGAATTTTTGAAGAATATCCTGGCACCTCTTTTTAGTTTAATGAAAGTGAATATGGCTCAAATATAAGAGCAATCGTGTGATGAACAGAATTTAAAGTTATTCTCTGATTTTTTTTTTTTTTTTTTTTCCTGGTTAGATCTTTTTAATCTAAAACCCTATATATATATATATATATATATATATATATATAAGAAATAAAATTAACTTTAACTGAAATTAAATAAAATACAATAATAACAAATACAAATTTTAGTTGAAGTGCTGAAAGAACTAAAATGAAATAAACTAAAACTTAATCAAACTATGTAGAGAGATTTTGTGAAAGAAAAAAAAAAGACAAAACCACACAACAAAATTACTAAAACTTGCAAATTAAAATTAAAACAAAAAAGATACAAAATAAAATCTAATTCCAAATAATAAACTATAATAGTTATACTAAAACAATACTGGATCCAGTTAATCGGACTGGTTTGATTCTTGAGTTTAACTGACTGATTGTCATCTGGACACAATGAATAACGACTTAATAATAGTAACCAAATTATCAAAATGTTTTGTGGATGCTGCAAAGTCATGAGTGTGACAAATCACAAAATGTTCCTTTGAAGAAATGCAGCGTTCGATAATAATGGTGTGCTGTTCAGCTGTGGATGAATGTGCAGTGATTATGATTCTCTAGGTTTCTTCTACAAAATTAAATGAAGGCTTCTTACACAGCATTTGCTATCAGTTCTGCAGAAGACATCACAACTCACACTACTGTGCGTGAATGAGTGTGTGGATATAAAGATCTGTATACTTAATGGAAAGAAGGAAAAGATCATAAAAATCTTTCCCATATGACAAAGAATATATATATTTAAAAAAAGTAGATAATTTTAAAGCATATATATTTCAAACCTTAAATAGTTTTGTGGTGCTCATTGGCTGTGATTTGCTTAGTTAAAATTACAGCAATCATATGACTGGGTTTTTACATCAATTGCCGGTTAATCAGATTAAACACATTAAATTGTATATTTCCATCTGCAATAATTTTCCATTAGTCACTGCAGACTCAAAACGTCAATGTCGTAATTCAATCTTGAATAGATTGCCTTTGCATGAAATTTATTTTTTATGTATGGGTCAAAGGACCTGATTTATTATTTATTGCATTATTTTTTAAGTAATTAAGTCATAATATTAAAAGTAAAATATATGGTAGAATTATTATTATTATTCATCTCTGTCTCCAAATAATTTGAAATGTATCATTACATCACTTGCTCAGCAGTAGATTCTCTGCAGTGAATGGGTGCCGTCAGAATGACAGTCAAAACAGCTAATAAAAACAAAAAATTACATTAAAACAACTCCAGTCCATTAATTAACATCTTGTGAAGTGAAAAGCTGTGTTTGAAAGAAACCAATCCATCATTTTAACTTTAAACCATTTGTTCCAGCTAAATCAGGAGATTCTGGGGAAATAAAGATCAAGCACTGTTAAAAAATGTGTTTGTGGATTGAGAAGACAACAGGGTTCTGGACTATTTTAGCCAGAAGGGATGGTTTAAAGTTAAAATACTTTGATGGATTTGTTTTCTTCTTGTGGATTATTGTGATGATCTCATTAGCATGAAATGCTAAATTTCTCCTAATCCATTCCGATGAACAATCAATCTCATCTCCATCTTAGATGTCCTGAGGGTGGGCAGATTTTCAGCAAATTTTCATTTTTGGCTGAAATATTCCTTTAATGGAAATCTATTAGGCAACATCTATAATGAACTTGGCCCATTGACTGTTGTCTAAATATTCTGTGCTAATCCACAGCAGACCACAGATGCTTGGATTTAACCTTCTAACTCTGGATTTTAATATTTCTTTAATGTGGTCTCTTAAGTGTTCAAAATTATTAAATTAATTCCAGAGGTGGGTAGAGTACCCAAAAACTGTACTCAAGTAAAAGTAAAAGTACTTATAGAAATATTTACTCAAGTAAAAGTACTAGTCTGAATAGTTACTTGAGTAAGAGTAAAAAAGTATCGAATAAAAAATCTACTCAAGTAGTTAGTTACTAGTTACTTTGGGTCATATATACTGAGCCTATTTTATTTTTATTTAGATATATAGATAAAATGTATGTTATGTATGTATGTGTGTATAAATATATATATTTCATCAGCCTTTACTCAAATCTTCAATGTCACATAATTGTTCAGAAATCATTCCAATATGTTGATTTACTATCAATGATGTTCTTTTTATCATAATCCTAAACAAAATGTCACGGGTTCCAAAAAAATATTAAGCGGCAAAACTGTTTCCAGCACTGGTAATAAATCAATATATTAGAATTATATTTTGAAGGATCATAACTCTGAAAACTGGAGTAACAGCTGATGAAAATTTGGATTTGCATCACGAAATAAATTATATTTTAAAGTATGTATTATATATGTATAAATAACCTCTGACACAGAAGAGAGAAAACTCGTCACATGACCGTTAAGTTACAGAAAGTAACCTTTACCTAAGTAACAGATATAGGTGTCATGCCATAACATATTTTTAATATGACTGACTTTATATTAAATGTGAATTTAACATTGAAATTCAATGTGATATAAAAACTGCTACTAATCTTTCATTGTTCATAAAGAGAGCAAATAACATTTACATTATCAAAAATCATTTTCACTGACAGTCTGGAGCTCAATCACTCTCAAAAACTCCCATTAAAATCACTGAAACTGTTAACACTGTGAAATCAGTATCTTATTTACCGATTCGTACACACATCTGCACTTTGTTTCTGATGAGAGAATTTGCCAGAAAGAGGTATTCAGTCAGTGAGCGAGTGAAAGAAGAACCAGAATTTTAGCGATGACTCATCGGAACACCTCTGATTGGCCAATGCTTTAATAAGCTCAAAAGAATCATGTGTGATTGGTTATAATGAGCAGTGCTGTAAAAACGCGTCTATCTCTGGCTCAGCGCCAGCCAGCGATCACAGATCTGAATTTAGCAGCTGATGATATGACTCGCTGAACGTTCTCACGCCGGTGTGATTGTATTAATATTAATAAAATATTAATCGGCTATTTTTTTGTCTTTTGGAAGCTGCATTCAACTTGGTTCCCGTCTGTTATAAGTCACACGTACAACAAACTAATGTCACAGGTATCGTGTACTGTAATCGAATGTAGCCCATTTATAACATTTATTGCATTAAGATAAAGTAACGAGAGGAGCGTCGCCCTCAGTAACGAAGTAAAAGTACAGATTTTTTCCAAAAAACTTACTCAAGTAAAAGTACCCATCTTTAAATATACTCAAAAAGTATTAGTTACCCAAAAAATTTACTCAAGTAAATGTAACGAAGTAAATGTAACTCGTTAATACCCACCTCTGATTAATTCCTTGTTGTTTTTAATCTTTGTAGCCTTATTTTGTCCGGTTGATTTTCATCCACATTTCTTTCCTCCCAAGTCAGTGGCATGGGGTAGAAATGTCAGTAAGATCATAAATTATGCAAAGATGTCACCTGGGGAAGGTTTATGAGGGTGTGCAAGTTTTCAAAGGCAGATTTGTGCACCATATAGCCATCGCTCCACAGCGACACCAGCTGCTGGATGTTAAACTCCTTCCTGCTCTTCTCCAGCTAGAATCATGTGCCACTGCTCATTGAGAAGTATAAAAGACATCAAACTCGCGTGACTGTGTGAATTCAGTAGGTGGAGGTGTCTCAGAACACCAAGTTGTGGAAAATTTCTCCTAATCTTGCATTTGAGCAGAGTCTCGTGCCAGTCTCTGCATGCACGCACACACACACACACACGATCGCTCGCTGAGAGAGCTGCATCCAGCAGACCTTTTGATTGAGCGTGATGAAGCGTTAATTAGTGTACCTGATTTGGAGGCCTTTGGCACGAGGTGTTTGTTTATGGTGGGAGAAGACGGCAAATGGTGCCTGTGCCTGAGGCACTGGGTTAATGATTTTATAAATGATTTGAAGTGATTCAAAAAGACAATCTAGGTCAAGCTCAATTGCACTGCTTAATAGTTCAGTGTAAAATCTGTGGGAAGAATTAAATAGCCAGACTGCTTCATTACATACTAATGTTCAAAATATATCTGTAAGATTTGTTTTATGTTTTTGAAACAAGACTCATGCGCACCAAGGCTGCATTTATTTATATTACTACATTATCACAAATATTTTCTATTTTTATTATATTTTAAAGCGTAATTTAGTCCTGTGATGCAAAGCTGAATTTCTCTTCTGCATCATACAGTCTTCACTGTGTCACATGATCCTTCAGAAATCTTTTGAAACGTTGTAAATGTCTTTACTGTCAAAAAAAAGGAAATCTCACTAACCCCATAGTACGTGTTGTCTGTGTGATTTTGGGATTGCCACAATTTAGTTTTTTTTTTGTTTGTTTTGTAGCATATTGCTTATTCTTAGTGTTTAAGATTTGCACAAACCGCTAAACCTACTGAACTTCAGTACGTAAATTGTCCCACCACAATTTATACATTTTGCTGCAGACATGAATTTATCCTCAAATCATGTGGCTTTATTTAGAAATGTGTTTACAATATCATGAGTTACGACATTGAATAAGGGATTTGAGCTATATAAGGGGACCAGTATATGTTTTGCAATCTCGTTTGGTGCCACTAATGTCAAAGAAATGACACTTTACTTTTAAACAGATGTTTTTCTTTTTGTGTAAAGGTTATGTTTTTGTGTTGTGCTGGATCGCTGCTTTTGTTCTTCCTCTGTAATTATACCAGACTCCAGATATGATGCTGCATACAGCAGGGTTGTTATTGGGGTGTCATGATGTGTTACTCTTACATCTCATACTCCTACTCCCCATTGTGTTTAATATCCATATTTCTGTTGTTGTGTATATTAGGAGGAGAGTCTTACTGGGGGAAGCCGTTCAAGGACGAGTTCAGGCCCAATCTGTCTCACACGGGTCGTGGTATTCTGAGCATGGCTAACTCAGGACCCAACACTAATAAATCCCAGTTGTGAGTAAATGTTTCATCTGCTCATTACAGTGACTGGATTAATATCAAACGCTCTGTTGAGAGATTTTTTTAAACCTATGAATTAATTTAGCCTGAGCCTCTTAACACAGACTCTGTTCAAACTTTCGATCACTTTAACCTGATGTCTGCTTTGGGTTTTTATAAACCTTTTTAACAGAAGATTCAGTTTTAAATATTGACCTTTGACACTGCTAAAATTTTCTCTATTCTATAAATAACCAGCACCTATGATGTCATTCTGATATTTGCATACTGGATTCTGGTTGGTCTTGTCTTTCTTGTACTTCTTTAACCCTCGGTGGCCAGCAATAACAAATGCGAGGAATCAAAGCCTAAATTGACCTGAAAATTCAACACTATTTTTGTTGCCTTTGTAAGCACTGATGTTTAGATCATGAAATGCAAATATATGTTAAGTATGAAATTGCCCTTACAAAAACTTTTTTTTGTCTGTTTACTTTCAGCTTTATAACATTTCGCTCATGCACATACCTGGACAGAAAGCACACTGTGTTTGGAAGGTAATTTTATTCATGGATTTATTTGTTTTCAGTAATGGCACATTCACAGTCAAACAGCTTCATCAGGGCAGAACTAAATAAAAACATTTTTTATAATAATAAATTAAAAAATAAAGTTTTATGACCAGTCTTTTAAAAATAAATAGATTCTTCAAAGGGTTTTTTTTTAAGTGTTTTAGGTTTCCCCAATTAGTTGAATAAATAATTGAATTGTGATTATAGATGCAATGTTTTTTCAACATTTTAGTCTGACGTGCAGTTTCCTGTAAAAAAAAAATAACGTAAAATAACTGACAGTGATATCAATCATGAATCTCTACTCTACAGTTCAAAAAAAAATTCCTTTAAGATTTTTTTAATTCTTTAGAAAGTTTTCTATGCTCACCAAAGTTGCATTCATCTAATATAAAATAAAAACAGTAATATTTTGAAATATTGTATTATAATTGAAAATAACCATTTTTTGTATGAAAATATTTATTTTAAAACATAATTTATTCCTGTGATGTTAAAGGATTTCAGCATCATTATGATCCTTCAGAAATAGCTTTAATATGCAAATTTTAGTGCTCAAGAAATAATGATTTATCATCATCAATGTTGTAAAGAGTTGTGCTGCTTACTATATTTGTGAAAACTGATTTTATTTTAATTCTTTGATAATTATAAAGTTTCAAAGAATAGCATTTATTTGAAATGCAAACCTTTTAAATATAAATGTTTTTACACACACTGTTTTGATCATTTTAATGTTAATTTCTTTAAAAAAAACATTTGAATGGTAGTATATGTTTATCTTAAAATGCATGCTTGTTTGTGTATTTGTGTAGAGATTGTGTTCATTACAGTGATTCCAGTGTAGGGTAAATGGTAAATTTCTCATTTGGTCAGCTTTCTCTGTGTGAAGCCCTTCCTGGGGAAAAGCATGTCTGCTATTGAATCAGAACATTCCACACACACACACACACACACACACACACACTTGCACTTTGAGGGAAAGTCTTGCCCATTTGGCACTGAGTTGAAATCCTTGGACTCTAGCTGTGGAATTCAGAGGCTTGTCAGCATAAGCCTGAACCAAACTCCTGTGCACACTCACATGCACCTCTCAGTCTGTGTGTACTTACTGAGCACGTGCTGTGAGAATGCACCCACACACACGCAGACACACACACACCCCTCGACCCTCAGCCCTAGGGGCAACCTGTTTAATAGGAAAAGCTGTACAAAGAGAGAAAGTTCACAGTATGTGTGCATATAGATCCAACACAACAAAAAAGACAAATGGGGCATCAATTACTGATCATTTGCATGTTGTAGATTTATTAATTGGTTAATTGCAAAAATGATTGCTAAAAAATGATTATAGAAGCACAATTTTTCTAATCTTTTGAAGCCATATTATTATTATTTTATTTTTTTTCTAAAACCCAGTTTGAATATTTGCAAGATTAGCAGCGACTTAAACGCCAATTTATTTAATATTTATATATAGTATTTAATCATTTGAATTTGATTTTCAGTTTTTGTAATTTTATGTGCTTGTCATTTTTTTTATATATTTTTATTTAGCTTTACTTTTGTATTATTATTTCAGCTTTAGTTTGACTAATTTTAGGATTTCAACTTAAGTTTATTTCAGTTACATTGGAAGAGCAACATTTCTTATTTTCATGCAAGTTTAGGATTTTCATGTAATTTTGTATTCATTTTTTCTTACTGAAAATGATTTCAATAGTAATAATAGTTTTAGTTAACAATAACAAACCTTTTAAAAGCTGATGTATGATTTCAAAAGACTTAAAATACAGTATAATTTTCCATGCTTTGGTCCTTTTTTGCTCTTCTTGTAGCATAACGGCTCAAGATGAGGATAAATAACTTGCATTTTTGGTTTTGTTGTTACTTTAAAAGAAAAGCTGAAGATTGTAGGCTACAGTGAGAGAGTTTGATTCAGTCTCATTAGAGATATTATCACCACTTGGCCCTAAATTATACCTCATTTATTCTTTGAAGCAGGATTTTAATAGGATTCTGTCCCTCTCTTGCCCTCTTTTAGAGTGGTTGGTGGTTTGGAGACCCTCACAGCGATGGAGAATGTTGAAAGCAATCCGAAGACCGACAAACCCAAGGTTCAGAAGCCACTTATTTCCCTTGTGTAGCATCAGAAATGTACGATTCGGTTACACAAGTGTGTGTCAGCAGTCCAGGGCTGGCGTGCTTATGTTGACTCATGGTACCTCCTGTTTGTTTAGATTGTTCCACCTGCTGTCAAATCCCACAGTGCCAAAAGAGCAAACAGTCCAATTTAAAACGGCAGAATTTCAACCATTTTTGTCTTCATGTAAAATGTTATAGCTTGGGGCAGAAGAATGTTTGACATTTTGCTTCAGTGCTTTTTTTTTTCCTTTTCAAGATATACATTTTTGAAAAGGTAACAGCATGCTAATAGGTGAAAAGTGTTTTCTCTTTCCATGATCAGTCCGAGATAAAGCTGTTGAGCGCTACAGTATTTGTGGACCCGTATGAGGAAGCCGATGCACAGGTAAGAATCTGTATGCATGTATGCAATACAGTATCATATTTGTTGTGTTTTCATGCCATGCTGTTGATGTGACACTGTGTGTGTGTGTTTAGATTGCAGCCGAGCGAGAAAAGGAAGCACAGAAACAGGAGGAAGAGAGAGCGCAAACATCTGCTTCAGTCAACAGGGCAAAAACAGAGGACAAGCCTAAAACCTTCAGACCAGGAGTGGGCAAATACATCAACACTGCTGCCACGTGAGTTCTCACACACACACACACACACACATCCGGGATGATGCCGAGCAGTTGAATACAAAAACTGTTTAAAATAAGATTTGATAGATTTTTTTTATATTGCGAGATATTGTATTGATTTATTTCAGTTCAGTATCTACAGATACATCTCTTGCAACAGTGAGGAGGTTATTTGATCATCACTGAGGTAATAAATATGAGTTACATTACCAGAAGCTCTCCTGCAAGCACAGAAATGATTCATACCTAGTCTGTTGACTTTCAAAGTCTGAAATTTTCTCTGGTAATTCTCATCTTTATCACAAAAAAAAAAAAAAAACATTTTCATGTAAAGCAATGTTTTGTCTGGTTTCTAAAAACAAAAATGTTATTTGTTGTTATTTATCAAAAGGTTATAGGATTTCAGCATTCTCACGCTGAGTCTACAGCATTATGACAATAAAAAAAGGATTTAACCAAAATTGATTTATACTCTGATATGAAGAACTTTGTATTCTGTCTTTGTAATGATAGATAGATAGATAGATAGATAGATAGATAGATAGATAGATAGATAGATAGATAGATAGATAGATAGATACTACATTACTACAGTATTTTGACCAGTGTTTACCATGGTTAATATTTTTGTAATTGTACAGAGGGATAATTCTTATATAAAGCTGCTCTGATGGTAAATGAGTAGGTTTGTGGGTGTCACTAGTGAGGGGTTTGTCCCGCGCCACAGCAGGACTCAGGATATCAGCACCGTTTACTGAGAACAACAGGAGATCATTCTAATTATCCCTCACAACCCCACTGCTTCTCACGCGCACACACACACGCACACACACTGATGATTACCTGATGGGAATAGCGCCATTTTTCACATGCACAAGCTGCCTGCAAGTATTATGAAAAAATATGCTTTTTTTTATTTCATTTTGAGTTTTTGCTTATCACAATCAAACATGGGGTTCAGATAATTAAATGAGCTCAAAATAACTGACAATTAAGATTCTATTAGAGGAATTTGGAAAATGAGAAAGAAAAGACATTTAAAAAAATTATAAAAGGATGAATTATTTTTATTTTTGTTGTTTTTTGAATGTTTTAAACATGCAAATATATGCAAATGAGAACAATCTGCCATGTATTTAGTTTTTTACTATTTCAATACTTTGTGTATTTTAGGTATATCTTATTCTTGTCCTTAATTTTTTTTTTTACTTTAGTTTATTTTTTTATAAATTTTTTAAATATTGCATGAGATTCTTTTATATTGTAGGTTAACACTGATTTAAAGATACCATAAAAGACTAATTACTACTGAAAGTGTAGGTTTTTATTTTCACCCTTACTGTGAACCTTAGGTTTAAACAGGCTACTGTACCTTTAAGAGCTTTGTATGTAAGGGACTTCCATTGTCATTGGCTAAACTCTTTGCGTGTAAATTAGCGTTTACATTCAAGTTCAAGATTTGCTGCGGTTTCATTCAATAACAGCTTTTTTCATTTTTTGCAATCCTGCATTTATATTGTGAACGATTCACAAAACATTGTGCTCTGAAACGTGCCAGACAAACTGCTGAGGCTAGACTCACATAATCACTACTGAATCAATTACACAAACCTAATTAACTTTAATATCTTCATCAGGAAACATTCCCGCCCAGATGGTGAAAAACCCTCCACTAGTGAAGCTCCTGCCAAGAGACCCAAAGGCAGAACAGGTTTTGGAGACTTCAGTTCCTGGTAGAAGCACGGCACCGTCCCTCTTCACGAAGAATGATTGTGGGTAAATTGAGATATTGGACTTACCTTACTCTGCGCAGACCTTTTGGTTTTTCCCCTTTATTGTTTTTATTTTGAAAGTTGTTGTATTTTTAGATAATAATGTGCATGACTTTAGTTCATGTGCAGTCAAGTCTTTCTTTATATTGAGCCCTGTAAATAATTAATTTGTGCATATTAAATGACTTCATCTATGCATTAATAAATGCAATTTGCTAAAAGTTTGGCTTGTTCATGCTTGAATGTTTTTATTTTTGATTGTACGGTATGGAAGCCCATTGCTGACTTATTTGTTTTGCCGAAAAAGAAAAACAAACAAAAAATGTAATTTTGACTTTATATTTCACTCACATACTGTGAGTCAGTCTTTTCTAGGGCTGCGCCGATCATGATCGGCCGATACTCGTCAGTATCAGTACAGTACGCACCTGAGGGAATTTACCGCTGATTAGGTAACCGGCATTACTGACGAGATGCGCATTAACGATCGGACAATCGTGATCGGAGCACCCCTAGTCTTTTCCTCGTCTTCATTTAGTGTTTTGTCATTGTGTGCTGGTATTGTGGCATTGCGCTTGTAGCTATAGTATCAGGAGTTCTCCAATGGGACGTCTCATTCTGATTCATCTACAAGTTCCAGAATGGGGCATGGAATGTTTTTGTAGTTTACACAATAGAGCATTTCTCTTCTTGTGGATGCTGTGATTTTGAATATCTCTTTTTCTGGAGGGGAGTTTCCTGTGCTTGCTTGCTTTGTTCTTGACTGTTCTTGCTGAGTGTGTAGGTTTATTAGTTTAGTTAGCTGCTAAGACCCAAGTGTATTTCATACGACCCCAGAGGCCAATTACACAAGCTTAGTGTTTCTGATGTTGCCTCTTTCACTTCCTTCTGTTGGACGAATCTCAGGTTTAAGGTCATTCGTTTTTTTTTTTTTCTTTATTCAGCAATGACAGTTTGATGAAACATGTAAAGACATAATGTTATTAAAAAAAAATCACATAAATGCTGTTCTAATTTTTTTTAATTATCGAAGAATACGTGATACATTAATTGTAGTTTACACAAAAACTGTTTTCAACTGATCATTAGAAATGTTTCTTGAGCAGCAAATCGGAATATTAGAATGATTTCTGATGGATCAGGTGACACTGAAGACTGGGGTAATGATGCTGAATATTCAGCTTTATCATCACAAAATAAATTACATTTTAAAATGTAATAAAAATAACAATTTCATATTATTATTATTTTTTTTAAATCAAAAGAATACCATCTTTGTGAGTATAAGTGACAAAAACATAAAAAAAATCTCACAGGCCCCAATCATTTGAACGTTATGACCTGTTATGAGACTGAACCACAGACTGCTTTGTGCCTTGTCTTTCAGGACGCTGGAGAGCAGATCAGGTTTCTGTGTGTAAGTGATACTGGCAGGTGATGTGATCATGCCCTGGTAAACAACTTGTGGATCTCAGAGGAGTGCTTTCCTCCGGCCATTACGTAAACCTACATCTGTCTTCTGCGGGACCTGCTCTTGTGATCAGGGGTTCAGTCAGTCAGGCTCGTCTCTTCAGTGTCAGAGAGCAGGAGGAAATCTGTCACTGTTTACCAAATGCTCTTACTTGCCAACAGATTCATGTTCAAATAATGTGCTGCTCTGTCCTCCACAAGTTCCTTATTATTTTCCCACAAAATGTTTGTGTGGGTTTGTACAAAATGAGTCATTGCTAAATATTTTTGTGATAATACATATTTAACATTAACCCTCTGTGGTATGCTTATGTTCTAACAATAAAATAGTTGTATTTTATATTAGATAAAAAAAATTGTATATATATATACTTAAAAAAATGCATTCTGTATATTTTTCTAAACACATGGAAAAAACCATTGTGTTTTTATGCATAAATCTTTTTTTTTTGCCGTCACCAACTTAATAAGTGCAGTAATATAATTTGTCAGTCTCCTGTGAGGATTTGCATGAGTCACACTGTGGAACATTCTTGCCATATGGCTCATATTTTCTCAATATACTATAAAACTATGTTTGTTTAAAGTTGATCAGTGAACAAAAACAGCAGTTTAACTTAGCAAAGATGTTCCAATAAGATTTTAATGAAGACAAATTGTAATATTATGACATTTTGAGGCTTCAGCATGTGGCTTTTCTGTAAAGGTGACCTTTATAATATGTTCATGTAGAGAAAATATAATATCTTGTGGACTAAAGAATAATGTTATTGTTTACTTTAAACCGTATGTTTTTAGTGTTGTCAAATTAGTTTTATATATATTTGAAACCGGTTCTTAAACCACACATTTTGGAAAATTGCAACTCACAAACTCATCTTTAAATCGGTTTTAAAATCTGTCAGTGAGGCTCACAGCGAGTGATAGCAGAGATTCAGTCAAACATTACATTATCTCAGAGTTATATAATTGTGCTGCGTTCATAAGTGTCTAATAGTGCTAATTTCTATTATCGTGTGTAGATTCCTAGAAGCCCCTTTGAAACCGCTTTCAGTAAAGCATTAGCCATCTGTTTCTTACAGAGTATCCAGGAAAATTTCCTGTGCGTGCCATTTCTGTGATGTCTGAATGCCAGAGTCTCTTTAAACAGTCAGGATGGACTGTTTTGAAGGATGCATGGACTTCACTTATTTAGGGCCTGAGCGGTTTCCTTAAAGTTATGAAACATGCTGTCTATATGAATTGAGATGTAAAGTACAGATTATGCTGTAGGTTGTTGCAAAGGCATTATAGATTTCAGATGATTTGATATACACTACTGGTCCAAATCAATGGAATAATGGGATAATTTTTTTATTTATTTTATTTATTAATTTTTATGTTTTTAAAATGCCCCTTATGCTCACCATTGCTACATTTATTTGATCCAAAAGGCAATCAAATAATAATATTGTGAAATACTATCAAATAAAATAGACCACTAATTCAAATATATTTTAAAATGCAAAGCTGAATTTTCAGCATCATTAGTGTCACATGATCCTTCAGAAATTATTCTAACATGTGGTTTGCCGCTTAGTTATTATCGGTTGTTTATTATAATTTTTTGCTGGGAACCATGATACTTTTATATACCATGATAGATATATTTTTTAATATTCTTTGATGAATAGAAAGTTCAAATAACTTAAATAGCAGTCTATCTGCTATAGTTTCCACAAAAATATTAACATTGAAAATAAGTTCTCAGCATATTAGAATGATTTCTGAAGGATCATGTGACACTGAAGACTGGAGCAATGATGCTGGAAATTCAGCTTTCAATCACAGAAATAAACTACAATGTAAAATATATTTGAATTTTTTTTATTTTATTTTTATTTTTTTGGTAAATTGTAATAATATTTCACAATATTACTGTTTTTACTGTATTTCTGGTCTAATAATTCTCTTTCTTTGTGACCATAAGAGTTCAAAAACATTTACAAAATCTTCATCATTCCAAACTTTTGACTAGTGTACAACTCTTTACATACTTTATATTGCTTTTTTGGTGCCCATTCATTTTCTTCATTTGAAGAAGAGCAGCCAGCACAATCTCCTGTTAAAAGACACGATGACATCATTTTTATTTTAGTGGTGAGTTAAGCCTTCATGTTGTGTGGATCATTGGAGAACGAGAGTTTCTGTGTCAGCATGCTGATGATGTCATCGCAGCATCTGTGCCTTTATTAGATCAGTGGGTTTGAAGTTGTTCAACAGCGAGTTGAATCATTATTGCAAATGCACTCATTGGATCGATGATACAACGGTCACTGAAAAATGATCAGCTGTCACTAATGTGTGTGTGTGTGTCTGTGAGAGAGGACAGGTTCTGGCTGATCTTGTTCAGGGAATCAGCTGATAATGGGGAATTGGTTCAGTTGTTCTCTCTCTCTTTGTACTTCTCACAGGCTATTTTTGCTGACAGACTAGGTGACAATGGCGGGAGCAGCTGCTGACAGCTGGGAACTTTCCAGCCCCATCTGGCCCCCTGCCACCTCACCAGTGCCCAACCATCAGCACTGCTCCAGATAACATGTGTTTGGAAGTGTACACAAGTCTGAAAAAGCTGAAGCTGATTGGATATCTTGTATATGAACTCTGATTTGTTGGTTGGAAATATGGTGTCATTATGACACCAATGAAAATGAGAGAGATGTGAAGAGAAAACATTCTTTATTATTATTATTATTTTAAATGTAATTAAAATCTAATTTAAATGGTATTTTTTCATTTAAACATTTCATATTATTTTAATAACAAAATATTTATTTTTTAGATTTTACTTTTTTAATTCTGTTTCATATCTTTTAATTATTTTCTTATTATTTTAGTTAAATTTTAGTTGTACTTTATTTCATTTCATACAGTATTTTCACTGATTGTAGGGTTTTTTTACATTTTATTTTAAAAATGGTTTATTTTTCATTTTGTTTTGTAATTTCAATTTCATTTGATAATTTGACTTTAATATTATTTCATTTTATTGTAGTATTTCATTTCATTAATATACTTAGTTTTATTTTTGTTTACATATTTTTTATATATTTACATTTATTTTATTTTAATATTATTCATTGTAGTATTTTATTTAATTGATCTAGCATTTTAATTTATTGTTTTAATTGTATTGTGTTTTGTGTCATGCCAGTAAATCACTTCAAATTGAAAATGAAACTAAGTGCCTGTTGTAAAACCAAATGTATCATAACACACATTGAGACACAGCTAGTGTTTTTGACAGGGTGAGTATGATTCATAGGTGGGAGTGGTTGATTGTGCTCATGCAGACATTATATTAGATTCAGAGGGAGGGGATCGAGAAAGGGGTGAGGCAGAATCGCTTCGGCGAGTCTCAGCTGGAATTTTTTGTGTCAGCTGTAAAAAAGAAAATGCCTGAGGCACAAAATGTGTATATATTGTGTCTCTCTCTCTGAAAGAAGTCTGTCATCTTAACAATCGTATCTCCAAACTAACACTGAAAAGGTTATATGAGGTGGTAATACTTCAATGCTTAAGTTTATTCTACAGTCACTGATGTAAGCGTTTTCTTTCAGCATAAAATAGCTTTCTTTCTTGACAGACCTGACTGAAATAGGTGTCCTGAGAAATCACACCTGTCTGTGTGACTGACTGCGCTCTGCATCTGTTAGCTGATCTCAGAACTTGGATGCTTGAGTGTTGGCTGAGACTGTCTGTTGAGCAATGGTTCATGGAGGGAGTGTTTGGGAAAACTGTTTGGAAACAGTCATTATTCTTAGTTGCACTGAAGTTTATTATAGCAATTTCATTAAAAATGCCCCTTTTACTGTGTATGATTCTGCATTAAATCAGTTTCTTTTTTTTAGTCCACTTTTCACAATCAAATATTAAAGATGTGTCCCATCTTAGTGGATATTTAGTGGATTGTAAATGCTATTTCTAAAATGACACTATCTTTAAAAACTGAGATTCATGCTTGTTGTACATAAATCACCATTCACGTTGGCAGAAATTACGAAAATTTTAGTTATTAACTGTTTTAGTGAGTTTTTTTCAGTTTTTTGTTTGTTTTATTATACAGTGGAGATAAAAATTGGAGAATAATCTATAAATACTTGAAATATTCTAAAATATTGTTAATCTTCATCTCAAAATGTGAAGTAATATTAGTATTAGAATATTAATAGCTGTATTATTAATACATGTAATATGTAATGTAATATTAATAATAATTGTAATATTAAGCCGTACAAATGTTGTTAACATTTATAAGAAATGTCTCTTAAGCAGTAAATCAGCATATTCATATTTCATATTATATAATATTCCATTTTATAATATATCATATTATAACTGTTTTTTCCGTATGTTTGTTTGATTAATTAAATGCACCCAGAATGATTTCTAAAGTAACATGTGACACTAAAGACTGGAAATGTAGCTTTTCTATCACAAAAATAAATTACATTTTAAAATGTATGAAAATATAAAACCGTTATTTTAATTTTTAATAATATTTCATTGTATTACTGTATTTTTGATTACATAACTGCCGTCTAGGTAAGCATAAAATACTTCTTTAAAAAACATTAAAAAAACAATCTTAAACTTTTGAAAAGTAATGTCTGAATGGTAAATTAAACTAAAGAAAATAATAAATGATATTTCAAATATATTGTAGATAAATTAAAAATCTGAATGCTAAAAGGTATTGCCTTAACAGCTATATACATATAATTCTTAGAATTTGACCTATTTATAAACTATTGTTTATTGTTAGTTCACGCTGACTGATGTAGTTCACAAATGAATCCTTAATGTACAGTGTTGCCATTTTATTCTTATTTTGGTTTTCCTTTTTAAGAAGAACTTCTCTAAGCAAACAGTGTGGACATGATTTTAGGCCTATAAGACCTGCAGCTGGATTTGAGCTTCCCCCTGAGGCCTCTGTATGAAAGTATATCTACAAGATCAGTGAGAGGGTCTCAGCAGCCCTCTTTGTTGGCTCAGTCAGACAGACATACTATATATTTTCTTTACTGCTAGTGCTACAGTTTAGACCAGTAAGATGTGTGCGCACCAAATGCTGCTCTTGAAACAAACACATGGCTAAATTTAGCCTTATCGCTGATCCCAGAGGCAGGGACTTCTAATGGATCACTAATGCAGCATTGAGACACCAGCCTGACTTCTGATGATGCAGATCTGGGGAGGGAGTTGGTGTGTGTTTAGCTGCTCATTTGTCTCTGTCTCTCTTGCACTCTCAACTAATGCAGTGAAGGTTTAGGCAGGGTGTGTGTGAGTTAGAGTTGGATTGACGCCAGTAGCTAGGCTTGACTGGATCATAGGCCTCTGTACTGACATTGAAGCAAACGGGGGAGGAGTGTATGAGTGTACAAGTGTTAACAGAACATAGCTGAGGGGAAACAAATACTGTGGTGGTACCATGGTACAGTAATGATTTCAAATGATATTATCATAGCACTTTGATAAACACTACTGGTCCTGTGTCTGGGGTTGGTAAAATCATTTTTTGTTTTTGAAAGAAGTCTCACCAAGGCCACATTTATTTGATCAAAAATACATGCGGTTACATTATGAAATACAGGTGTTGGTCATATAATTAGTCATATATTGGTCATATAATATCAAAAAGTTTATTTCACTAATTCCATTCAAAAAGTGAAACTTTATTATATTCATTCATTACACACAGATTGATATATTTCAAATGTTTTTTTCTTTTAATTTTGATGAAATTCAGTATGTCAGAAAATTTGAATATTACTTTAGACCAATACAAAGAAAAGGATTTTTTAGAAGTCTTGGCCAACTGAAAAGTATGAACATAAAGTATGAGCACATACGGCACTCAATATTTAGTTGGGGCTCCTTTTGCCTGAATAACTGCAGCAATGCGGCGTGGTATGGAGTCGATCAGTCTGTGGCACTGCTCAGGTGTTACGAGAGCCCAGGTTGCTCTGATAGTGGCCTTCAGCTCTTCTGCATTGTCGGGTCTGGCATATCGCATCTTCCTCTTCACAATACCCCATAGATTTTCTATGGGGTTAAGGTCAGGCGAGTTTGCTGGCCAATTAAGAACAGGGATACCATGGTCCTTAAACCAGGTACTGGAAGCTTTGGCACTGTATGCAGGTGCCAAGTCCTGCTGGAAAATTAAATCTGCATCTTAATAACGTTGGTCAGCAGCAGGAAGCATGAAGTGCTTTAAAACTTCCTGGTATACGGCTGCGTTGACCTTGGACCTCAGAAAACACAGTGGACCAACACCAGCAGATGACATGGCACCCCAAACCATCACTGACTGTGGAAACTTTACACTGGACGTGTAAAACGTGGACTGTGTGCCTCTCCTCTCTTCCTCCAGACTCTGGGACCCTGATTTACAAAGAAAATGTACTTTCATCAGAGAACATAACTTTGGACCAATCAGCAGCAGTCCAGTCCTTTTTGTCTTTAGATGCTCCTGACGCTGTCTGTTGTTCAAGAGTGGCTTGACACAAGGAATGCGACAGCTGAAACCCATGTTTTGCATATGTCTGTGCGTAGTGGTTCTTGAAGCACTGACTCCAGCTGCAGTCCACTCTTTGTGAATCTCCCCCACAATTTTGAATAGGTTTTGTTTTACAATCCTCTCCAGGGTGCGGTTATCCCTATTGCTTGTACACTTTTTTTCTACCACATATTTTCCTTCCCTTCGCCTCTCTGTTAATGTGCTTGGACACAGAGCTCTGTGAACAGCCAGCCTCTTTTGCAATGATTTTCTGTGTGAATGAAATAGTCGACTTCTGAATAATTGTAACTAATTTCTAGTTTTACTTAAAGTGCTCTTATGGATTTTTGAAAATTACCTTTCATGCAGTGTGTAACACAGCTCTAAGTGAATGAAAACATCCTGCAGAGTTTTAAATCTGAAAGTGCATCGTGTATTAAGTTTTTTTCCCTTAAATGAAAGAGTCGACTCTGAATCATTGAAATCACTGAGTCTTTTTTAAAAGGAATCCCAAGCCGTTTCATGCTGACCTCAACATGAAACATTGGCGTATTGTCCACCCACATGGTGTTTTCGCATTGGTGTGAATGAAAATGCAGATTCGCCACTAGGACTTTGCCACTAGGTTTTGCTTTTGGAGTGGTGAAAATAGCGGTTTCCCTGGTAACGCTGTACACAAAGCAGCACTGCGCAAACCTGCTTTATCAGGCATTACAGACATGATGAAATGAAACTGAGACCATTCGAAACAATTAGCGTCATGCAAAGAAGAGTCTTGGAAAAATGAATCATTTAACTAATCGCTTGGGAGTCGTTGAGCATGTAAGTTAAAAATAAATGCATATTATAAGACAATGAAAGTGGGTTTTTTTGTTGTTGTTGTTTTTTTTTTTTTTTTTTTTTTACCTTGCATGCATGTCAACCTGATGTTGGTGACTCCCAAAACCGAAATATGAACCTTTCATTACCCATAATAGGGGCACTTTAACAGAATCAACACTGTTTTAGTGTCAAATCTTTTTAATGAATCAACTGGCAGCGTAAATGATTAATTCATAAATCAGGTTGATTCGGTACTTATTGACTTGGTCTTGGTACAGTGGTTAACAGCTCACTGGAGGGGACATTTGTCAGTGAATAATGACTCAAATTTAAGTTTTGTTTGTTTTTTTGAGTCTCTCGTGATTCTTTTAGGGTATTGTTCTAGTTGCTATGGAACTTAGCCCCCATCCTCATTCAGTTTTATAGATAAGAGTAACCACAGCATATTCCTAAAAAAAATCATAATTTGTGTTCCACGAGAACAAGAGAATAAGTCAGGTTTGGAACAACATGAGTGCAAGTAAATAATGACAGAACATTTATTCTTGGGTAAACTAATACTTTAATAAAAAAGACACGGTGGAAGGTTTTGCAGTTTCCTTCATATCTATGTGTGTGTGTGTGTGTGTCTGTGGTTGTACGTGTGCTTGTGTGTTTGTGTTTAGGTGGGTGGATGAGAGGAGAGACGCCACCAGCTGCTCTCAGAGTGAAAGAGCTCTTTACTTTCCCTGCACAGTTATAACACCCACCTTCCCTCTGTTCCCTCTCATTCAATAACCCCAAAACTACCTGGCCTCAAACCATATTAAAGTCATGCAAGGTATTTCTGGCCCTCTTTTTTTCACTGAGTTATTAACCATAGTCCTGTGCTTGAGGGCATATGCTTGAATCATGTATTAAATGATGGAGAAAGTATCTTGCGTGAGACAGAAAAAGTACATGTGTCAGCACTGTCACCATGGTAACAATAGATGTTGAGAGCTGGAACTACTGAAGTGCGTAGGATGCTTAATTGTGATGACATCATAGAGGAAGACAACTTCCTGTCCAAACACAGGTAGAAATCAGTGACACACAGGGCTAATCACCATTATGTAGCTCTTAAGGGTTATAAAGTAAGATTCACACAGATAATATGAACATTGTGGAGCTACAGTATTACATGGTGACTGTTCATTTGTAATGTTTAGTGTAATGTGCTTTTACTGCTTTTCTTTCTACGCAAAATAAATATTTTACTGTGTATATGTGAAGGGACAATCACAGCAATTAGGATTGATAAAGCAACCAGAAGGCATTGATTTTCGATAAACTGGCTATTTTTGGCAGTTTGGCATTGAGAGAAATGTTTAACCTTATTCAAATGAGCAATACAGCAACTACCAGCAAATACCATAATCTCATTAATGATGTGTTACGCGCGTCTGTCCTTTACAAACACTTTATCTTTCAGAATGTGTGTGAAGATTCAACCACAAAAAAAAAATTATAATAAACAAATTTCAGACATTTTTATTTATTTCCAGTTTTAGTTTTAGTGCTTTATGCAACATTTCTAATTATTGTATAGTTCTAGTTTTTCATCTAATATAAAAAATAATAAAATTGTATGTGTTAATTACTATATATATATATATATATATAGCCCTCCATAAATATTGGAACAGTAAAGACAAAATTGTTCTGTTTGCTTTGGAGTGAAGAAACCTGTAAATATGATTAAAAGATGAATATGAGACAAAACTACAGAATGTCACATTTTATTATTGGGTAATTCAACTTTTAGAGTTTCACTTTTAGAGTTTCATCTCCCTATCTGATGTGAGCATAAGCCTCACATGTCTTTCTAAGTGTTCAGCTGTGTCCTGTTGCATTAATTCTTCAGATATGAAAAGCAGGGAATGTGTCTTATCAGTTATATCCATTGCTTCTGCATTCTAAGTCTTACATTCGATGATGACACACACAAACCAGGATCAAGACGAGGAAGCCAACTCTGAAAGGAAAGCAAGCAATTTGGATGCTAAAAGAAAAG
Source organism: Carassius carassius (assembly GCF_963082965.1). Lineage (NCBI taxonomy): Eukaryota > Metazoa > Chordata > Actinopteri > Cypriniformes > Cyprinidae > Carassius > Carassius carassius. Next base: position 38,212,168 of record NC_081758.1, on the reverse strand, counting down.
AGGAAGTCAATTAGAACTCAGTTAAAGCTGTAGATTAAGGATGAGCATGAGTCGTTGCCTCATAAGGCAGCATGTCAGCTGCCTAGGCTTTCTGCTGTGGCTGTGATTTTTGTTTGCGAAATTGAGCAAAAACAGTCAATATTGTCTAAAATATAAGTCAATTAATTTTAACTTCATGTTTATTGAACTACTGTTGTATAAAATCAGTGTCACAATGCAATCGTGTTGTTATTCGGGGAAACATCTTGGTTGTGTAATGTTGCTTATCGATATAGTATACATAAATAGCATATTTTTCTGTCTTTAACTTTCTGTGAGTTACTTTGTGTGAGCTATTGCACTCATTTGTTTTGATTTCTGCAAGGCTTCAGTGCCTCCATAGTTATGTTTGTTGTTGATGTTTTAATCAGGCTTCTTTTCCGGTCGGGAAAGTAAAATTGTTTGGATGCGTATCTGAGCATAGGTGTGGATGCAAAACGGACTGGAATCGGATGTGTGAATTAGGCTAATTCCGGTTCCTGGTCGTCTATTGGAGCATCTCCATTTATGCAATATTACAATATACAATGTTCTATTTTGGAATGGAAAATGCAGTAGCTTCACCAACACTGCATGTGAGAAAATGGCTTTTATTTTCTTTGAATCTGGTGAAAATTGAGTCAAATCTGTCTTTTGCAGACCAAAGTCATATGTCATGATTTTGCTCATAACTTAAAAGTCTAGTCTACTCAATTTCATTGTCAGGGCAGTGGTCGGGGAATGAAGTCATGTTAATTGTTTTAAAGTGTGTGTGTGTGTGTGTGTGTGTGTGTGTGTGTGTGTGTGTGTGTGTGTGTGTGTGTGTGTGTGTGTGTGTGTGTGTGTGTGGTTAAGAGTCATGCCATCATGAAGCTTGTTACTGGGGCCTCCCTATGATGTCATCAACAGCCCAAAATAGCCGTGTTACTTCAAGCTAGTGGGAGCCAAGTGCTCTGGACACTTCATCTGTTCAAGCACTCCAGAGCGGAAGAGTGAGAATGAAATCATAGAGTGGGTCAGAGATAGAGTTATACAGTAGAACAACATCCCGCAAACACTCACAAGAATGAGAGAAAACAGGAAAATCCCTCTTACTGGAAGAAATGAGTGTATGAAATGATGGACCAGACATCAAAAAAATCTACTCCAAATATAGTTCACTTCTAGATAAGAAGATGCATTAAATTGATCAAAAGTGACATGTAATTTTGTTTGAAATAATGCTGTTGTTTTGAACTTTCTATTTATTAAAGAATCCTGAAAACATGTATCACTGTTTTCAATAAAATTAAGCAATCAGTAACAGCTTTGCATAACATGAATAACTTGCAGTTTAAAATCTATTAAAACAGATAACAGCTATTAAATAATATGATGTTGTATAATAATATTTCACAATATTACTAGTTGGTGATCAAATAAATGCAGCCTTGGTGACAAGAGTTTTTTTTTTTTTTTTAAACCTTTACAAATCTTACAGACCCCAAACTTTTAAATGGTTGTACTGTACATTGTTTCACACTGAGGTATGAAAGTCGTGACATTTGCCAAGTATGGTAAACCATATTCAGAACTGGTGCTCTGCATTTAACCCATCCAAGTGCACACACACACAGCAGTAAGAAGTGAACATAAGTGCACACACACAGCAGTGAGAAGTGAACACACTGTGAACACAAGTGCACACACACAGCAGTGAGAAGTGAACACACTGTGAACACAAGTGCACACACACAGCAGTGAGAAGTGAACACACTGTGAACAACTGGGGGTTCAGTGCCTTGCTCAAGGGCACTTCAGCCATGAGTATTGAGGGTGGAAGAGAGTGCTGTTCATTCACTCCCCCCACCACCTACAACTCCTGCCAGCACCGGGACTCGAACAGGCGACCCTCTGGTAACTAGTCCAGCTCTCTATAGGCCACAGCTGCCTCAAGACCTAGCTGATGGATTTGAGTCACAATTAAGATATATACATAGTTGAAACTTCAAAATGTAAAGTCAAATTTTGAGATATAATGTTTATAAATTATAAATGTATTACAAATGTTTCATTTTTTTTTTTACTCTGAGGCAGAAACGCACTTCCATTCTACTGAGTGAAACACAATCAGAAGTTTAACAGTAAAACTTCCCATCCAAATCCATAAGCTAGGTCTTTTTGGAAATTGCATAGCAGACTGGGAGATTGTAAACACAAATTTGTTTCCCAGAAGACTGATAAAAACCTGTACTATTGACTCCAGGAAATTGCGTAAAGCTAGCTAATCAGATTAGAGCTTGTCGTTTTGAGAAAACTTCTTGTTTTTTGTTCAATAATGTATGTGTCAGTCAGTCCGTGTGTGCATTGTGAGGCTAAGACTAGTTTAAATGGCAAACATGTTGCTTTGTATTACTATTAATCAACAAATCCCAATAAAACAAAAGATGAGACTGTTCTGAATTCTGTATTGCACTTCTTGTTTTGTAGTTGTGCATAATTGGTTTCCTGATGCTCTGGCACAGTAGTTCTGCAGGGACATGGATGTTGGAGGAAGTCATTATGTCATCAGGACCCATCACATTTAGGTGAGGGCATCATCTCCTGTCTTCAGTATGTACTAGTTTGTGCATTTCTGTCTGACCTTATTCACACTTACAGAGAGGTTGCTGTACTAAAACCTCTCAGGTTTCACTAATGTCACAGAACCGGAGGAAACTTTTGCAAATCTCATGAAAATGTGTTAATAAATGTGTTAGAAAATGTGTTAATAAATCTAATTTTCATGAGATTTGCAAAAGTTTCCTCCGGTTCTGTGACATTAGTCACATATATTGTGATATATATATATTGTATTTGGACAACTACAAATGACTGTCCTGGAGAGAAGGTGTTTGGATATAAACACCAGTGGTGCATTAAGCATCATAAAATGAATGAACTTCTTATTCTACAAATTTTTTATCATTGTAGGCAGAGATTTTTGTAATGTTTTTAAAAGGAGTCTCACCAAGGATGCATTTATTTAATAATAATAATAAAAAACCTGAAACCTTTTAAATAACTGTTTTCCATTATATAATATATTTGAAAATGTAATTTATTCCAATGATGGCAAAGATACATTTTCATCTTCAGTGTTACATGATCCTCCAGAAATCATTCTAATACGCCTGTTTGATTTCAAGATACATTTTTTATTATTATCAATGTTGAAAACAGTTTTGGTATTTATTTTTTATATACATTTTTCTAGATTCTTTAATACAAATATTTTATTTTACAAAAAATTCATAATGACCCCAACATTTTTAATGATAGTATAAATCATGAAGACCAGAAAAAACATTAAACTGTCACATATCATTTGCACAAATTTTATTCAAATTGTTGGAAAGGCCCATATTGTGTCACACAATAAAAAATGATATCTATCACTGGAAGTTAACTCTCATTGAAAATAAGTTAAATTCGGACGCTTTATCACTGCAAACATCTCTCAGTATGAATGCACCTTTAGGATACAGGTTAATAGATAAGAGAATTTCACTTATATAGGAGAGAAGAAAGCTAGTTTTTTATTAAAGGCATGCCGTTGTTGTTTATTCCTTCTGCTGCAGCCCACAGAAGTGGGTCAGGGTGGCATGCTTGACTGGATCTGTGAATGAAGAACCTTCTAATGTTAATCTCTGTGCTTTCTTGTCCCTTTCTGACCTTATCTCTGTCTCTAATGCTCATGCACATCCTTAATCTACAGCTTTAACTGTGCTGTTTTAAGTGGAAAGCATCACTCTCATTATGGACATCAGTCAGGGTAGATGGATTTCATTTGAGGCAAATGGAAATGAGGCTGGGGAGAACCTTTAATATTGCTCTTTAGCTTTCATACACATTTGGAGGAACTGTGTGCATTAACATCTATAAAGAAACCACTGCACACACACACACACACACACACACAAGCCCTCAAGAACAGTCACTTCAAAAGAGGCTCACACTCAGATTTAGGTATACATGCCACTAATTAAGATCTTAATCTGAGAGGATGTGGAGGGCAAGTTTCATGAGGACAACACACATGCAAAAAGCATTTGAGAAAGTGCCCAAAGCTACTGTAAGGAAAAACATTCAAAATGGAGAAAAGCATGTATGCAACGTGTCATTATGGATCCCCTGGGTCTAGAAGGAACCATTTTCTTGTATATTAATGGTAGTTGACATTTAATGATTTAATAGAAAATTGTTCTAGTACCAGTGGCTCTGGAGTGGGTGTTTATGTCATTTGCGTCATTTATAATGTCTGTGGGTGAGAAAATAGACTTGATGTCATTGTCTTGGATTCTGGGGAAATTGTCATTCATCACTGAGTGTCAAAATTACTTCCATCCACCTTTATAAAAGAAAGATCATGGCTTTGGTAAATGATTTTGGCGCAGGTACTCTAGTCGAGCTGTTAAGCCTCTATAGTAAGCATTGGTCTAACAATGGAATATTTTTACAAATTGACTTTTTTCTTAAGACTGCAATTCCAAAAAAACGGGGTCATTCTGAAGAGCAAGTGAACCAAGCGTTTAACTGTGAAAGGATGCCACCTTTGCAATAAGTCAGTTCATGAAATTTCATCCCTGCTAGATATTCCACTGTCAACTGTAAATGGTAGGCCTATTATTGGAAAGTGGAAGCGTTTAGGAATAGCCACAAAGAAGAAGACCAGGTAAAATCACAGATCAGTTTCGCTGAGTACTGAGGCGCATGATGCTTACAAGTGCTCTGCTGATGAGTTCCAAACTTCCACTGGCATTAATATCAGCACAAAAACTGTATGGTGGGAACTACATGGAATAGGTTTCCATGGCCGAGGAGATGCATGCAAGCCTCATGTCACCACGTACAATTCCAAATGTCAGATTGAGGGGTGTAAAGCACAAGGCTACTGGACTCTGGAGCAGTGGAAACATGTTCTGGGAATTGTCACGCTTCTCTGTTTGGCAGTCTGATGGGCAAGTCTAGGTTTGGCGAATTGCAGGAGAACATTTCCTGCCTGCCTAACCCCTTACTAAAATCCTAATGCTTCAGTATAACAAGACATTTTGCTCAATGTTATGTTTCTAACTTTGTGGAAATAGATTGGGGAAGGCCCTTTTCTATTCTAGTATGACTGGGCTCCAATGCACAAAGCAAGGTACATGCTTTAAAGGCTGCGCTTATAATTACAACAATGCAATTTGTTGTTGGTTTTTCTTAATAGTGAGAAAAGGAAGGAAAAGTATGTTGCCATTTGTAAACTCCATAGCACTTTGGGTTAAATGGTATTATTTTTTTACCTGCAGGGCTTTCTAAAAAACACCACACATGCTCATGTTTCATGCACCTACACTCTATAGGTTTTCAGGAAGCAGCTCTATTGTTTACAGTAACGCAATGCTGTGGTGTTCATGTGACAGTCTGTGCTCTACCGTTGTGTGGAATGAGTGTATATGTACAATGTCAATGCTGTATTGATGGGTGGACAATGTATCATTGATTGTTTTTGCGGTGACCTTCAGCTCTGTCTGCTGACAGTGTTGGCTTTGGGCCTGTACACACAAACACAAACTTGGAAGAATTTGATGATAAATAGAGGTAATTTTTACTTTTCATTGCAGACTTTGGTATCTTGGTAAATCTGAGCTTATTGTGAATGTATTATTATTATTATTATTAATAATTTATTTATTGTAAAACAAAGCCAACATTCATGGCATACAATAACTATATGTGACCCTTGACCACAAAACACGTGTAAATTTTTATGAAACTGAGGTTTATACATCATCTGAAAACTGAATAAATAAGCTTTCCATTGATGTATGATTTGTTAGGATATGGCAATATTTGTCCAAGATACAACTATTTGAAAATCTGGAATCTGAGGGAGCAAAAAGATCAAAATACTGAGAAAATCACCTTTGAAGTTGTCCAAATTAAGTTCTTAACAATGTATATTACTAATCAAAAATGAAGTTTTTATATATTTATTGTAGGAAATGTACAAAATATCTTCATAGAACATGATCTTTACTTAATATCCTAATGATTTTTGGCATAAAAGAGAAATCAATCATTTTGACCCATACAATGTTTTTCTTGGCTATTGCTACAAATATACCCCAGCGACTTAAGACTGGTTTTGTGCTCCAGGGTCACATATAGTATACAAACCAGAGTTTGCATTTTTTTTTAAAAAAGCACTAAAGGGGTGACATACCACATCTGTTCACAACTGGATTACCAACTGCTCCTTTTAATCTTTCAATATATTTGGTCTATTGAGTTATTATATAAGAAAGTAGAAATAAATCTGAGAAACATGAGACTTCAAGGGACATTTCAACTTAAATGTCATTATTTACTTACCGTCATGTTGTTTAAAACTGGTATGACTTGCTTCCTGTGGTGTGTTCGTCACAGAAAGTTGTCATGCTAACAAGAAGGAACTAGTTATGATTCTTCTGTCTTGTTACCCAACAAGGTCGGTGATGTAACACTATGAAAAATAATCACAATGAACTGAGCTTGTGTTGGAAAGAAATCAATTTCCTCTCCAGTTTAGAAGCCACCAGAACAAAGGGGGAAAATCAGGAAGAATGGAGCATGTGATGATAAAATTTGTATCAACTGTCTTTCAAAAACATTGCCACAAAACGGGCAAAATTATGAAAGCAAAGCTACTCTTTCTTTATTCTTAGTAAAGCTGTGTTAAAATGATATGGCCGCACTGTAATCACAGGACATCCAACCGGATATTTTAGTGCAACTATGTCATCGAAATACGCACAAGTGCTGTTTAGAATGCTGTAAAAACCACATGTATTCTTTCTGGTGTTTTTATATTCTGGGTTTAATGTCACTTCAGCTACATATACAGGATTTGTAATGTTGTCAGTTTTCAGGGAAAATAATTTCAACTTGTACCTCAGTTTGAAAAAAAAAAGCTAAGCTTTAATTTTGTTAAAGTATTTACATATTTTTTCAATAAATAAACTTGATATTTGAGCTGTAAAATAGTCTAAATTGGCTGTTTGAAACTGTAAAACAGTTTCTGTAATACAGGTTCTGCTTATAAGAAAGTTTGTGAACCCCTAAGGCATTATGCTGGAATAGCAGCATCTCAAAATAACAGCCAACAGATGTGTTAAGAGGTGTGTGGAAGAATTTGTGAAGAAGTCTCTGTGAAGTAATATTTATGTCTTGTGCATGTCTTGTGTAAATAAGGTGTTTTATGTGTGAAAATACATAAATAAATACTGTACCTTTTATATGAATGCAGTTATTAGAGAGAGAGAGAGAGAGAGAGAGAGAGAGAGAGAAACACCTAAACATAAGTGACCCCAAAGCCCTTAAAAGCCATGAAATGAACACTGAAAAAAGGCCCCTGTTTCAGATGGTCCTGAAGCTACAAAAACAAGCATGACTAACAATAGCCAGCATCAGGACAACGAAATATACATCCACAGAATTCGGCCCAACCAAATGATAAAAGCACAAAAAAATTATCTAACTTATTGCACTCAAACAACAGAAAAACAAAGTAATTTTGAATGTTATTTGGCCCTAAACAGAGATTACACAACTGCAGAATATCTGAGTAGAGTGAGAACTATAAATTAAAGGGTTAGTTCACCCAGATAGCAAAATTATGTCATTAATGACTCACCCTCATGTCATTCCAAACCCGTGAGACCTCCGTTTATCTTTGGAACACAGTTTAAGATATTTTAGATTTAGTCCGAGAGCTCTCAGTCCCTCCATTGAAGCTGTGTGTACGGTATACTGTCCATGTCCAGAAAGGTAAGAAAAACATCAACAAAGTAGTCCATGTGACATCAGAGGGTCAGTTTGAATTTTTGAAGCATCGAAAATACATTTTGGTCCAAAAATAGCAAAAACTACGACTTTATTCAGCATTGTCTTCTCTTCCGTGTCTGTTGTGTGAGAGAGTTCAAAACAAAGCAGCTGGATATCCGGTTCGCGAACGAATCATTCAGTTCACCAAATCGAACTGAATTGTTTTAAACGGTTTGCATCTCTAATACGCATTAATCCACAAATGACTTAAGCTGTTAACTTGTTTAATGTGGCTGACACTCCCTCTGAGTTCAAACAAACCAATATCCCGGAGTAATTCATTTACTCAAACAGTACACTGACTGAACTGATGTGAAGAGAGAACTGAAGATGAACACCGAGCCGAGCCAGATAAGAAGAACCGAGGAGCTGATGATACTGCGCATGTGTGATTCAGCGTGAAGCAGACTAACATACAGAGCGCATGAACCGAACTGATTCTTTTGGTGATTGATTCTGAACTGATTCTGTGCTAGTGTTATGAGCGCTGGTAAACCGAAGGCTTGAATCAAGGGCAATCATCGCCAATGACGCCATTACGTCGAGCGCAAAAGAACCGGTGAACCGTTTTCTTCAACCGGTTTATTGTATCGAACTGTCCGAAAGAACTACTGGTGATCCGAAAACCGATGCAACCGGTTCTTGACTCGTGAACGAGTCAGTCTTTTGTTCGCTATCTGGCTCGGCTCGGTGTTCATCTTCAGTTCTCTCTTCACAGCAGTTCAGTCAGTGTATTGTTTGAGTAAATGAATTACTCCGGGATATTGGTTTGTTTGAACTCAGAGGGAGTGTCAGTCACATTAAAAAAGTTAACAACTTAAGTCATTTGTGGATTAATGCGTATTAGAGATGCAAACCGTTTAAAACGATTCAGTTCGATTTGGTGAACTGAATGATTCGTTCCAGACTGCTTTGTTTTGAACTCTCTCACACAACAGACACGGATAAGAAGACAATGCTGAATAAAGTCGTCGTTTTTGCTATTTTTGGACCAAAATGTATTTTCGATGCTTCAAAAAATTCTAACTGACCCTCTGATGTCACATGGACTACTTTGATGATGTTTTTCTTACCTTTCTGGACATGGACAGTAGACCGTACACACAGCTTCAATGGAGGGACTGAGAGCTCTCGGACTAAATCTAAAATATCTTAGCATTCACCTTTCTGCAATCAACTTTTTGCCACGCCAATTATTTCGACCAGCATTCTGTACGTCTCTCAACAGTGTTTCGGCTGCAGCGTCTCTACTAATAAACTGTAAGTGTAACTGCTTTAAGAACAGTGATGTTACTGCTTCGCTACTAAGAAATGTCACATAGCTTTTCGGTTGCAAAACTATTCTGATATAGTTGCAGGGCAGTGCTGATAAACAAATTTCAGTGCGAGTGTGTATATTTCCGTGAGTGTGTGAGTGCCTGTCTCATATGTATGTTACTCTGTGTGTGTGTGTGTGTGTGTGCGTGCGTGTGTGTGTGTGTGTGTGTGTGTGTGTGTGTGTGTGTGTGTGCTCTTGTTTTTGTGACATATCAGGACACAACACAACATGTATAATGACATGAGTATGACACAGGTATTACAAGGAGAGGGTGACTTATGAGGACATAACCCATGTCCCCATTTTTCAAAACGCTTATAAATCATACAGAATTAGTTTTTTTGAGAAAGTAAAAATGCACAAAGTTTCCTGTGAGGGTTAGGGTTAGGTGTAGGGTTGGTGAAGGGTGATAGAATATACAGTTTCTACAGTATAAAAACCATTACGCCTATGGGATGTCCCCACTTTTCACAAAAACAAACGTGTGTGTGTGTGTGTGTGTCTCCTTTTTTTAGGAGAGAGCAGGAAAAATAAATGTTTTCCATCCAAAAAAGTTTTGGGGAAAACATGAAAATAGTTTGTAATTTATATCCTGTCAGTTGTTATATTTATTATGATCCGTGCATTCATGGGTTTTTTGGTTCTTTTGGTGTTATAGGCTTTAAGGACCTATATGTAACTGAAATCATCTGGCGAAGTGATATGGTGAACACACGCCTGGAACTACTTTAGCCGTGGCTTTCCTAAAAAAATACAAATAAAATTGCACACCTTAGATGTTGTCTTATATCAAAATGATGATTATTCTTCGTTTAGATAACTTTGCACTCAAATAATAAAACATTTCTCAAGTGCATTTACAAAATATGAGCTCTACATGTCAAATTTAAATATCTAAAAATGCTTTAGGATGTGCCTTATGATAAACAACATTTTTGAGAATGAATTTCTGTGGTAATTGATGCAGTCAGGTGCTTTAACTCTGAATATCTGTGCTCAAACAAGTGGAGACAGGCAAGTTCCTCACATTTATGAACTTACGTGAATGTTTCATTTATTTATTTTTTTGCCCCGAGGCTCTAAAATTGCAGTCCCTACTGGATTACCTAAAATGTTTTGGCCATTATTTTGGTTTTTGAAGGTTACCATGGAAACAGCACACTGTGTAGCAAGGCAACACAACCTAATGGTTGCTTTTTCATGGTGATAAGCCAGTGTAGCTAATGCAGCTAGTAGACTAGAACTAATCAAATCATAATCTCTGACAACGTTATATAGAGCTGCTATATTACTTTTTTGAATTCCATCTTCTCACCCTCACTTCCCTAAGCTCTGTTTGTCGGTGCCAGAAAAGCATCTTTCTTTTAACTGCTCAATAATTATGCATCAGAGTGCATGTTAATGCATGTGTGTGTGTTCGCACAAGGTCCATACAATAAATCATTCAAAGCTGAAACTGGAAACTGGGAGATCATCTCACACCTGGTACACAGAGACACAAAAGTCTCTCTCTCTCTCACACACACACACACACACAAATAACAGGGCCTAATTTCATTTCAGCATGAACATGTAACACACTCATGTATTAAGACAATGAAAACAGGCCTAGAACTGATATGAATACTGAATGTTTACATGCAAAACGAGTGCACAATCTACATTTAGCCATTGTTTTGATCAAGTTAACCACGCAACTCTTCACCTGTCTTTATTTAAAGACTGGCAAGTCTGTTAGTCACTAACTAAAAACACTTAAATGGCCTGTAAACCACACGGCAATAAAGTGCCAGTCGCTAGGAAACCACAGAATATTCTTAGCACAAAAAAGGGAGTGAGAGCCTGAATGTCCTGTGAGAAAATCACATCTTATCTGGTTTAACAGACACCTTATCCAACGGCCATCACTGTTCTTTGTTCCCCAATCTGGAGTCAAGCCAACCGTTGATAAGACACAGGCGACCTCCAGACCTCTTATGCTTGTGCTCTTCATTCATGTGTCTTTTGGACCTATTAACGCACTTGATTAATGCCGCATTTGGCTGTTAACTGAATATGTAAGATTGGGCCATTTTTTACCGCTGTGAACATGGACGAAGTCAATAGAATTGTTACATGATGACATAACTGATCCATTGTCAGATGACTGGACTCTTGCCATGTTTTGTCCTGACACAAGTTAGCAGATGTAATGTTGAACATTAAAATATGATGTTAAGTCAACCCTGAACTCTCCGAGCAAACATTTCTTGAACATAAAAGAATAAAAACACTCATACAGTAAGAGAGAAGTTCTGTTTTCATATGATAAGAGATATACTGATATATGCTTCAAAATATGCTGGCTTTCAAACGTTATGGGAATGTTTTGTACTGAGACCGGGCCAAAACGTACCTGGGTGGTTTTGAATGATTTGCGTTTTACTGCTGACTTCAGTGGTGGATATTTCCATTAATTGCAGGATAAAATGTCACTTCAGTGACTGTACTTTTCAAACTAAATCACTCACAATCATTGCACATGCTTATTATATTAGCCAGTAGGTCAAAACTGGCCTATGGTGAATAAAGACAGTATAGTCTACATTGACTGACTGCTGTTTCAGGTCAGTGAGTCTGCTGAAGAGAAGAATTAAAACTACTTTACTGGTCTGACTAAATGTGAAGTACTTTATTCTTTTCAACTTTTAGAATATTTTCGATATCTGATAGATTAAAAAATGGGTTTGAACCTAAATATATTACAGTGTAAAAAAAAGAAGAAGAAAAAAAGTTTGATTTTATTTCAGCTAGTTGCCAGGGAATTTCTTATTTTCCATTTGGTTTGTTGTTGTACTTTAACTCAAACTGCAGTAATTATATATACATATTTAAACAAACTAATAAAAAAATGACAAAAGCACAAATCTACTAAAACTTTAAGTTCAAATGAAAACCGAAACTATACAAATAAAAACTAATTCAAAATGTTATTTAAAACTATAACAGTGTCTGAATTATACTAAAATAACACTGGCTTACAGCAGTGGTTTATTTAAAACTTTTAAAACTTAAATTGAAGGGAAAAAATCCACTAGGCTACAATCATCCATAGCTTTTATAAACTTAATTTATGCTATTAGAATATTCAACATTAAATAAAAACTGAAGGTTTATTATTTAATAGCCTGCGAGATAAATACATTTAGAACTTTGTGCTATTAGATATTACAGCTACTATGTCAGCAATACTCCAGTGCCAATGGCAAGTGATAAAAGCATCTACTAACGTTTCTGACAACACATGGCTTTCATGCCACAACTTTTGAATTTTAAGCCAGTACGCACAGTGGGTGAGCGTCAAAAGACCAAAAACAGCCCAGTAAAGATGTTTGATCAACAGGAGAATAAAGTCCCTCAACAGAAATAGATACAGACATGTAGAAACGACTAGTAAACATAATGCAAAAACTGCTTTTTGATCAGTTATATGAAGGAAAACTGAAGGATATGAGTGTTCTTGATTTTTTTTAAAGAAATATCCAAGAAAAAAAACATAATACCATTTAAGCTTTATTGTGATATCTGAATAGTTTACAATACAGTGAAAACACACAAATGTGACTCATCTTTACTAGAACGTAATGCAAAGCAATGTAATCAAGTAAAAAGAGGAAAAAAGCTTTTTTTGCATTGAAGAAAAAGAAAGAAAGAAAACCAGGCACGACTTAAAATAGCCATTTTAAATACAACATGCTTTAGACCTTATATTTTAACAGTCCAAATAAAACATAATAACTCTGCAAACTTATACAATCGTTTCATTTGCATACCACTGTTGCCTTAGACTAGATATCATTTGATTTACACCTCTAGAAAGGTTTGAATCCAGTGTCACCAAAAGAAACAGCAAAAAATGGAAGTAAACAATCGTTTCTACTGCCAATATCAGAAACACCATAATATGTTGCTGCAAAAGACAAATCACAATTAAAAAAAAAAAAAATTCAAAGAGGCCACAAACTTGATTTTTGGTTTGACCAAGTGATTTAGTTTTCAGTAAAAATGTATCGGTTGAGTGATGTGTTATTATTTTTTTGGTTTACACTGACAGTGACACTGACCTGGATCTAGTTCTGCTTCTGAAAGTCTTAGGGAAAGCTGTTTTTTGTAAAACGGGTCTGGGTCTGTGTTTTTATTGTGAAATTTCGGCAGGTGAATCCAGCTCACCGCTGACCATAATGCTTAAACACGACCAGCAGACATTCTGCTATTAGGCTCTCAACAGGAAACTAAACAAAATCAACTTTAATATTAAAGAAAAAATACAATTTAAATACAAAGCTCATTACCATCAAGCTTAGAGAGCACACATCAAAACATGCTGTGAGACAGCAAAAGAAGTGTCATAAAGGAAACAGCACAGAGGAACTAGTGAACAACAGCAAAAACGGCTACAAATAAAGTGAGGGAAGTAATGAAACACGCATACATGCATCCACACACTCTCTCTCGCCATTCACACACATATATATAAAGCCAGAGAGACAGTGAACAAAAGTGCTTCAAGTCGGGGAAGTAGAGAAACTAACCCAGTACAAATATGTATAAAACCTTAAATATGTTACTCTATGTACAAAACTTTGTGAGAGGGACAATGTATTGTCTGTAACTCTGTTATCATCTTTCAAGTAAGATATTTCTACAACTATTTTTTGTTTGCATTGTCTTTGACAGATTCGAAGGTCACGTGACCAGACTGACCTTATCGGCGGCGAACACTAACACTAACTAAAGGTTTGCCACTTATTCTACTATTGCCCGCCAATCCCACCCACCCTTATGTATGACAAAACCTTGATATTTATCTGTAGGATTCAATATATATATATTTATAATTATATTCAATAAAAAAAAATCTACATTAAATGCCACTCTTTACCTCTACAGGAAGCAAGCTCCGCCCCTCCCGTTCTAACTGCCCCGCCCCCTTTGCAGAATACAACCACCGTTTCATAACATCTCTGGCTTTGACATAGAACTATGAAAAAATACTGGATTATATTAAGTTCCTGTATAGACTTTCGAGTAGATAGCGGTTCTGTGAGGTTAATTTCAAAGTATGTGTTGTTTTCGAGTTTGATACGAAGCTCCAGCAGAGCTTCTATTAGATGTGCTGGGTTCTCGGAGTCATGCGCCGCACAACACAAGAGAGGGAGATTTCTTTTTTTCTTCTTTTTTTTTCTTTTGAAGAGGCACAAGATTCATGCTGCTTAGAGGCAAAGATGTGGAGAAAAGCTACAAAAGGAACACATCCGCTCGCATGCACTCAGACAGTCCAGCTAAAGTGCAGAAGGTTTAAAGTAAAAGCTCCAGATTGCATTTATCTCTATTAGCAGCAAAAGAATTGAGTAACGGCACATTGAATGGTGTCCGACTGTAAAATTTGAGACCTGCTTCTGATTTGCAAATCCAATAGGACGAATTACGAGCATAGCGAACAGGTCTGCCAGCCTGCAGAAGATTGCGAAAGCAGTTGATTTTGTGTTTGAAACTAGAGGAAGATGATCAAGCCAGCAACCACCCAACCCTTCAAATCATTCAAAGCATCTAATACAATCATTCGATTATTATCGATAAAAAAGGCCATAAAATGGACAGACTTTTGCCTCTAAACCCATGAACAAGGCCTCTGCAAAGTGCAAACAAAGTAACTGCATTCAAGTATGCCATAAACATAATGCGTAAAACACACTGAGCTAACATGCATGTGCATGTCCAAACATGTGGTTTACCACATAAATTACACATAGCTATGAACATAAACATGATTGTAATATCAACAACAATAGTTTTGTAAAATCATGTCATCATTTGGCGTGAAGGGGGATGAAAATGTAATGCAAACAATGTTCCGAGGACACTAGTTTCAGTTTTCCCCAAAGTCCAGTGCATCCAAACGGCTGTCGCTTGTCTTGTTTTTTACTCTCGCCTATAGTACGGTTGCAAAAATGGAACCCGCCACAAATGCCAACTCAAAGACGAGTGTTTGTGTAATCCTACCAAAAGCACCAGAGACAATTAAAGCTCCTGCAGGGGTCAGACGCTACTGCTGTACCAGAGTGTCCCACGAATTGCACAGTGAAGTCATCAGAGGAAGAAAAACATTTCGATTTGGAAATAAAATAGGTAAAATGCAAGGGAAATGCCATGCCACTGCAATGCTGAACGCCCACCCAAATCCCCCACCGCCCATCTGAAATATTCTGCTACATAGCCTAACCCTGAAACCATCCCCATCTTCAATAACGTATGGCAATTGTATCTGTCACTACCCCAACGTGAATGGAAAGACAATCAGAACGGGCTTTTTCAGAGAAGGAGAAAAATGCTAACCAGTAACATCAGTCCACCAGGAAGGACTCCAGATTCCTGTTGAAAAGAAAACGCACACTAAAACGCACACCTCCTGCATATTCACGAAAGGAGAGGAGGATGTCACATGATAAAAGTGAGAATGTGTCTTCTGGATACTGTTAACAGCTTACGAGGAGCGTTTACACACACCCAAAGCAGTTAATGGGGCAGTCCAACAGGAAGGGAGAAGTTTCAGAACCCAAAGTGTTGACATGTCCATTTTGGAAGAAGGTCCAAGAGCCTTTCAGTGACTGTAGATGTCTTTGATTCGCTTCCAGTCACTCTGCCTTTGAGTTTTTTTGATGACCCAGTAGAGATGTCAGGATGTGTCATGGTCGACGGTGACATGTGTGTGCGTGCGCGTGTCTGTGCATTTTTTGTTTCTGTATGTGTGCGTGTGGTGGTGTCACTCGGCAAAGTCCACGACAGAACAGCCCAGAGGTCACTGAGCAGAGAGGAAGTAGATGAAGGTCACTCCCAGCCATTATCTTTGATCATGTGAGCCAGCTCGATGATGAACTTGCCTTCTTTGTATTTCTGACTGCTCTCAAACGCATGCTCCTGTAACAGACAAAAACAGACGAAGCATTAGGACTGAAAAACATGCCGTTTTGACTACTGAAATAAATCAAGCAATACTTCTGTCTACTTAAAGAGATTGTTCACCCAGAAATGAAAATCCTGTCATCATTTACTCACCTTCATGTCATTCCAAACCCATAATACTTTGGTTAATCTTCAGAACACAAATTAACATATTTCAATGAAAGCTGAGCAGTTTCACAACCTCCACTGAACGTTTGGGTAACAGAAACTCTAAAAAAGATCAGAAGATCCAAAAATGCCTTTAACAGAGTGGTTTAATCCAAAACATGTGGAGACATTTAGGCTTTTAAATGTGTTCTAGTGCTTGACACACACACAAAAAAGCTTCTGTGTTTGCCATAATCAATGCACTATATGTATGTGTTTGTCGATCATTGTTTGCACAAATTAAATTTGTTCATCATATAAGCCAACTGTATCTCTTCACAAGATTTGGATTAACCACTCAATTCATATGGATCTGTTTTATGACCTTTTAGGGTCTAGTGAATTTTAGTCACCTGGACTTTTTATTTTTTTTCACTTTCACTTTCAGTGAAGGGACAAAAACCTCTCAGGCTTCATTTAAAATATCTTCATTTGTGTTTCAAAATTAACCAAAATCTTATGGGCTTGAAAAGACATGAAGGTGAGTAAATGAAGATTACATATTCATTTCTTGGATGAAATGTCCCCTTTAATTAACATTCATGAATTATACTTAATTGAGTATAATATTGATATGCTCCCTCATCAGTGTACCCAGACCATGTATTGAGGTTGAACTACATAATGAACCGCAATGTTTTTATCACAATTGATACATATACTATCACACAACATATGACACATTTACATATGGTTTCTTCTTCTAGTATGGCAGCACAATTTGGGGGGGAAAACAGAACTGCACTTTTTCTGAACTGATGACTATAAAATAATAAATGACTGTGAAATGACTATAAAATAAACAATAATAATATTTATGTACTGCTGCAATACTGTTGCTGGAACTACATTGACATAAAGATGTTAACTAATCATAACAGAGGCCTTTAAATTACAGTAGCCAAAACTGGCTGTTTAAAAGGCCAGAAAGAGAGAAGAAAATATTTTTGGTCCAAGAAAGGGGGAAATAAAAAGCTATAAAAATGTAGAATATGAGCCTATGAATGTACAGTCGTGGCCAAAAGTTTTGAGAATTACATAAATATTAGTTTTCAAAAAGTTTGCTGCTAAACTGCTTTGAGATCTTTGTTTCAGTTGTTTGTGTGATGTACTGAAATATAATTACAAGCACTTCATACGTTTCAAAGGCTTTTATCGACAATTACATGACATTTATGCAAAGAGTCAGTATTTGCAGTGTTGGCCCTTCTTTTTCAGGACCTCTGCAATTCGACTGGGCATGCTCTCAATCAACTTCTGGGCCAAATCCTGACTGATAGCAACCCATTCTTTCATAATCACTTCTTGGAGTTTGTCAGAATTAGTGGGTTTTTGTTTTTCCACCTGCCTCTTGAGGATTGACCACAAGTTCTCAATGGGATTAAGAGTTTCCAGGCCATGGACCCAAAATTTCAACATTCTGGTCCCCGAGCCACTTAGTTATCACTTTTGCCTTATGGCACGGTGCTCCATCGTGCTGGAAAATGCATTGTTCTTCACCAAACTGTTGTTGGATTGTTGGAAGAAGTTGCTGTTGGAGGGTGTTTTGGTACCATTCTTTATTCATGGCTGTGTTTTTGGGCAGAATTGTGAGTGAGCCCACTCCCTTGGATGAGAAGCAACCCCACACATGAATGGTGTCAGGATGCTTTACTGTTGGCATGACACAGGACTGATGGTAGCGCTCACCTTTTCTTCTCCGGACAAGCCTTTTTCCAGATGCCCCAAACAATCGGAAAGGGGCTTCATCGGAGAATATGACTTTGCCCCAGTCCTCAGCAGTCCATTCACTATACTTTCTGCAGAAGATCAATCTGTCCCTGATGTTTTTTTTGGAGAGAAGTTGCTTCTTTGCTGCCCTTCTTGACACCAGGCCATCTTCCAAAAGTCTTGGCCTCACTGTGCGTGCAGATGCGCTCACACCTGCCTGCCACCATTCCTGAGCAAGCTCTGCACTGGTGGCACTCCGATCCCGCAGCTGAATCCTCTTTAGGAGACGATCCTGTCGCTTGCTGGACTTTCTTGGACACCCTGAAGCCTTCTTTACAAGAATTGAACCTCTTTCCTTGAAGTTCTTGATGATCCTATAAATTGTTGATTTAGGTGCAATCTTAGTAGCCACAATATCCTCGCCTGTGAAGCCATTTTTATGCAACGCAATGATGGCTGCACGCGTTTCTTTGCAAGTCACCATGGTTAACAATGGAAGAACAATGATTTCAAGCATCACCCGCCTTTTAACATGTCAAGTCTGCCATTCTAACCCAATCAGCCTGACATAATGATCTCCAGCCTTGTGCTCGTCAACATTCTCACTTGAGTTAACAAGACGATTACTGAAATGATCTCAGTAGGTCCTTTAATGACAGCAATGAAATGCAGTGGAAAGGTTTTTTTGGGATTAAGTTAATTTTCATGGCAAAAAAGGACTATGCAATTCATCTGATCACTCTTCATAACAATCTGGAGTATATGCAAATTGCTATTATAAAAACTTAAGCAGCAAATTTTCCCATTTCCAATATTTATGTAATTCTCAAAACTTTTGGCCACGACTGTATTCTGGACAGGATAAGACTCCCCTGATACACAATACAGCATGATGAAATTATATTAAAACTAGCTATTGCTTTAGTATGGTCAGCTTAACTAAAGTCTTTTTAACTGCTTTAGGCTGTCTGAATCTCCTCTCATACCTGTCCATTACTCATCTGACTCAAATCGTCCCACTAGAGCAGTGGTGTGTCATCGTGCCTCTGGTTGTAAACCCTACACTACCAGCTTCGACTCAGTTGGCTTGAAATAAGAGCTGTTACTGAGTGCTACTCATCAGATGATTGTGAAAAGAGCTTCGAAAAACTGCTCTGTGATCACTGTTCCAGAGTGGCTCGAATCTAGATGTTCTGTGATCAAACATGTGGAGACCTGAAGACTAACAAAATTGAGTCATGAGTGTAAAATCCCTCTTAACCAATCCTAAGATACGATTAGAGCTCCGGTTTAATCAGGAAGAGAAACAACTACATAAAACCTCAATGTCTGCCATTTACAAAAACACACAAATAATGCAACAGAGCTTTCTTTTTACCATTAGCTTAAGGTGAAAAGATTATTAGATGACAAAAACTTATTAGCACAAAACTACTGCTTTTTAAAGCAGAGATACATTATACTAAGCTATTTTGTCCCATTTAACATGCAATAAGGTAAGTAAGTTTGAACATGTTGGAATATATGGCAAACCTATTTTGCATTTTCTGAGTAGCTCATTACTGATCCAAGTGAACATAAATCAATATTAAACAATATTTTGGAGTTGGTAAGATACTTTTTTTTTACGTTTTTGCCTCTTATGCACAGCAAGGCTGTATTTATTTAATCAAAAAAAATAATAATAATATAATGCTCATAATATAATGCTCAACAGGTCTATAATGTGAATTTAAAATTTGAAATGTTTCTTTCATGTTTGAAAGTATTTCATCATACATAAAAGTACAGAAATAGGCAATAAATTAATATATTTTTTGAAAAAACTAATACTTATATTCAGCTAGCATGCATTGCATTATTTAAAAGCGAGAGTGAAGACATTTATAATTTTGCAAAATATATATATATATATATATATATATATATGTGTGTATATATGTGTGTATATATGTATGTGTATATATGTATACTGCATATGTATAATATATAATAATACTACATAATTTTAAATAACTCTTCTATTCAAATATTTATTATTGTAATGGCAAACCTGACTTTTCAGCAGGTTTTGATGTCAAAAAAATCCATATCCATAATCCAGTTTAAAATAATTGATATAGAAATCTTTTGCAAAATTATAAATGTCTTCACTCTCGCTTTTAAATAATGCAATGCATGCTAGCTGAATATAAGTATTAGTTTTTTCAAAAAATATATTAATTTATTGCCTATTTCTGTACTTTTATGTATGATGAAATACTTTCAAACATGAAAGAAACATTTCAAATTTTAAATTCACATTATAGACCTGTTGAGCATTATATTATGAGGTACTGTTTGTTTCAATGACTTATTAATGGAAGTTATTATAAAGTGTTATCAAAGCTGATCTATTATTCAGTGTCTGCTGTTTGGATGGCGTATGAAAACACAACAGCATGAACACTTACAGCATCAATGTGGGTCCTAATTGAGCGGTGAATAAAGACATATATAGAGCTAAATGTGTGCTGGACTGCAGTGAGAGGTCAGAGGGTGTTACTACTGGTCACTAGAGACCAGCGGAGTAACAGGATATAAGTAGACTAAAATAAAGAAACACACACAGCTCAGATTAGCCAACTGCTGTCACTGCATCTGCAGAACAAGCACTCTGACAAGCACGTATCAGCAAAGTGTGACACCTCGAAACAAAACGCAGCTTGTCTTTTGATGCAAGGGAAAGACATTAAAGCGTTTAAAATAATAGTCTATAATCTGTGTGGAATGGAAGGAGAGTAAACTTACGTATTTCCAGCCCAGAGTGGTTTTACAATTTTCACAGTAGATGTCTGCCACAGCATGTAAACCTGTTAGGAGGACCCTCTCTTCTGCCGGACCACAACCCACATTCACACTGAGGAAAAAAAGGTACAGCAGATGTGATGGCTGTCACTGGAAACAGTGTCTACATTGGAAGTCACCAATGGCCATGTAGCATCACATAAAATAAGACTAGGACACAACTAGAAAAAACGTAAAAATCACGTTTAATTTTCATCAGAAATCAACTGAATAAAATAGATGATGTAGGGGCTTTTTTTAGATGTTTCTGCATACCGATGGTAAAACCATATACACAAACTGCAGCATTCGATACAATTCACCTCAGAATGGTTTTACAAATGATTTACACAGAAATAAGTTCTGTTCATCTTTAATGAGGCTCAAATGTTAGTAACGCTAAAAGTGAGTAAACATAAATTCAAAAAGCAAAAGATTTTTTAGATTAGCCGCATAGTGAACTGGTTTTGATAGAATGCTGAAAACTTATTGAAATTCATAATGAATAAAATTCACAGTAATGAATCTCACAACTTACACACACTACTGTTCAAAAGTTTGGGGTTGGTTATGACTTTTTTAATGTTTCTGAGAGAAGTCACTTATGTTCATCAAGGCTGCATTTATTTGATCAAAAATACAATAAAAACTGTGATATTATGAAATATTAACAGTGAAAATAACTGTTTTCTATTGTAATATATTTTAAATGTAATTTATTCCTGTGATACTAAATTTATCATAATCATTACTCCAGTCTTCAGTGTCACATGATCCTTCAGTAATCAGTTTAATTGTTCACATTTTTTATTATAGAAAGGATTTGTGCCATTTTATATTTTTGTGGAAACCATGATATTTATTTATTTGAATTATGTGTCTTTACTGACACTTTTCAACAAGTTTATGCATCCTTGCTGAATAAAAGTATTCATTTTCTTTCAAAGAAATTGACCCCAAACATTTGAAAGCTAGCATATGATATTTGTTAATAATGTGATGTGCATCAGCATGCATTTTCAGTGGTAACATGATTTAATTTAATAGCAAATTAATCTTTCATTGATGCATCTTTCATATACACTTTCATAAAGTATCTATAGGTCAAAATTGTATATTTGTAAGAGACTGAGCATTCTATGTATTGCCTGAGGTATTTAACCTAACCACATTTAACCTAGACTTTATCTCACACACACACACACCAGAACGCAGGCTTAAACACACTAGTAGTCTAATGCTAAAATATGATGAATCATCAACTTGCATCATTAGAGAGCAGTGCAATGTTTAGGCCTAAAGCTCTTGTAATATGAAAAACAGCTATTCTCATTCCTCTATGAGCCTCAGACAGAGATGTAAGGGATAATATGCAGTCACACGGTCATTTTGACAGAATAAACCCCTTCAGGGTGATATAACTCCCATCTGCCTAGGAATCTGTCTGGGTTTATTTTGCATAAATGACCAGGTACATTATCCCTCATACACAATACTGTTCAAAGGTTTGGGGGCGGTAAGATTTTTAATGTTTTGAAGTCTCTTCTGCTAATCAAGGCTACATTTATTTGATTCATTTGTATATTTTTAAAAAAAACTGTTTTCTATCGTAAAAGATTTTAAAATCTAATTTATTCCTGTGATGGCAAAGCTGAATTTTCAGCATTATTACTCCAGTCTTCAGCGTCACATGATCCTTCAGAAATCATTCTAATACAGTATGCTGATTTGCTGCTCAAGAAACATGTCTTATTATCTTTGATGGATATAAAGTTCAAAAGAAGAGCATTTATTTGAAAAAGAACGTTTTTGTAATATTATAAATATCTTTATTGCCACAGCTGATCATTTTTAATTTAATGAATCCTTGCTGAATAAAAGAATCATTTCTTAAAAAGACAGATTCACAACTTTTGAACAATAGTGTATCCTTTTAATTCACAACATGGAAAATGCTTTAAATGATTGATGTGAATGAGATATATACTTACACTGAATTGAAGAGGTAGGCTCGTCCCTGGCTGCCTTGGAATGACTAGAGACAAAAAGAGAAATATAATGTTATGGACAGATTCTCCCTCACTCACAGATACATCAGATGCACAGATGCTTTTCCATGAAAGAGTGTGTGTGGGCGTTGTGGTGCTCTCTGTATGTTTGCCTGTGTGTGTGAGATGTAGACGCTCATGGAAAGTCTGTCTGAAACACACTGTGTTCTGACAGCCAAGCTCTAGTCACAGGCCAACATGTGCATTTCATAAATGAGTCTCGGCATATGTGTGTGCAAGTATGAAACAGTATTTTCTTTAGAAAACGTGGGTTTATGAGACTACATTATAAGCTCCACACACTGAGCTGGCTAATGGAGAGTGAAGGAACAGAGGTGCTTTTATTCCTCTTTATAAAAATGGAGATTAAGCTGAACACTGACAGAAGGAGCTTCTGTTGGGTTTCCATTCAGTGTTTAACGGGATTGTTCACCCAAAATTAAAACTCTGTCATAATTTACTCATGTTTGTCCCAACCTGTATGGTTATCTTTCCTCCGCAGAACACAAAAGTGAATATTTGATTAATGACCACTATTTTCAATAGAATACCAAAACTTTCAAGCTCTAAAATGGCAATAAATAAATTAATAAATACAAATTAAATATTAAATTAAATTATATTTTTTTTTTAAAGTTTTGTAAAAAGTCATCCATAAGACACAAGTCTTAGATTTGAGAAAAAAGTGAAATTTAAACGGTATTCTCTGAAATTATTGAAATCTGATCTAGATCTCCTGTTCATGACATAAGTACTTCTCCAATTTGTGAAAAAAAAAATAGAAGCTTGAATTAAAGCTTGATAGCGCCATTCCCCATTCAGTCAACTGGTTGGAAAAGAACGAACAGTACACCACTGAAAATGACATTTTTTTTTTTGGTGTTCCAAAAGTACGACAGAACTTTCATTTTTGGTTAAACTAATCCCAAAAGTATATTTCCAATCATAAGTGTCAGTTGTTTTTTAAGCTGTCTGGGTCCCTCTTTCTTCTCTGTCAATATCTCTGGCTCTTTAATCTCTTGGCCACTTTCTTCACCCTACTATATCTCCGCTGATGGTTTTTAAGCCTTAACCCATTTAGCCTCTACCACACCCTCTATAAACAACCTGGACTAGCAAGTGTTATGAGGCAAAGATTGAACACTGCATACTAGTCACTACATACTGTCATAAGAGACAAAAAAAGAGTCAAGTTTATGGTTTTATATATATATATATATATATATATATATATATGTGAATGTGTGTGTGTATATATGTATATAAATCATAAACTTGTCAAATAAGCATATATTTGCATATGTGTGAAAGTTTAGAAGCAGAGAAGCTTTACAAGACACTTCAAAACACTTCCGCTTTTTATCTTAATAGTATGCGCAATAGTTAAAATGACGCTTGCCTTAGCAAACACCACTAATAATGACAGTGATACACTGAGGAGACTGTGGAAAAATACAAAAAGTTGGTTGTTCTGTATTCAGTATTATAGAAGTATGTTGTGTGCAATGGTTAGGCTGACATATTCATGGATGGAGCACTGAGTGCTCTTACACACTAGCTAAAAATATGGAGTACCAAGAATTAGGAAAGCTTTTTGTGAAAATCTCACCAACACAGTTAATAATAAAAGAAAATTCTAACTATGATTTTTCTACAAATGCAATACATGCTTGTTGTTGTTATAAGTGGCTGGATTTAGACCAGTGTGCTCCTGGTAACCAGCTGTCATCCTCAGTCGCAAGAGCTGGGACAGGGTGAATCGGCTTTACTTTTCCACTGCTGATGACCCGAGTATTCCACAGCAGCTGTCTGCGCTCTTCTAAGAGGAGTGTCTAACCAGCTCGAGCCAAAGCCCAACAGGTAATTTTATAGGGACATTGACACGATGAAAGGCCCCCAACTGTGTCGTTTTACATTGTGGGACAAGTAAATCTGGCTGTAGCTACAATGGCAGTGTGTGCATAATGCACATGGGAATGAGAGGAGGGGCGAAAGCGGTCCATTTAGAAGGAAGAGAATGCATTTAAGCCAGATCAATGAGATTTAATTACAGATCTGCCTCCATTATTATGCTAGAATTACAAAAGACTTGCGCTACAATCCTGGGAAACATTCAGTGCAAATAAGCAAAGAGAAACACTGTGCAAATGTTAACACAAAGTGTTTTTATGCAAGCTTCCGATTCAACTTGACGTTTAGTATGAAACATTAAAGATACAGTCTTTTGTTTCAGAGTTTCTCTTTGTAATTCATTCTTTACAGAGTGTAAGTTAGACTTTAAATGACTTTTTCCCTTGCAGTGTTCCAAATGACTGGTTACTTTTTTTTTTGACATGGCTTGAGGAAATCTTGGTAAGTGTTGCTTGGTTTTACTGTAACTATAACAGCAGGCCACACAGAAGGGATCCCTAGGATTCGACAACTCGCTCCTATTTGCCAGGGAATTAATTTCTCTTTTGAAAGGTTAATGAAGACTGAAGCTTTTTTTCCGCATGACAAGGGCCAAAGCTATTTAGGTTAACCTGGACACTCAATGAAGTGTAGAAGATCAATTATTTAAATTGGCAGTTTGGACTTCTGGTCTAATGTATAGAGTAAATGTTCGTAACAAAAGAGTGAATCCTATTTTCTTCTTTGGGCTTTACAAAAAACAAACTTGGAATAGTATTTCAAAACCTTCTACCAAATGCACACTTGCACTGGTATTGGTGGCCTGTTATATAAACTGCTTAGATTAGTCATCTCATTTTTTCTTGGTCACAACTTTTCTCACAAAACATTTTTCACAATATCACTGCAAAATAAATGCAGCCTTGGTGAGCATAACAGACTTCTCCCTGAAAATATTCCCAACCCCAAACTGGTTGGTGTATGTAAATAAAAAATTAAATGCATTCTGGCATATGTCCATGTTATTTGTGCATGCTTAAATTATATACTTCAATACATTGTGTATTGAAACTACACAGGTGTCACTGCACTCCAATCAATGGAGATTTGGAGCATGTAGCATTACATTATCACTTCAAAAGACAGTCACAAGATTTATGGCATCAATTCATTGAGTCATGATCACATCATAAACTTTGACCAGCATCATCCACACACTTTAAATAAGTTGGGATATTCTGTCCACAACCATAGAACATCAAAGAACAGACGTCTCTCTGGTCTTTATGCAAAATTTCTGAGATCCTTCCTGCAGCTAACACAGGTTGATTTTAATTTGTAAGCCTGAAACTTTCCACCTGAGTTCAACAAAACCATCCATTCTTTCCTGCTTCTTTTGCCTGTCTTCATTTATCTATTGGCTAAAGACTTACTAAGCATTGACTGGCTGACTCTCCTCACTCTCTCCAGATCTTAACTCTTCTGCTAATGTAACCTGAGATTACTGTTGTTAAAACAGAACAAGTTGGTAATTTACTGTTCCTATCAAAGGCACCTGGCTCTGAGACAAACTGCAGTCAATGTCAGATTTGTTCTAATTCTTTACAATCCTGATTGTGGGAGCACATTTGATAGAAGGGGTAACCCATTTTAACTACTGAGGAGGAGAAATAGTGAGATCGAAAAGGGATCAGATTTGCCAACCAATCAACAAACAGATGCAGATAAGGCCAAAACTTCAAAGGCAGTTGTACTGTTAGCTTAGCATGTCTCTAACCTAACATTACTCTGATAAGCATGAAAACAGAGCACACTAAAATAGTATACTTTTCAGGATTAAAAGGAAAAAACCTTATGATAAACTTTTTTTGCTTTATTTGTCATCTTTGGTTTCTTTTCTTCTTCTTTTTTTTTGTCTGGCAGAAGGCATTCTGGGATCATAATTTGGCAGTAATGGAATTGTATTCTATGTTCGATTTTAGAAAGACCAATATATTGGCCAGGTCAATTAATCATGCTTTTGTTCCTGGTGCGATTGGTCCAATATCTACCAATCGCTATGTCATTAAATATTATTCAATCTCTGTTTTCAAATATTTGTAGTCAATTTGGAACAAATATAAAATGTGTACAAAAATAAAATAAGTGCAAACAAATTCAGTTATTCAGCAAAAAATTTATACATTTATGAAAGATGCATACCGTATTTTTCGGACTATAAGTTGCACCTAAGTATAAGTCGCATCAGTCCAAAAATACGTCATGACGAGGAAAAAAACATATATAAGTCGCACTGAACTATAAGTCGCATTTATTTAGAACCAAGAACCAAGAGAAAACATTACCATCTACAGCCGCGAGAGGGCGCTCTATGTTTTCAGAGGTAGACTACAGGAGCACTGAGCAACATAGAGCGCCCTCTCGTGGCTGTAGACGGTAATGTTTTCTCTTGGTTCATTTCTCTCGGTTCATGTCAAATTAATTTTGATAAATAAGTCGCACCTGACTATAAGTCGCAGGACCAGCCAAACTATGAAAAAAAGTGCGACTTATAGTCCGGAAAATACGTAAATTTAAGATCTACAAATTAATTAATCTTACATCTTACATAAATGTATGCATTACTGACTAACTATTAGTTATTTATCATGCATTATGAGAAATCAATTAGTATCATTATTAATGAATTATTACCTAGAAAAATAAATAAATATATACATCTGAACAAAACAAGGCATCTTAGAAATAAAAATACATGTATGCAAGAAAAGCAGATAAATGAATAAAAACATTTGGCCTAAATGAGGAATCTTAAAAAGAAAAAAATTGTGCAATCAATTTATGCAAGATAAATAATTAAGTATATTTGGCCAAAATTAGGCACCTAAGAGGTTATAAATAATTATGCTGCCAATGTTTTAGAACAGGCTTTTTGTGTTGGGAAAGTGCCTATGGTGCAGAGCGATCAGTAATTCTTCCATGAACCAAGGAGTATTTTTTGGAGGTGCCCCATGTAAGGATTTTTACATTGCTTAACGTATATAGGTCTTTATGTAGTGAAATGCTAATCAATGTCCCATCTCAGGAGCAGATGGGGTGTCTATCTATGAGCCGGAGGGGTGCTTGATGATGACTTACTGCAGAAAAGCCTTAGCTTAGCCTTTCCACAAGCCTTTTTGTTGGCTAGCACCATGCATGCTAATCCTCTCTAATGTTGGCAGGTTTTTGAAAGCATAATGCAAGATACCTTAATACCTCCTTGTTTATGAAAGAATGCATTAGTAGGACAGTATGCATCCTTTTAATAAAGTTTTAGCACAATTAATATATATAGAGAGATTGCATTATCAAAGACAACAACAAGAACAACAAGAATGATATCTGACATGGCAAGTCTCGGCTTTTGTGGCGATGCTGGAAGAATGAAAGTAGGCAATTATCAAATTGACCTGCTTTACCAGTTAAAACAAAAAAGCCAGAAACATTTTCCACTTTCAAGCCCTAACAAAGGCCTCCATTCTGAAATAAAGTGGGTCATTTTTAACAAAGCCATCTTTAAGGCACCATCTAAATGTGAGGATATGTAAGAATCTGTTGAGCTTTTCATGGTTTAATGTCTATTTTTGCCCTTGAAATCTTCTCGCAGATAACATCCCAGAAACAATGTAGCCTTCATAATATACAAGCTGCCATCAAGCAGGTCCATTTGTTAATTAAATTAATATGCGTGCCATGAAAAGAGCCCTTAGGTTTGCAGTAGCTAAAGGAGAGAAGCACTGGACCCAGACTATCACCCAATGGTATAATCAGCTTAGAGGTAATTCCTGGTGCTGAGGAGATGAATTGGAGAAAGGAAGTTGCAAGAGAGCTCAATGCAGCCATATAGCAAACCCTCTTTTCACCCAGTGCGACACACCTCCCAAGAGCATGTGGTGTTTTTCAAGTGCTAAGAGCATTAATGCTTTTATTTGGACACATAAACAATCCTGTTCGGGCGTACAGGCTGAACGAAAAGAGGCTTTCTGTAATATTCTGGAGGATGAACACACTGGAGCCTGAGCTGAAGCCCATTCAAACAAATTTGTTGCTCAGTGTGAAATGCAATTACTTGTCCTGGGTCTACCTTCATGTCCCAAAAAAAAGGTTTAACTGGCAATGCGTACAGTCAGTCAAATTAATCTGCATTTAAAGAGGGCATGATATTACTGCTGCTCTCCACAGGTCTTATTTTAGATCCTGCTTGTATTTATATACAGATTGCAATGCATCATCATTACGTGTCAACAAGCCATAACTTGGCGGTAATGAGATTTGTACATTTCTACAGTAGATTTTAGAAATATGGAAATATATATTTTAATACGAGTGATAGAGTAAAACATTGGCCAGGTCAATTAACAGAAGTGCATTATTCAGCCTCATATCACTGCCAAAATCTATAGCTATTGCCAATATGTATAAAAAAAATGTAAAATAAGTGTAGAATTAAAAAAAGGAAAATAAGTGTTAAATTCAGCATTATATATGTAATAATATATTTTTATATTTACATTTTAATTTTATTTTTTATATAAAAAAATAAATATATAATGTGTCTTGATATATATTGCAATAGCAATGTGTGTATATTTATTTATATATATATATATATATATATATATATATATATATATATATATATATATATATATATAAATTTAAAAAATGTATGCATTTAGCAGACACTTTTATCCAAAGCGACTTACAGTGCATTCAGGCTATCAATTTTTACCTATCATGTGTTCCCGGGGAATCGAACCCCCAACCTTGATAACGCAATGCTCTACCACTTGAGCTACAGAATAAGTATTATAAGTATTATATATGTACAGTATATATTCCTGAAAACCAGGAAAAAAAAAACATAAATAAATACTCCTTTGTTTAGGTGAAGTACTTTTAGCCTTGATATGTTTGAGGCCATAGCAATTTTTTACAATAACAATACAGAACTGCACAATAAACAACAACAACAAATGTCTCCAAATACATAATGGAAATACAAGTTAATCAGCATTCCTTTCCTTGGGTCAACATAATCCATAAAACATTGCTGGATGACCTGGCAGGCTCATGAAAACTGAGAGGACATGTTGAACAGCTTCAGGTTTAAGACCCATTCTTTTTGTATGTGAGCATTTAAATTGGTGCTTCACTATAAAAATTAGGAAGCTAATCTAACTGGGACTCGATTCAAGAAAATTCTCAAGTATTTTAGAACTTCTTAAGAACTTTTCACTTTGGAACATTCTTAGAAACTTATCTTTCAAAAAATTCTTAACTACTTCCTAAAGAACATCTTATTTTTTTATCTTAAGAATAAAATTACAGGTATTTTCTTATATTACGGTAGTTCTTACTGAAGATTTCCTGATCATTGCAGATTACGTAATATTTATAAAAAGAGCAGACACTATTATCATTGCGAATTGGTGTAATTTTTTATAAAGCACTGTGTTTTTTTAAAGTCATTTTTAAAGAGCCTGTTGCAAGATGGAGCGATTTGTTGCATGTAGAGAATGCTGCCGAAAATTATTGTTATTATACAATTTAAAAAAAAACGTTCTTACACAATCATTTTGCTTTGCTTCAGAAGGCCTTTTTTAACTATTAAATCATTTGGTTATTTTGGCTGTTATTACTTTAAGAGCTGCCGCTACTGAACATGCCGCAGATCTGACACGCATCATATTTTTTCTTCAACTTTTCTGATATGCTTTAGGGCTTGAAGTCTCTACTAATGAGACGACGTGTTGAATTGGGTTTGTTAGATAAGAGAGACGGTTCTGTGCTGCTCCAGGACAGTTTTGAAAACCAATGCATTTCGGAGACATGTTTTTAATGTGAAATATAACAAACACTTACATACATGCACAGTTTTAAGGCAGATTTTATCGCCTTTTTTGAAACTTCATGATTTAACTGATTACATAACTACGACATTACATGCTCATGGTTTCATTTGCGCTCTAATATGAAATGCATCTGCAACTGCATTTGTGCGAGCAATTGAAAAGTATGTGCTATGAGCACAGTATAACGGCTGACAGGACAGGAAAATTTGTTTTTACTGACATATGACCTGACAACATCTCATCTGACCACAGTTCACCTGTACCTTTTCCATGCTTGTTTGACTAGCGCCTCAGGTGAAGTTGGAGTGCGCATCTGA
The DNA here is from genome assembly GCF_963082965.1 of Carassius carassius. Taxonomy (NCBI): domain Eukaryota; kingdom Metazoa; phylum Chordata; class Actinopteri; order Cypriniformes; family Cyprinidae; genus Carassius; species Carassius carassius. Next base: position 38,181,132 of record NC_081758.1, on the reverse strand, counting down.
AAAGTCTCCCATTTGATGTGGTTGTAAAGACGTTCTGCGTCTAAATAAATGCAATTCTTGTCAAGAAAAAAAAGAGACAGAAGCAGCAGTTGTGAGTGGGATGGCCAACCTTAGTTACACCCCAGAGTTAATTGTGTTAAATATTTTCTACGCGTTAAACTGAAAAAAAAAAAATTAAATCGCATACGTAAATGCACCAATTTTGACAGCACTAATATATATATATATATATATATTAGTGTATGTGTGTGTGTAATAGAATAATAAAGTAATAATAATAATTAAATACATATTTTTCTAATCTATCAATCTATTTTTTATAATCTTTATTTGACCCTCTAACTCCAGCACTCTCTATTCTAATTCTATTCTTAAAACTTAAACACTATTCATTTGAGGATTGTTTTATGTTTTTATATTTGTTTTCTTTTCATTTATTATACAACCAAAAAAAGCAAAAAGACCTCTAACACTAGCTTACTCTATTCTTTTTCTATTCTATCTGTTTTCTTTCTATTTATTGTATTATTTAAAAGCTACGTGTACTGTGTTTTAGCTAACTGAGACTTGTTATAGCACTTATATATCATTCCTCTTTTGTTGTTTTTGATTGCTTCCATTGTCCTCATTTGTAAGTCGCTTTGGATAAAAGTGTCTGCTAAATGAATAAATGTAAATGTATATTTTAAATTAGGGCTGCACGATTAATCACATGCAATTGTCATGCGTGTCTCGTTAGTAAAGCCGGTTCTGTTTTAAAGCCGTAGTTCGGTGACAAGCTACGCGATATCGCGTTCATAACCGCATGTGATTCATCTGCGTTTATGAACGCGATAGAGCCGTAGTTCGCTGACAAGCTACGCAATGTCTATTAATCGCCGCTCCACTTGAAAGCAGGTGATGGACATTTACCGCTAATCACAGAACCGGCTTTACTAACGAGACACGCATGACAATCGCATGTGATTAATCATGCAGCCCTGTTTTCAATCAAAAAATGTTAAAGAAATAAAAAGCTACAGCACTTTGAAAGCAGCTGAAGCAACGTTATGGTACTTAATAAAGTAGTTAAGATGAATTATCCCCCAAGACTGTTAGTCCATTAGAGACTCCACTGACCTTTGAGATGAGCTCATCGTGATTGGCGAGATGTGCCCGGCAGTGGATGCAGCTGTAGGTTCGGTGACAGTTGGGCAAGTAGGCCTGGAAGGTCTTGGACTTTGTCATCTTTACCATCTCACAGTCGTGGTGCTCCTCACTGGGTTCCTCTGGGTTGGCACTAGACGAGTTGCAGCTCTGCTGAACTTGCTGACAGAACAAACACTGGAAGATGCAAGCAAAAGCCGTCGTTGTTGTGGAGTGGATGTGTGGCACGCTCCACACAGACACCACGGGAGAAAATACGCCCTGGAAATAAAGGGAAAGAAAAACGAAAATGCCTTTTTAATATAGTGCACAAGTTATATCGACCACTTGTATGATACTTTTGTATCCTTTCTGAAGCTTGAAACTGCATGGAAAGACCAACCATTAAATGATGACCGTTTCCATTTGTAGGTTGAACCTACATTTGCATTTATGCATTTAGTAGATACTTTTATTTAAAGTGTTGGATAATTGCATTCAAGGTATACATCTTTAATTAATTTACAATCTTGAACATTTCCTGGGAATCAAACCATGACCTTGGTGTTGCTAGTGCCATGCACAACTTGTATGAACTATTTCTATATAGCATGAAAATTAGTCATAGAACTGCAAGAATACATAGCCAATGAGCAGCTGAAATCAGATAAAAGTGAAAGAAAACAATAATTTCCTCTTCACTCTTGACACCTTAAGCTTGATCGGCCTGTGAGGTGTTATGTGCCTGATGAAGTGTGAATAATAAAGATTTTCCCTCCAGTTAATACCACATATTTAAGATTCACTTTTAGCCAACAACAGTTGTTTAAGCATGTCAAAAATGGCAGCTATTTGCCCTGTGCACTGAGCTAAGCTGTATTGCCACTTAGACCAGTGGTTCCCAACCCTAGTCCTGGAGGCACCTCAACACTGCACATTTTACACAGCTCCTTTCTCAGACACACCAATTTCAGATCTTGGAGTCTCTACTAATGAGCCGATGACCTGAATCAGGGTGTGTCTGACACTGCAAAACATGCAGTGTTGGGGTGCCTCCAGGACCAGGGTTGGGAACCACTGAATTAGACAATGACATTCCCTCATCCTGGTTAACCAGGCCAGACTGCCCCTTATTACAGAGCCAGAATAATCCACAATACTTGTGGAAGACTGCACTTATTTAAATAACAAAGATTCTGACTACAGCATGTCCTTTGATTATCATGCATTATAACCAGAGACTTTAGATCAGGGGTGCCCACACTCTGTCCTGGAGGGCCGTTGTCCTGCAGAGTTTAGCTCAAATTGGCTGGGAAGTTTTTAATATGCCTAGAAAGAGCTTGATTAGCTGATTCAGTTGTGTTTAAATGGGATTGGAGAAAAACTCTGCAGGACAGCGGCCCTCCATGACAAAATTTTGGCAATCCCTGGTTTAGATAAAGGGACTTTGAATATTACCATGTGATACCACTTTACCATGGTACTTTTTAGGAACATGATTCTAAGTCATTCTCAAACTTGAAAACGAATGCTGTTTGAGACACTGGACATGTTTGACGTGCATTTTCTAATTGCAATTTTCTTTCCATAGTTTGCATACTGTTCACACAGTCAATCAGAAAATAACAGGAAACTCTGTATACTTTGCTAATGAGAGGGCAACAACACAGACACTTCCGCAATAGCACAGGAAGCTCCAACCATGCCGACCAACAAAGCCGCGAGCTCTGCTTCTGTGGTGTTGCCAGAGCTTGCCAAAACAAGCAACATCCGCTGACTTACCTAACCAAAACAAGCATGGAGAAACAACTCCATGTTGCTTTCGATTTGTATAAAACATCCATAATAACACACGGTAAAATTATCATGATGCTTTAAAAGTCTTGAATATCCACTTTTACAAATAATGTCATCGTTCTACATATTAAAACTGACCAGTTAAATCTTTACACACGCCCAAAAAGAGATTCTAAGAAAAGCAGATACAGGGAATGAAAGAGGATATGGGCTACTGATTTTGATAATTATATAATATAGGCTTGTGCTATAGAGACCATGCTCTATAACAGTCAAAAAATTATATTATACAATACAATTATAAGCTACTTTACGTAAACAAGTGAAGCACATAGTCGCATATAATCAGTGGAGATGGCAACACAGTTACGCGCGTGCATGAAGGAAAGTAGAGCTCGAGCAGCGCGCGATGTGGCACGCGTCTCGGTGGAAAGGAGAGAACTTGTTTACCTGTAAACATCATATCTGTGGATATGCAATTTGTATAATTATTATTTATATAAACTTGCAATCTTAAAAGCAGGAGATCTATCTGCTAGGAGATCGATCACAATAGGCTAGGAGAACTAGCCTATATTGTGTAAAAAAATACAACCACATTAGTGCTCAAGCGTGTTTTTATAAAGAAAAGTTGATTTGAAACCACACACACATATAACATTGTGAAATTTTCTAAATATGTTTACAACTGCTCAATCTGTTGAACAGTTAAATTACTGGGAACAAAAGAAGCAGCCTAATGGAATAAAACCGGAGGACGGTGGATCTGAAGGAAGATCAACAGCAGACAAACAAAGGAGGTTCATGAGCGCGTGTTAACCTCAGAGGATAAGGCTTATCATGGCTTAAGAAAAACAATAATAGCTATAACAAATCTAGCCGTTTAAGAGCTCGAATAGCCACGTTAAGCTACTAATCACTTATAAAATAGCACTAAGCAGGTCACATATTCAGTGCAATTTAAGCATTAATGCCTCTCTTTTGTTTTACTTCGCTGCAAAGGGACAAACAACTATAGCAAGATGTTCATAAAAGCAATTCCACGCTCCAACAATAGGCTACCAGTTATAAAAGGTGCAAACTGATTGTTGTCAGCAAAATCTTTAGAGAAAACAACAAAGAAACCCTGTGCCCGATGTGGATACAAAACAAAGACTCGTGTTTTGTGACAAAACCAGGAAGCGCTGAATGACACGGAGACTAAATTTGAGCCTTGATATCTGCAAACACCAATATCAATGTTACATTGTATGATTCATGCAATCAAAATGCCATATTTGAGTTTTATTCCGTGTAATTAACATTTATAAACCGCGTGCATGCATCCGGCTCCACATTTTTTTCCACTGACAGACGAGAGATTTAGAAAGGAATGGTTTTGAGTTTGTCAACTTACTAACAAGCTTTTTAACAATAATCATGCTTTCACATGGCAAATATATGAGTATCTTTCAGCTTCAAATGAACGTAGAGTGTCAACTTACCACCTGAACAGGATCTCACTTCAAAGTTTGGCATAGATTTTCTATAGGGAAGCTGAAGCTTTTTTTTTTCTCAGAGCATACTTTGTGATATTTTTTTTTGATTTCGCTTGTCTTGTCTAGGAGCAGATTCCGTCTGAGACCTCAGACTGAGACTATCTGTCAGTTGTGTGTGTCGGTTAGGTTGTACATTTCTCTAGTCTTTGTTGCACTCTTTGTGTTTTTGTGATAGACTTGCTTGCTTTGTGAGTGGGCGGGGCGTCGCGTTACTGGCGTGTGAAGCATCCAATTGATGATTTGCAGAGGCGGGGCTATCAGCCAAGTGAAAATAATCCCGGATGTGTAAATAAATACAATGTAATTTAACGATTATATAGGTCAAGATGATGACTTCATCTGATTGGTGTTTTGTATTATGTCCCATAAAAGAGCTACATGCATAAAGAATAACAAATCAAAAAAGGACTGAAATGTTTTAGATTAAAAAAAAAATAGTAGTAAAATAATCAATTTAGTAGTTGTTAGTTGAATGTCTTGCATTGTAATATGCAGTTATTAGAATCCTAGCTACTTTCAGCCATATAATGTCACTGGTTCCTTTTTCCATAATAATACACCCACAAAGACCACATGCAAATCATGACAACACATCAAGTCATTTTAGAGCAATACTGCTTAATAAATGGTTTGAGGTTCATGTAGGGGTAGGTTTCACAGCCTGACAGCACTAAAGAAATAGCCCCATCTCTATGCGTCAGAGAGCATCTGCTACGCCTTATAAATAATAAGTGAAGAGACTGCCTTAAATAAATGGTCACAAAAGAACCAGCCCAGTGTTTTAGTAATTGTGCGTAACTATAACGCCAGATGCATTGCAGAACGTTAAAACTTCCTTAGTCTACATTGACATGAATGTCACTGACATCATATTCGTTGACAGTTCACATATAAATAACTAATTACCTATTGAACCGACACAGTGGTCCGACGATGATAAATATTGATCAATAGTTTTCAAACGTGAATTCGTGAAGTCTTCGGCTAAATAAGGAAGCCTGTCCCGATGATGTCATATGTTTTCATTCTGCGTCCCATTTTATAACTCCGCAGCATGGTAACCCACAGTAAAGCTTTTCCCACGGACACAAGCCAATTATTACCCAGCTCACATAATAAAATAAAAAATAAAGACTGTTGTGTTTTAACTTACTGCTTGCTGAATAAATTAAAAACAGCAGACCAATGTGACCTTCGCTGAGGCACTTAGGATACAGTGCTCTTAAAACAACTCACAAACTGGGTGCTATGCATTGAAAAATATAATCAAATCTGAAAAGAAAACAAGACAAATATTGAATGATGTACAATGCAATACCTTTTGGGAGGAAGTGGATCAGCTGTTGTCCCCACTGCAGGGTTTCTCATTCAGGAGCGCTGCTGTGCCCGCATGTGTCACGACGGTCCAAGATGCTGTTGCTGCTGTTGCTGTTGTTGTTGTTGTTGTTCAGAGTCTACTGTTCATAGTTCTTCCGCTGTGACAGTCTTCTCTGCTCTTCTTCTTTTTTTTTTTTTTTTGAATGAGACTGTGATGCGGTTGCGTACGAGGCGTGGATCTATTAGTGTGCGCTCCACGCTCACCAACATTTAGCTACTTCTGTCCTGTCTTCATTCACAAACGCGTGGGAATTTTACGGAACGTATTTTTATAGCTGCATGAATGCAACGAAAATATGTCGAAAACTAATCACCGATTATCCAAATCTAAAATGATCACATTAATTCATAAAGAAGCAGTTTAGGCATTTTGTAGTCCACTTAAATTCAATAAACAACTTTATACATAATATGCATAAAAAGCCAGGGAGAATTAATAAAATGTAGAGGAAAAAAATAAAAATAATGAATACTTTTTATGTTAACTAATGTGGTTCATTTGTTATCTTGATTTTTTTATTCAAGGAGTAACGTTATAGGCTATGCAGTAAGCCTGGGAAGTTCAGGTTGCTATTAGTACAATTAGCATATGCGACAATAATAATACGACTAATTAAATAAAATATTTTTATTAAGATCATTTTTTAAGCCACAACAGTAATATTTGTCTAGATAACTGAATGTTCTCATTATTAAATGTGTTCTCTCTTTAATTATTTATGTATTTATACTCTCATTGACTGCCTGGATAGATTTTATAATTTAAAAGACACCACATTGTTTTATATGTTTTAATGCCATCCGTTTGTTTTTGAACATTTCTGTTGAACGTATTTGCGAATATATAGGTTTGTTATGACGACATTCTCTTCCGCAGACATGAAAACCAATCAGGTCGAGGATAGTTTGTGTCAAACCAATCAGCTGCCGAGAGTAATCGCCCCAAGCTCCGCTCTCCAGACAAACGCGAGCCCGCGCACACAACATATCGCTTGTTTTCGATAATGCGCGTTCACAGCAAAGACACGTGCCAAAGCGCACGGCAGCGCGCAGCAGTCCTTATAGCCATAACACGTGGTTCATGTAAACAGCGTGAAGACCCGGATGTTGGTGCTATCTTTATCTTGAGAATCAGACAACAACTACGGCATCAGTTCTATTGGAACGTTTAGTTGTAACGATGTATATATGATAAAGTGATTCCTATTAAATTAACCCGTTTGACGTAATGGAAAGTAGAGATCTTGAGAACTGCCTCGAATGATGCGATTCGTAGCCAAACTAACTCACATTCTCCATCAGCGGATGTTTTTTTTTTTTTTTTAGAAAATGCTGCCACCTACTGTATCAACACTGATATTACTACAGGCATTTTCATGATAATCACAGAAATTGTCCAGTGGCTGTGATAACGTTACAGTTCAAAGACTATAATTATTATAGTCTTTGAACTGTAAGGTTATTATTTTAGCTTAGGGCTTGTGCTTTAAGAACTGATTAAGGCTAACAAGACAGACATTTTTATTGAAAAAAAAAAAAGATTTTCACACTAATGTGAAGTGTGTGTGTGTGTGTGTGTGTGTGTGTGTGTGTATGTATATATATATATATATATATATATATATATATATATATATATATATATATATATATAGTTACACATACTTTTTTCTGAAATAGCTTACAGAGTGTAATTATTTGCTTTTAGTTGTCATTGCTAAAAAGCTAAAAATAAATCTGAATATTATTCATTTTCATTTTTCTAAATTTCATTTTTGTCTTAATGTTTAAATACCTGGCTAATCAACAAGATTTTTCTAAACCATCAACAAAAAGCAAAATTAAGTTCACATAAAACCCTGTCATGGTGCATTGGTGTTAAGCATATAGGCATTTATTATGAATGTTTATGTAATAACAATGGTCACATTCTCACAGGAGAACATTTCAACCGAGTGTGCTTGTATTCAGCATCAGCCACAACACTATTAGCTGCTTCTCACAAAACTGAGAGTGAACGCAGTCTCGTTCATTTTCACTGAACGTGTTCTCATCAAGCTGCCACTGGTTGTCATGGACGGCAGGTTCTCACAGGATCCACACAGGCTCATGCTCATTTAATTACTACATCACTGCACAGCACCTTTCCTTATTCACTCAATCAAGAGTGCAGAGCGGAGCTCTTCTGTTGCTGTGCCAACCAATACAAGACAAAGAGACAGAAATCTGAGGCAGAAATATAATACAATTGGTTTTATTCTGCAGTTTCTAGGTTACATGACTTGGCAGATGCAGAGATCAATGAACATTGGCTGTCTTTTTGAGCAGTAAAAACAAGCCTTTGAGACATAATGCCACTGTTTTCAATAGTTTCAAAAGATTGTAATCTAATTTTGAACTGTTTGTAATCACAAGTTTCCCCAGAGGGGCCAGATCCACGAAGCTTGCAAGTGAAATTCACAAAAAAGTTTGCCATTGTTAACAAAAAGAGGGTTAATACACAATTTTTTTTAATACAAAGATTAATAATAAATCACTAGACATTCATTTTTACAATAAAAACAGTTCTACACAAAACTCTCAAGAACTGAAGGCAATATGCAACAGGAACAAATCAGGTAGGGCAGAAAATAAAGGAGTATTTATTTTTCTTTACTTCCTCAAATTCTTCACGAGAAAATCACAAAAGCTGTGATCAATAGAACTTAAAATTACATAGAGAATTGGGGGTTTTTTTTCACTTTTTTAATTATATATATAAATTTCAAGAGTATACTGCAAAAAAAAGTCACAACTGATCTCCAACTAAACAAAGCTGCACAATAAATGTTATTTGTGACGCATAAAGGCACACAGAAACAGACAGGCTGCACACGGATTCGGCAGAAGCTATCTTACAGAGTTTCACAATTTTTTATATTTTTATTCATTATTTATATAAGAGAATTGCCCATACTCTCCTTGATCAACCAACATCTGATACCACCACTAGGAGGCGTCTTGCCAGATACATATAGGCAAAAGAAATGTAGGGTAAGTAAACCAAAGAAGAAGCAAGTGTGGGAAAGAAACACTTAAAGAAGCCATACACATATGTGCATATCAGTATCAATAACTTAATTTCTTAGGCGTCCATTTTCGCAAAGTGCGGTCTCGCTCACAAATTGCACAATAGTATGCATTATAGCACACATAGATCCAGGTAGACTCTCATTTCGCCTGGGTATTGACACACCACATTATTCATTCACCAGCAGACAGTATCTCATGATTGAAATGGATTAATAAAAGGTGCATTTCCATGGCTAGATGCTCCTAAGTTCCACGTGGAATTAAACCTGACGTTCTGGTTGAGCTAGTTCATCTAAAAAGCTAATCTTGATAATTAATATTTCTTCTTCAAACACTGAAAGCAACCTGGATTTTGAAAGAAGTGCAACTGAAATTTACAAGCAAAATAAAGAGCTTTTTTTCCCTTTTCTTTTTGAACTGCTAATACTCTATATAGGAAATATGAGACCACAAAAGGTAGGATATAACAAAAACCTGAGAGTCCAATAGCGGAATCCCCAGCAATGTGGCACTTCCATTTTCTTTGTATAGAAAGCTTCTTAACAGTCATGCAAGGGGCACAGTCTTATTGATACAAGGCGCCTGGGGGTGCAAGGAAAGCAAATATAATACAAAGAAAAATACAAAAAGGGAAAAAATCAATACAGAGGACAGGCACTGTGCGATTATAATAGACACTGATTTGAAATTTACCAGTTATGATTTAAAAACACAGGACTGTTCTTCATCCCATGACAGAAGCTCCTCTAAACTAAATTGATAAAGTCTACTTTCTAAATGGACCTACGTGTATCTTTAGATTTAAAGATACCTGGATTTTGGGATATATATATATATATAATTATTACTATTTTTTTTGGGCAGGTACTGTACAGTAATGTGAGAGCTTAGGTCAAATTTTGGACACAAGTACACATTTTCCAAGGTGGCAGAACATCTTTAAAGGGGACTTTTCTTTGGAGCAAATTTAATAGATTTGTCTTTTCTAAAGTTTCTAGAAGTGATAATGACTGAGAGTCAATGTACAAATAACAATTTATATATTAAGTTGATTAAAAACTTGTAATTATATATTATAACTACCTACATGTTTTAATGTATATAAATAATTACAGGTTTTTAAAAATCACACACATATGTATGTGTATGTATATAAGTCAGGTCACTTATATGGGGGTTATAAAACAATTGGATAAATGAATGAGTTTGAATACATTTTAATGGGTCATTAGTTAATACATATTTGCTTTTATGAAAATATATTAACGCCTTAAAATGGCACCGTGGCAAATTTCGAGCTCTGTGCACTTTGAGGAAATTGGCGATGCACAATGTGGATAAATGCTTGTCCACTGCATATATATTTAAGAATAGAGGAGATCGGAGCCCTCATTCTCTCCCTGTTTGACCTCTGTGGGACTTCAAAATGGCTTACAGACACTTTAGAAAACCAGCTTGTTGGAAATATTAACAGGAGGCTAGAAAGAAGCACAACAATAACACTATCATAGACATTATTTACTGAAGTGTATCAGAGGACTGCGAGGGGTTAATCGGAATCAAAAACCTTGATGAGATGTTGTATACAAACACACGTGGGCAAACTTTCACACAGATGGACAGGTAGAGAGAGTGTGAGTGTGAGAGAAGCACTTCCATTGTAATGAGACCGTAAGAGAGAAGCAGGTGAAGAGAGCAGGAGCCAGCATGAGGCCAGGTTTTCAGCTGGGGTCTGAAGAACTGAAGGGCTGCCTGTAGTTTTGGGATTTAGGAAGAGGAGGAGATAACGATAATGATGATGATTGCGATGAAGACCAAAAGAGGACCACAGCACACAGCTGAGTGGAGACAGAAGCATCAGCATGATTGAATCTAGACCAACACCTACAGACAGAAAAAAACAAAAACAACATTAGTTATGGTTAAAGCATAGCATGTATTGCAAATACGACTATATTCCAACCCGGATGTGTATTTGAGGTTTGCAACGTGCCAAATTACAGTAAAAAAAACAAAAACGTCTTTGGTGAGTATTTCAAACACATCAGCATGCACACCAGCGTTCAAAAGTTTGGAGTCCATGGTTGTTGTTGACTCCATTTTCAGTCCACCTAGAATTGTTACATTGTGCAAGTAGAACAAAACAGTCCTGCTAATAAAATAGGGTAAATGACCATTAATAACTACTCCGGGTAGTTTCAGCTTTTTAAATATATTTAAGTTCTTGTAATCCACTGCATGTCTTAACACTACTGACAAACCCGTTCATCTCTTTATTTGAAATCACACGAACACTACTGTTCAAAAGCTTGGGGTTAGTAAAAGAGTTTTTTTCTGTTTTTATTTTTTAAAGAAATTAATACTTATTCCGTAAAGATGCATTAAAGGAATAGTTACCCAAAAATGAAAATTTGATGTTTATCTGCTTACCCCCAGGGCATCCAAGAACACAAACACCACCTCTCTCTCAAATGGACTATTGACACTATTTACAATCTCATTTGGGTCCATTTGAGAAATAGGTGGTGGTAATGCACTAATAAATCCGTGATTCACCATAAAGCAAGAAGAAGATGATGACGCGTCATGCACCGGCTTTTGAGAACTCTCTCAGGACAGTTTGGACATTACGGAGAATCAGACGTAAAAAAAAACTATATAAATATACATTATAAAAGTACATTTTATGACTTGACAGACTGAAACGGTTAAAATCTTGGTTTGTGTTCTACTGAAGAAACAAATTCACCTTGGATGCCCTGGGGGTAAGCAGATAAACATCACATTTTCATTTTTGGGTGAACCATCCATTTAAATTGAACAAGACTGACCAGTAATAAAGAATGTATCTTATGCAGCAAATCAGTATTTGAGAATGATTTCTGAAGGATCATGTGATACTTAAAGAACTATGAAAATATTAATCATTTAAACAAATGAACAGAATGGAAATGACTCTTTAAGAGCTCAAAATGACTGGATTCGTTGCACTTGCTTACGGTTACAGTTTTTTGTTGATGTTTTCTTCTCGCTTTGACCCATGTGATTGATGTTATATATTTGATGCATGCATCTGGCTTCAGACTGCAGTTTACCTGTGTGTCAGTCTATGGTCTGTAAGCTGGCTGGAAGCGTGCAGTTTCTTCAAAGATCAGCTCTTTCAAAGTCTCTTTGGGCAAGTCATCCAGCTCCATATCGAACTTAAATGGAGCCTCTGCAACAGGCTATGAAAAAAAAAAAACAGTTTCGTCCAATAGGACAAGTGCTCAAATCTATGCAACAATGTAATTGTAATTTTTGAATGAAACTATGCAGCCATAGACACAAACAATATAAAATGTGAAAAGGCATTCATAATACAGAAATTGTTCTGAGCACATATTACATCAGAATCAGAAAGAGCTTCATTGCAAAGTATGCTTGCACATACAATGAATTTGATTTAGTGACATAAGCTTCCAGTACACAGAGACAAAATAAAAATGTATATATATATATAAATCTTACATTTCAACTGCTTAGACAACCAATTGCATTTTACCAGACACTCTATAGACGGTCAAAGGTTATCATGACCATATGGCTATTAAAGTACACTTCATAGTGCTCATGTTTGAAACGCTCTCGACCTTTGATCCCCATAAACTCCAAAATAATATGATGAAGCTAGTGTTCTTGAAAACTGAATAGAAGATTCTATATTTATCTTTTACTGTATTTAAATATTATTATTAAGCATGTAAAAGAAAGATTATTATTATTACTGTTTGTCATTATATAATTATTATTGTTATTTTCATAGGTCCTTATAGGAAAATAACCAAAACTCATAACAACAATGACCGATCAAATACATTTTAAACAATAGGATAAAAATGATAAAATCCATGTTTTATGATGTGGAGCACATACTCTCTTTCTCTCGCTCCCAAACAGACACACACACAAATAGTGCTATAGACACACACCTGGCACAGAAACACCTTGTTACCACTGCTCTGACGATTTTATCAGTAAAATAGTTTAGGACACGTGATTAATCTCTCTCTCTCATAACTGCATTAGTCTGACGCTTTGGTGTCGACACATCAACACCTCGGATCAATATTTCCTAATAATTCAACGGCCCTTCGTCAGCCATTCCTTACTTACATGAAACCATTGTAATCCTGATAGTATAGTATTTATGTTTTTTTTTACACAATGTAACTGTAATCTGATCACTAATGTATTCCGTTTCTCCCCAACCCCGATTAACAACCACAACAATAATAATAATATTTGTCTTGTGGCTCTTATCGTCTCACAGTGCATTGTTATCTTAGTCTTGCTTGAAAAATATTCCACTATTCAAAATTAATCCTGACAGAATTAAAAAAAGAAAACTAGTAGTGAGCTGACCTCATCTGTGGGGTCATAGTACTGTTCCAGGTACGGGTGAGCTAGCGCCTCCTCCACTTCAATCCTCTTATGAGGGTTAAAGGTCAACATCTTGTCCAACAGGTCCAATGCTACAAGAAAACAGAGACAATCCAGTTCATTAAAAACAAACCATGGATGTTAAGAAGTTCAGATTTGCTAAGACAGAAATTCAAACATGTTTTGCAAAATAAGTCAGATTATGTGAGACATATATGAGGTCTAGGTTCTTTGTAAGTGGAGTTGAACTCTGACCTTTAGGGTCTGCATTAGGAAACAGGCGGTTCCAGGGCACTTTGCAGCGGAGGGGAAGTGACAGAAGGTAATTTCTTGCTTTAATGTTGATAATGCAGTTGAGATCCTCCTGAGAAGGGGAGCCCAAAATACCTACAGGAGTGAGAGAAGACAAATAAAAGGATTAAATGATGTAAATATAGATCAGGAGAACAAGAGAATAAACAGAAAAGCAAATGTGCTTGGTCTTGTTGCATCATTATTTCCTTGATGTTTTAAAATAATATAAAGAAAATAGAAATGAAACATAGTTTGATATATAAAGAAGTCCCATATGCTCGCTAAGGCTGCGTTTACTTGATCAAAATATAATTACAATATATCAATAGAAATATTACTACAAATCTAAATTAACTTTTCTATTTGAATATATTTTAAAATGTATTTTACTGCTGTGATCACAAAGCTGAATTTTCAGCTTCATTACTCCAAGTCTTCAGTGTCACCTGATCCTTCAGAAACTATTCTGATATACTGATTTGCTGCTTAAACATTTCTAATGATCAGTGTTGCAAACAGTTGTCATTAATATTTTTGAGATATCTTTTGCCATTTTGCTAGACGTTTTGAGACTGAGACTTCAAATTAGTTGTAGATAATGTTGAGACAACACAAATGTCACTATTTTTTAAACATACCATTCTGCTCATGTTTATATAATTATTCAATAGCTGTGATGAACGCCAGTGTGAAGTACAGTAGGATAAACAGCCTATTTAATTTGAAATTACTTTTTTTGGTTCTGTGGATGGCGAATTGAATAAATGCTTGTCCAGAGAATGAGAGAGACAGTACAACAATAACCCAGGGCACCAGGCTAATGATATGCACATGCAATGTAAATGAGGAAATAAGTAGAGTTATCAACAGGGAAACATCTGCTCGCACAGGCCAGATGGGTTCAAAGACACATGTTCATGGAAATACTACAGAGATTGTCTCTTTAAGAGTTTGGTGGGAAAGCACACCTTCAAACCACTGATCTATAATAGAGAACATATATAGATCAGTGCTTCAAACACACGCAGCAGCTCAGACACCATTATCAGCTCACTGCAGGGTCAAAATCAACAGCATCTCTGACAGGAAATCAGTTTTTAACTGATGCAGCGGATGGAGAAAGGAAAAATAAAAAGAAGGGAAGCGACAACATCTGATGTGCTTGCAAGGGAATTGATGATCAAGCCTTTTTGGCGATAACCATCAAGCACCTATCTCAGTCTTACGATGCAAAACTGACCACAATGTATCATGTTTCAAACTCTGTCCAGAGATGGATGGCCTATGCAGAGCTTTTGAAGAGCGTTCAATGTACATCAATTATTCAGCTGACTGAGAAAGCATGTTTTCCAATACAGATGGACAGATTTGTGGAAACTGTACAAAAACATCTCATGTTTCTTTATGAGAAGAGTTTGATGTCAGTGCAGACAATGTGGTGTTTAGCCTTCCTGATGTCCCACGTGATTTAACTGTTCACCTCAACATAAACTAACAATCAACATAAACTAAGTTCAGATCTATCAAGAATTAGGGTTGCACGATTTGAGGAAATTTCTGTGATTCAAAATGCAATTTATGTCTTTTATTTATGCAATGCATTTTAAATAGCTAAAGGTAGGATATACTTGTTTGTAGGGATGCAAAAATGTTCTGATAAAAACTGCTATTTAAAATAAATAAAATGGCTCCAGATTCGCTGTGCTTGTTTGTAAGGCTGCCAATTGTATTATTATATATCAATATGCCTTTAAAACAATAACGTTAATTATAAATATCAGTTATTTTATTATTTATTGTTATATTATTTTGTATTAATTATTATATATATTTTTTTTTTTTTACAAGTGGTGCAACTATGAGCAACACCAAATCTGTAAACATTCCTATTCTTCTCAGTGCAGTTCTGGAAGTATACGTTTAAAATCTTAAAGTTTTTTCTAAATCTAAAGTCTTTTTATAGGAACCAGAGAGCTTTTTTTCACCTGAGCTGTAAATATCATATGACTAAATCAGACTATATTTACAGGAAAACGACGTCATGGCAATTATGACTGACCCAAACCCTTCTCTAGCAGCTATAAGCTGTGAATTCAAAGGCTGCAGGCTGGGTAATATATAAGGTCCACAAGGTTGTTTACCTAAGATGTGGTTAAGCTGGTCCAGATAGTGTTTCCCAGGGAAGATGGGTCTATTCGAAAGCATCTCAGCCAGAATGCAACCAACCGACCATATATCAATGGACTTCGTGTAACCCTGAGAGACAGACACAGACATGAAGATATTGTTTACTGATATAGCTATCAACATTTATGGCAAAAAATGTATCTTGGTTTTTTTTTTTTTGGCATTGGAATTTTCTGTGTGGTACGCATCACAGTAATACCATGGCTATCTTTGAAGTAGCATGGCAAATGATGACAATTTACATTTAAATGTAAACTATTTCTGAAAAAATCTAGATAAAATTCTAAATAGACCTAACTAAAAAATACCTTTTTAAAAACCTTTTTGTTAATAAAGAAATAAAAGTTGAAATAAAATACATTATAAATATTAGATGAAAAACTTTGCATTGGAAATGTTGCATTTGAAAATAACTCAAATAAGTCCAAGTTCAAGCAATAAAATTACTAACTCTCATCAAGACTGATTGCTCACCTTGGAATTGAGCATAATCTCTGGTGCGCGGTACCAACGTGTGGCTACATACTCCGTCAGGAAGCCAGTGTGGTCATGGTCTGGATCGGCCACCCGGGCGAGCCCAAAATCACAGATCTGCAGAAGAACAAAAAAATGAAAAATAAAAGAAATCTGAAGTTACAAAGAATATTCAGCAATGTCCAAGATGAGCCTGACCTAACTTTGCATTAATAAAGCGTGGTATGGTGTGGTGGCAATGGAGTTGTAAAATTACAAGGACTATGCCTGAAACTGCAGAACAGTTGCTAAATTAAAAATAATTTGTAAACTAAATTTCAAGTATCTTATAAACTTTTAATTTCATTTTAATTTAAAAATGTATGTACATCAGTTATGATTATCATTACAGTTAAACTAAAACCTTAAAAACATTTTCATTTCTTGAAATGAAATATGAAATAAAATTTAAAAAGATTTCAGGTAGTTTCTAAGACAACATTTCTCATTTTCATTTAAAGTTCATGTACTAAAATAACAAATAAAAATGAACTATACAAAAAAAAAAAAAAAAAAAAACTAATAAAAATGACAAACGTAAATGTAGAAATCTATATTAACAACTATAAAAGTATCTCGATACTAAAATAACAGTGATTTACATTTTATTTCAAATTATTTCTTATTCGCTGCGCTCTGTTTGGCTGATGAGCTGGACGAGCTGTTTTGTAAAATGGAATAACTTTATATTTGTAATACTTACAGAAAAGAACATTAATAAAATGGAAGTTATGTGCTTTTTTGTAAAACCAACACAGCTGCAGTTCCATTCGTTGACACAGATATGACACACATCAGCTTTAAAGGAGTTTAAAATGGCATAATGGCAAAGAACTGCAGTGTACTTCACCTTGAGGTCACAAGTAGTGTTGAGCAACAGGTTAGATGGCTTCAGGTCTCTGTGGAGAACGTTTGCTGAGTGGATGTACTTTAGGCCACGCAAGATCTGGTACAGGAAGTAACAGATGTGGTCATTGCTCAAGTGCTGTGTCTTCAACAGCTTGTACAAGTCCGTCTCCATCAAATCCTGTACAATGTAGCTATAGTTTTTCAACGGTCAAGGTCAAACACAAAGCTTGGAGATCAGAAAAGAGAAATGGGTGCATTTAAGAACTGACAAAAGCTTGTTGAAGTTCCTGCTACACCAGCAACAGAAAGTACAAGCCCATCCCTATCATCTGTATTAATTTCAGTAGAAAGAAAAGCGTGGCCTTTAAGATCTTGTTTCTACATCCTTCAACCACAGCTCTGGTATGACGCTAACCATATTAGAGCAACACAGCGATTAGATCATATAAAACTACTCTCACTATCCAAACGCCTACTGACTATCGATTTCACACCTAAAATTAACTCTTTACTAGAGATTTTTGCATTGTCTCAGCCTACACAGTTGGAAAAGAGCATTGTTTGTGCCAGAGGCCTCATTTTCAGCCTGAACATGAATATTTAGAAAGCGGAACGGAAAAATGTATTGAATTCAAAATTAAATACGTCTCAGTTTGTCTCTCTTTTTGCTTTAATGATGGCGGCACTTGAAATGACAAATGTAAAACCTGATGTTCTCCAGCATGATAAAAAAAGCATCTTTAGCTTCAATGGAAGAAATTCTGACTGTTTGTACAAAGGAGCCACATAATCATAATCACTGTTTGTACATAGGAGTCACTAATGTACTTGCCTAAAATAATATGACAGAATAACAAATAAGTCTACATTTGTTTCCAGGTTAAAATACAATTAAAAAGGATACACGTCTTTCATCTGGTCGATGGTTGGGGTGCGGATGATGTCGTTGATGCTGATGATGTTCTCGTGCTTGAAGCGGAGCAGGATTTTAATCTCACGGAGCGTGCGCTGACAGTACGTCTGGTGCTCAAACGGACTGATTTTCTTTATCGCCACACGCACTTTATTATCACGATCATATGCCGAGCTGAAACAAAGAGACAGCAAAAAAACTTTTTTTCCTCTTGGTTTTCAAAACAGTGTTGTGTAGCATTCTGTCATTATAACACATTCAAAATTTAAAAGAAAACCACACAAACAACATTTAATGTTTACCAAATGACACAGAGATATCAAGTATACAATATAAGAAGTGTAGTGTAATACAATGGAAAAGATGAACTGTTAGAAAAGCTGCTTTAAAACACTTCTCAAACAGAAATATAAATTATTGAAAAAGACAATAGACAAGCAGAGACTTTTGAAAGGCACTGGAGAAAATGGACAAAGTGTAGAAGTCAATACAGAGGAAAGAGCACGATATATGCTTGTGAATGAGGGGAATATGTACACCTATGTAAGCTTATACAAATCTGCTTACATATTTCTACATGTGTTTATTTACGTATGGGGTGATATATGAATACATACTGTAACCCTTTTTAAGTTATTTTTTTCCCTTCAAAATTTAGAAAGAATACCTATTTCTTTAGGTAGAAAGACTGTACCCATGAAGCGGAACTGACTGTTTTGCAATGTTAAGTAAAAAATAATGTTTAAAAATTTTTTTTACAAAATGTAAAAGTGGGAAAAGGATGGTGGTGGAAAATATGCTTGTAAGGACTGATAATGATAAAACACTTTAAGCAAAAATAAAGCATTAAGAATACAGGTGCATCTCAGTAAATTAGAATGTTGTGGAGATGTTCTTTTTCTCAGTACCGGTAATTCAACTAAAATTATGAAACTTGTGTATTAAATACATTAAATGCACACAGACTGAAGTAGTTTAAGTCTTTGGTTCTTTTCATTGTAATGATTTATCAAAAAACCCACCAATTCACTATCTCAACAAATTAGAATACTTCATAAGACCAATAAAAACTATACTAAAAACTAAAACTATATTTTAGTGAATTGTTGGCCTTCTGCAAAGCATGTTCATTTACTGTACATCTACTCAATAATTGGTAGGGGCTCCTTTTGCTTTAATTACTGCCTCAATTCGGCGTGGCAAGAGAAGAAAAAGTGCAGATACTTAATGCAAGTTATCTCGTTCTCATCACTGTAACTTGAAAAAAAAACCATTATGTAATATTTATGCATTTTAATGTTTGTTGTACCCCCTTTTAATTTATGCAGATGTAATTATAAAATATGGTTCCAAAAAAAAAAAAAAAAAAACTTCTGGACCCATTATGGTAATGAGAAATTGGGGAGAAGAAATGTGCATAATAGTCTTGAAATTGTCATAATGCAAATAATTTTAATGGTCTACGTATTTATTTAAAATTATTTTTATGCTATTTATTTGTTCATTTTATTATTAAATGAAATTAAGCACATTCTGACACAGTTCTCATTACAGTAATGCAAATAATCTCATTACCCTTAAATAAAAATCAGCATTAAATTAAGTATTTCTGCATTTTAATGCAGGATGGCCGCAGGTCCTTTAAAGTCTTAAAATCTCTTAAATTCAGATTTGCTGGGTCTTAGATGTTTTTGGTTACATTACCGCAAAAATTTCCCCAGTCTGACGATTTTATTCAGAAATATATAAATATTTGTTGTATTGCATTAAATGCAACAAAAAAAAGATCTTTAGATCTGTCATTTTAACAGGAATTGTTGAATTGAAGAAATGTTCTTGATAGTTATGAAAACGCTTTGATACAGATCATTTTAATGGCCATTTATTTATGTTTTTATTTTTTATCCATGAGCTTCATGAGCTTTACTCAGTCACACAGTGTTCATAAGCTCAAACGGCTGTGCTGAAGTCTTCTTTGAGTTTGGGTTTTGCTGTGCTCTCTTATCCAGTTGTATTTCACAGACCTTTAGCTACACATTGCAGATATAAGTGAAACTAAAATAGTGAGTTTGCTGTGCTTGTTACTGTGTGGATCTTCAGTCTTCAGGATATTCACATGCAGCAGTCATTTCCTTCAGTTTTCATGCAGCCCCAGCTTTATTTATAGACATCTTTATTATTTGGTGACATGACTGTATGCCATTGGAGCGTCTTTTTTTTTTCCCTCCTTCCTCCTCCGCACCAAGGGTATCTGGCATTGTCAGAGTATTGTGTAAATTCACTACCAACATTCAGCCTGTGGCCGCCCCCCTCCTTCACATTACCATGGAAACAGCCTGTTGCATAACTCCTCACCGCAAAGTCTCGCCTGTCCATCTCCGTGGTAACCGTGCCTCTCTTGTTTCTCTTTTCCCCTGCTGTTTTGCTGTGTCCCTCCATCTCTACTCCTCTCTCCCTCTCTCTCTCTTCACCTCTGCGTAATTTCTCCACTTTCTGCCCTTTAGAGTGTTTTGTGCACAATGCCAGCCAGATGCTTGATCTGTGAGCGTCATTCTTGTCAAATGACACAAATCGAAAATTGGCATCAACAACAAAAAAAAATAAACGTGTCAAATTGTGACCTGCTTGGTTGCCATGTTTCTGCTGTGCAAGAGAAAATGGTGCAGATGCTGCATTATTGGTGCACCTGACACAGATTTAGCATTAACAGTGTGTCAGCAGTGCAGAGTTCAGCTCACGTTTATGTTGAGATGAGGTTGTATCTGTCAAGTTCTTTGCATTTATGAACATCATACGTGAAGAAGTGTGACACAGACCAGCTTTAGGAACTAAGGAGGAAGGTTAGAGGTGATTGAATGAAAAGTAAAGTTTTTTTTTTACTATTTGTTATACACACACACATATATAAACTGCTCAAAAAAATAAAGGGAACACTTGTGGCATTGTGTTGTTACGTGTTCCCTTTATTTTTTTTAGCAGTTTATATAGTGCATACAGTATTCTCCTTTTTTTTATATGAAGATCAGTTAAAACAAACCGTCTTTGCAAATGGTTTTAACAATTTGTATTTGCTTAAAATATTGACATCAAAAAATATTTAATTTAAACAAAGAGGCTATATCTGGATGTTTGTTCAGTTGCAGCACCTTTTTATGTTTGAGGGGTTGGTTGATTATTTTTGTTTGCTTTTTCTCAAATGTTTAAAATGAGTAGCCATAAATATAGTTGTACTTTTTTTTTTCAAATAAAACTAAAAGTGAAACTACAGGTTCAGCTCAATAAATTAAAATGTCGTGGAAAAGTTCATTTATTTCAGTAATTCAACTCTGATTGGGAAACTTGTGTATTAAATTCAATGCACATGAACTGAAGTAGTTTAATTCTTTGGTTCTTTTAATTGTGCTGAAATGCCAATCGGCTAATCAACTCAAAACACCTGCAAAAGTTTCCTGAGCTTTCAAAATGGTCTCTCAGTTTGGTTCACTAGGCTACACAATCATGGGGAAGGCTGCTGATCAGACAGTTGTCCAGAAGACAATCATTGACACCCTTCACAAGGAGGGTAAGTCACAAACATTCATTGCCAAAGAAGCTGGCTGTTCACAGAGTGCTGTATCCAAGCATGTTAACAAAGTTAAATGGAAGGAAAAATTGTGGAAGAAAAAAATGCGCAGCCGCAGCCTTACGAGGATTGTCAAGTAAAATCGATTCAAGAATTAATGAACTTCACAAGGAATGGACTGAGGCTGGGGTCAAGGAATACGGACGTGTCAAGGAATTTGGCTACAGTTGTTGTGTTCTTCTTGTTAAGCCACTCCTGAAAACAGACAACGTCAGAAGCGTCTTACCTGGGCTAAGGATTGGATGAGAGCAAGTCTTGTATTTCATTTGGAAACCAAGGTCCTAGAGTCTGGAGGAAGGGTGGAGAAGCTCATAGCCCAAGTTGCTTGAAGTCCAGTGTTAAGTCTCCACAGTCTGTGATGACTTGGGGTGCAATGTCATCTATTGGTGTTGGTCCATTGTGTTTTTTGAAAACCAGTCACTGCACCCCTTTACCAAGAAATTTTAGAGCACTTCATGCTTCCTTCTGCTGACCAGCTTTTTGTAGATGCTGATGTATTTTTCCAGCAGGATTTGGCACCTGCCCACACTGCCAAAAGCACCAAAATTGGTTAAATGACCATGGTGTTGGTGTGCTTGACTGGCCGGCAAACTCACCAGACCTGAACCCCAGAGAGAATCTATGGGGTATTGTCAAGAGGAAAATGAGAAACAAGAGACCAAAAAATGCAGATGAGCTGAAGGCCACTGTCAAAGAAACCTGGGCTTCCACACCACCTCAGCAGTGTCACAAACATGAACAGAAACATGGTCATCATTAAATGCAGTACAACAATATTACAATACATAAATACTTGGAACTATTTTTGTCAAGCTACACTAATTAAATTTATATCATTTGCAGTATGTTAACGAGAAATGGGAGTGAATGTACTTAATAGGCACAAGAATAATGTCACAATGCAAAAAAAATAAATAAATAAATAAATAAATAAAAAATATATATATATATATATATTCTTTCGCTTGACTTTGGGGTGAAGTTTCAACCCAGACATTTTCTTGGTTTTGTAAGATTGACCCATTTAGATGCGTTATGCAATATGGCATTATATGCCTTTACATGCTCTTTGTTTAGTCACAATTTCTCTATCAGCAGGCTTCTCAGGCTTAAAGAAAACAGAGATGCTTCTATTTCAATGTACCTTCTGAGGGTGAAGACGCTTCTTGAGACTTGTGGAAATGGGGCTGGTACACCACAAGGTTGGATAATCTTTTCCATTCTGTTCCTAACCCAAAACGCCCGCACATTTACAGCTGTGCCAGTGAGAAGATTTTCACATTCTATAAACCAGAAAATCTTAAGAACATTAACTAGGTTGAATGGTTTCATTGCTCTGAATAAAGAGATCACATAGGCCTTACTTCAAAAAAACTAGTTGTTTACATTTGGAAATGAGAGGGGTGCAAAAGTCATCAACTTGATACTAGTGTTGCCAAAGTGTTAATAAACCATTGCTAAGAAGTTATGAATGGTTAAGCCAATGATAATTGCTTCAGCAATTTAGAAAAAAAACACCAAATTGTAAATTGTTTTTTTTCACCCTCGTATATGCATCTTCTTGATGTGCCTTGCAGAAACTACCAACCTTGCAAATAAAAATAATCATCAAGAGCTCTGGCTTTCCTCTGCTTTCTTTCTCTCTCTCTGTTGCTGCTCCTTCTGACACTCCTCCCAGTCAGGCTGGTTCACATGACGGCAGATTGACGTCCTTGGCAGAAAGGTTGCTATGGAGACTGGCACCGTGGCAGAGTTTGGCATGGATGCACAGTCCAGGCAGTATAGCCACACACATCCTGCATCAAACAGCGTGTGTGTGTGTAAGCGCAGGCATGTGTGAGCGTGTACATGTATTGACTAATATAGATGCATGTGCATTTGTGCATACACAAGATCTTGAGAATGCATAAAAGAAAGTTTAATTATCTGACTAGATCCCTCACTGCACGTACAATATGAGTATCAAATCCTGGTGCAAATCAGGCCAGGCTTCAATATTTTCCAGTGTATTAAAAATGCCTTGTTTTGACATGTTAATTTTTACTTTGTGACATTATCATTCTTCTGGTAACCACAGACAATAATATAAAACATGGACATATCAGAAAATATTTTGCTTTTACAATCTGTATTGACTTCAAGACTGTCTAGATGATAAATCCTATAAACTCATAGCATATTATAGTTTTTGCTATATTGTAGTTGATGAATGGACATGCCAGGGTTATTATAGTTAACTAAAGCTATATATATATATATATATATATATATATATATATATATATATATATATATATATATATATATATATATATATATACACACACACACATACACACAGTCGTGGCCAAAAGTTTTGAGAATTTCATAAATATTAGTTTTCAAAAAGTTTGCTGCTTAACTGCTTTTAGATCTTTGTTTCAGTTGTTTCTGTGATGTACTGAAATATAATTACAAGCACTAGCTACGATTCAAAGGCTTTTATCGACAATTACATGACATTTATGCAAAGACTCAGTATTTGCAGTGTTGGCCCTTCTTTTTCAGGACCTCTGCAATTCGACTGGGCATGCTCTCAAACAACTTCTGGGCCAAATCCTGACTGATAGCAACCCATTCTTTCATAATCACTTCTTGGAGTTTGTCAGAATTAGTGGGTTTTTGTTTGTCCACCCGCCTCTTGAGGATTGACCACAAGTTCTTAATGGGATTAAGATCTGGGGAGTTTCCAGCCCATGGACCCAAAATTTCAACATTCTGGTCCCCGAGCCACTTAATTATCACTTTTGCCTTATGGCACGGTGCTCCATCGTGCTGGAAAATGCATTGTTCTTCACCAAACTGTTGTTGGATTGTTGGAAGAAGTTGCTGTTGGGGGGTGTTTTGGTACCATTCTTTAATCATGGCTGTGTTTTTGGGCAGAATTGTGAGTGAGCCCACTCCCTTGGATGAGAAGCAACCCCACACATGAATGGTGTCAGGATGCTTTACTGTTGGCATGACACAGGACTGATGGTAGCGCTCACCTTTTCTTCTCCGGACAAGCCTTTTCCCAGATGCCCCAAACAATCGGAAAGGGGCTTCATCGGAGAATATGACTTTGCCCCAGTCCTCAGCAGTCCATTCACTATACTTTCTGCAGAAGATCAATCTGTCCCCGATGTTTTTTTTGGAGAGAAGTGGCTTCTTTGCTGCCCTTCTTGACACCAGGCCATCTTCCAAAAGTCTTGGCCTCACTGTGTGTGCAGATGCGCTCACACCTGCCTGCTGCCATTCCTGAGCAAGCTCTGCACTGGTGGCACTCCGATCCCGCAGCTGAATCCTCTTTAGGAGACGATCCCGGCGCTTGCTGGACTTTCTTGGATGCCCTGAAGCCTTCTTTACAAGAATTGAACCTCTTTCCTTGAAGTTCTTGATGATCCTTTAAATTGTTGATTTAGGTGCAATCTTAGTAGCCACAATATCCTTGCCTGTGAAGCCATTTTTATGCAACGCAATGATGGCTGCACGCGTTTCTTTGCAGTTCACCATGGTTAACAATGGAAGAACAATGATTTCAAGCATCACCCTCCTTTTAACATGTCAAGTCTGCCATTCTAACCCAATCAGCCTGACATAATGATCTCCAGCCTTGTGCTCGTCAACATTCTCACCTGAGTTAACAAGACGATTACTGAAATGATCTCAGCAGGTCCTTTAATGACAGCAATGAAATGCAGTGGAAAGGTTTTTTTGGGATTAAGTAAATTTTCATGGCAAAGAAGGACTATGCAATTCATCTGATCACTCTTCATAACATTCTGGAGTATATGCAAATTGCTATTATAAAAACTTAAGCAGCAACTTTTCAAATTTCCAATATTTATGTAATTCTCAAAACTTTTGGCCACGACTGTACACAAACAAAACCAGAAACATACAATCCACACAGGAAATTTGACCGGCACAAACAGACTGTTTACTGAACTCAAGCTCAAGTGGACAAACGGTCATTTTCATAATTATTAATATAATATGAACAATAATGAAGAGGTGCTATTTGCGAGGAGGGCACACAAGATCTCAATTTACTCCAGCTATAGATGCATGCCTCTGAATGAATGAGTCAGCCTGCTAAAGCAAACAGCCAAAAGAGATAAGCCTTTACACCAGACCTGCATGACGCATTTAATGGTCGCAGCTACAGGAAATTCTTACCCTCAGACAATGTAAAAATTTAGTATAATTACCTAATAAGCAGAAGAACTGGGGTTATATTGCTCAAAAAGCATAACATAACTAAGTGACATTTTGGAACAGCATAAAAGTTCAATTACATATGTTCAATATTTATGGTTTTAAAATTGTGGCATTAGCATTTCTCTAGACAATAAGATAAAACATTAGATGTATAAGAAAATAATCTGTACATCTGAATGGGGCATACTTGATGATACAATTCGTATGGGGTATGTGTCACACATCACATGACCAAACAGGAAAACACAAGTCTCATCGCATCTGCTTGTCAGAGAATGTGTTAAAAGCAGTATGAACTAATGTTGATATCTATGGACTTTGAAGGTAATCAGCTAACCTAGCTAGTTGTTTTTATTGTTGGCTTTTAATTCAATTTTCATATCAGAATAAAAAAAAACACTTTTAGATATCAATCTGCATATATGATGGGAAATGGTTAAGAACATCGTTTGTATCTTCTTTCAAGGCATCTTTAGTAAACCAGCTCCATATTTAATTAAAGCACATACAACTAGAGCCCGACCGATATATATATATATATATATTTTTTTTTTTTTTTTTTTTTTTTTTTTTTACAGATTTAAAAAGGGGAAAAAAGGATGATATTGATATATCGGCCAATATTCTTTGTGTATTATTATACACTGAAAAAAAAAAAGTATTTCATTCATCCAATTAAAGAAATTTAGGGTAATGATTAACATCTATATTTTTTAACTTGAGCTAATGAAAAGTAAATAACTTGCCCTTAGGGCAAATTTTGTATTTTTCATTGGCTCAAGTCTTGTGTGTAATTTTTTCTAAATTGAGATTTATACATCATCTGAAAACTGAATGAATAAGCTTTCCATTAATGTCTGGTTTTTTAGGATCAACCGACATTTGGCGGAGATACAACTATTTTAATATCTGTAATCTGAGTGCAAAAAAAAAAAAAAATCTTAATGTTGAGGAAATCGCCTTTAAAGAAGTCCAAATAAAGTTCTTATCAATGCATATTACTAATCAAAAATTAAGTTTTAATATATTTCATGTAGGAAAATTATTAAATATGCTTATGGAACATGATCTTTACTTAACATCCTAACGATTTTTGGCATAAAAGAAAAATCTTTTATTTTCCCCATACATTTTGGGGAAATCGTTAACCTAATGGTTAAAGATTCCAAGTATGGATCACCATACTTGGCTGTATGTTACTTCACTTTCACTTTCCCTACAATGTATTTTTGGCTACTGCTACAAATATACCCCAGTGACTTAAGACAGTTTTGTGCTCCAGGGTCACATATGTCAGTGGATTTTGATGTGAGAAGACAACAGGGGATGGACTATTTATTATTATATGGATTATGGACCAGCGGTTTTGTTTCTTACAAACACACAGCTTTTCACTTCACAAGATGTTAATTGATGGACTACATGATAAACCATATGGAGTATTTGTGAATTATTATAATGTTTTTAGCAGCTGGTTGGACTTTCATTCTGACAGCACCCATTCACTGCAGAGGATCCATTGGTGAGTCAGTCGATAGATGGCCCATGGGTACATTTTCAAAAAATACTATTTTAATTAGCTAACAAAGTCTAACAAACGCTGTAAAAATATATATTGCTCATTATTAGTTCATGTAGGTTTATGCATGACCTGATGTCAACAATTGAGACATTACTATAGTGTTAACTAGAGCCCGACCGATATGGATTTTTGGGGGCCGATGCCGATGCCGATATTAACTCGAAAAGAGCCGATTTATAAGCCGATATTTTGATTTTAAAAATAATCTGGATATTAGACCCATTTCTTATAAACTGCATTTACACAACATTCAATAGCAAAATATCTGCCTGTTCTATGTATGTGGGCTGTATAAACCATTTTCCAGAATGGACTATGTTAAAAAAAAAGCCTTAGATTACAGTCTCAATGACTAAACAATTGCACATCAAAAGTATATATTTTTTAATGATCAAAAAACAGTCTGGTTTTAAACATTTAACACTTTTACTTTCTTCCAGTTGAAGCTGGTTTTAACAGTCTGTGTGTTTACTGTAAATAAATTATAATACTAAAGTTAAAGTATTTGCAGAAGTAGTCCCACACTTTGCTGCTACAGCATTCACCTTTTTCAGCCATCTGTTGGCAGAAAGAGAGACGGAGAAAGAATAAGCATGTGTATTAATAATATCACCATGTATCATTACTCATGTCATCATTAGAATTATAATAATAATAAACTGGGATCTCCTACATAGGCAAAAATGAGAAATATATATATATTTTTTATTTGTCAAGCAATAGGTATTACCTACTTATATTTAACAATATTATTTCAACATTTTCCTGTTATGTCTGTAAAGCTGCTTTGAAACAATATGTAAAAAAAAAAAAAAAAAGCGCTTGTTCAGCTCACATTTATTTACATGTCCCCTCTGGTTTAATCATTTCTGACGCACCTACTGTAGTTACTGTAACTACACTATATTTGCTCTCACAGACACATTCACAACAGACCCGTATATCTTCTCCTCTTCTCTTTGTGCAGTCTGAATCAAAACATCGTCTTGCCTACTATTACCGGAAGATTACGGAATCAATTCGAAGTTGAATGGTTAACGTTAGTGTCATGAACACACCGCTGTCAATTTTGAGAAGAACCACCTTCAAACAAGTTAATAGCAAGCATTTAAGGGGCCTGCTAAAAAGGAAGCTATTAGCGTTAGAGTAACGTAACCAGCCTGAATTCACCAAATTGTTCTCTGGACCTGAGGGTAGCCTCTTCTTCCTTGCTTCTCTCTTAATTCTCATCAGCAGGACTAGCGCTATCGCTCGCTTCTT
The DNA here is from genome assembly GCF_963082965.1 of Carassius carassius. Taxonomy (NCBI): domain Eukaryota; kingdom Metazoa; phylum Chordata; class Actinopteri; order Cypriniformes; family Cyprinidae; genus Carassius; species Carassius carassius. The sequence goes on along the minus strand of NC_081758.1, from coordinate 38,152,345 downwards.
ACAACGGGACAGATACATGTTTGCTGTTGACCGAAAGGAGGAGGAACAGACTATGAAAGAGCTCCCGCTAAACGTTTTTAAAACTCCGCCTATGCCATAGCGCAGCGCAAATCGCGTTGTATCTGAAGGGCAACGCTGAGCCCAGCGGCAAGCGCCGTGCATACCGCGTACTGTGTGAAAGGCCCAATTACGCGGTCATTATGTGGGAAACACACCGCAATAGAATAAGAATAAGTTAAACGCTAACGTTATAGTTTGACCTCCTATTAACGTTCGCGCTCTTCCACTGATAAACATGGTATTAGCTTTGTGGCTAATCTAATATAGCAATGCATTAGCGGCTGTAAGTGATGTTACAGAATATTTAGAAGTAATAATGATAGGACCGTTAGCTAGAACTACCACACAGTTTTTATACACAGGGTATGAACTAAATCTACAATCATTTCACATGACGAACGACAGACTCACCGTCAAAACAGTTGATCGCTTTCTTCTGTAGTGGACTTCTGGCGCTGTTGTTAACTCTGGAGCTGCAGAGCTCCCTCTGGTGGGCACACTATGCAACACTCATAACATGAGTGAAGCATGAGACTCTGTTTCTCATGTTTCATCGGCCGTTATAAATGCCGATGCCGATTTAAATGCAATTAGCTTATATCGGCCGATAATATCGGCCGGCCGATATATCGGTCGGGCTCTAGTGTTAACAGATAGTTACCAGATGTGAAAGGGGGAAAAAATGGCAATTTTGGTAGTCTAAAATAGGAGAAAATATTCCTAGCATTTATTGTGGCAGAGCTCCCACAAAATTCTGAATCAAGCAATTTAACAAATTCAATTAAAGCAGAAGCCATCCAATTAGTGGAAGGATGCTTTTATGAGATTCCTTATATCAGTCTGTAGAAAATTAAGAAAAACAAAAAACACTAAATTTAAAGTGCAGACTGAAACTGAAGCAAGAGCATAATGTTTTTATGTATTTAACAGAAGATAATGCTTGGAAATGAAAACAATGTAGATATTAAATCAGTTTCATGCACTTGGAGTTGGGCATGGCATCATCTATCGCCGATGGCTGACAGACGTCACAATGCTGACCCGGCATCATGATCACCAGAATGTTATGTTTTTAATTGTATAATTGTTTGCAATGTTTTGGCATATGCCTATCTAGCGAACCCAACCCCAACCCTATAAGTGACAAAATTCTAGATAAAACAGCTGATATAAGTAGCGAAAAAGCTCCAGTGTTTCCCACAGATATATGCATGCTAAGTGAAGTAATAAAGAGACACATTCACAATGACTTCATAAAGTTCGTCTCAGTGCTGTGGTCTTAACAAATTTGGTAAAGTAAAGAGGCAGGGTCATGCCCTCCAGTGTGAACACCATGAGGAACTGTAACTGGTAATCACTCCTGCAGCATTCCTCCTCATGGTTTAGAGATGCTACCCACAGAGCTACTTCTGCAACACAACACCACATCAGTGTTGCAAGTTGCAACACTTTTGAGCATGAAATCGGCAAGTAACAACACACTGTAGACAAAGGATTAGAACACACAATCTCTAGAGTCTCCAGAGTAGGGATATGCCGGTATCAAAATTTCCTGTTGCGATTAATTGCTCATGCTTTTATCACAGCATTGAAATTTAGATAAAAAAAATACTATTCATAATAAAGTATAATAGGTTAAATAACTTTTTTCTTATAACAAAAATAACTGAATATTTAAATACAATAAAAACAAACCATACTAATTAATACCAACATTTACTAATATGTGGACCCTTTTCTCACAGACCGTGATGATGCATTTCCACAGTTACTAACATAGTAAATCAAGCTATTTTTATTTAAAAAAAATGTATATTTAATGTATATTTATAACAAAATGTGTTATAAGGAATATGCTTTGTCACATTACCTTGGAATTAAATCACAGAAAACTAGTAGTCAGAGCTACTGCATGAGTGTTTCTCATTCAACAGCTGAGGGGATGTTGGCAAATTTGTCATTCTGAACTTGTAATAAATCTCTTATATATATATATATATATATATATATATATATATATATATATATATCTTTACCTCTTTTGTTAACTCACAAAAGTGCTATCATGACTTTTATTTATCTGAACAAACTTCTGCTTGTGAGAACCCTGGAAATGTAAAAAGCATTTATTTTTTAAAATGTATAATTTTTAAAAGTTTTTAATAAGTCAATATGAAAGAAACTATCAAAATTTTGAACATGCTTTCTTTATTTTGATGTATATCCAGGTGTAACGATATATTGCTCATTGTCAGTTCAGGTTAGCTAATGGATTAACTAATGGTACCAAATGAGACGTTATTGTAAAGTGTTACCAGATAATTGTTTTAAATATCTATTATTTAGGAATATATGGTCTAGCACAAGCACAATCAAATTATTAGGTGTTGCTTTGATACATGTAATATTCCATAATAAATGTCACAGCCTCTAGGCTCTTTCATGGACACTATTTATTTAGGCACGCAAACATTATTTCATTTTGTAAGTGGAAGTGATATCCTCAATCTGCAACCGTGACAATGTGTTTAATATCCAGAATACCTAAAACACTTAAAGCTGTATTTAAGCATCTATAATACAGCTTAATTACACTTTCCATGTGAATTTACAGAGAACGTCACCTCCAGTTTTAGACACTGCTAAAGGAACAAGCGCTTGCACACGCACACATACAGTTGCAGGAATCACTGCTTCAGTGCTGCAAAACAACAAAATATACTGCAACCTTTCGCCTCAGTTTCTCCATTCCTAAATCCACTTACCCGCCCTTCCCTTTCCATTTCCTGCCCCCTCTTCGCTCGTTCACTTGCTCTCTGGTTTAAAAATGAAACCCAGCCTATTCCCAACCTCTCTTAGTAACGCAGCTAAACTCCACATTCTCCAGCTATTACATCACAGGAGGCCTCTGAGCGAACGCCAGGCCAGTGGATGCCATTGGAAGAAACTGACCCACAATTGCAGTTGCCGGTACAGCTCTGTGTTTACAGATAACAGAAAACAGATCCTAGATTATGGACATCATCAGTTTAGAATTATCTGTAGACTCTCTCACCACGGTGCATGTTTGTTTAAGAGAAGTAATCTAGGAATGATGGAAATCAGATTGTGTTCAAATGGCCCATTGTTTGTGACTTACATTACTGGTTTTTGAACACCATTGACAATGGTAACAGCATGTTTTACTTTTGCATAACACAGGACAGGTTGATGGCCACCTGAAATGCTTCCTCATGGACAGAGGGGTGTAATGCAGGATGCAAAATCCACTAGAATCGGCAGTGCAGCACTTATTTCAGCAGGAACAGAAGCAGCTCTAAGATCTTTCTACTTTATAATAATATGCCAAAAATGGGATCACTGCTGAATCAAAGGAACGATTAGTTAAAATTCACTCTTAGTGGGATTCAAATCATATTAGATGATACCTTAGTAGCTGATGACATCAGCAGATCTTTGTAAAGGTACTCCAAAACAAATGTCAGCAAAACTAGTTTGTGCACATTAAAGATCTCAAATGACACATCGTGCAATTCAATGCGGCACAACAGGATGAAAACTAGGAAAAAAATTAATTTGATGCCAAAAATGGCTTTTTAATACCCAAATGGAACTCTTTTGAAATCGAATGACTTGAAGCTATTTTTGATATGCACATGAGCAAAAGTTCTCAAATACTCAGAAACACATTGTCATGTAAATAAGATGTATCTGTAATATTATGCATACAAATGACAGCAACAAACCAATACACAAAAAATATATCATATGAATAATAGTCAGTATTTAATTACAATAACTTAGAATTATGTCAAAGTATTTTCCAATTATTATAAAATAAATCCAAACATATACAGTATAACTATAAATATACATAATTTAATATGCCCACTGTTATGCTAGTCTCAAGTATAACAATGTATAGGTAGGTATTCTGTTCTTGTTGATTATTAAATTATTAATTAACATGCTTCTTTACTCAAACTCTTTTGCAGAGTTACTGATGTCAGTCAAAAGCAAGGCTCCACAAAGGCTTCAGTACCGTTACAGCCTGTTCAGCACAACATGTTACAGGCCTACACGTCCATATGACAGTCAACCCAGGGTGGCTTGTTCTACTCTGTAACTGTTGGAGTGGGTGTGAACCATTCATTCATCCATGTGAGAAGACCAAAACTAGGCCTGCCAGCGATGAGCTCATTCGTTTAGCCAACGGACTCCTCTCAGCAGAACAGATGGGCGATCAGACTGCACGTTTGAGCCAGCAGTCTCTCAATTGTAACAAAGCTAGCCTTGAAACTTAACCATAAGAAGTCTCCTTTGTTATACAATTTTAAACTAATGTATAAACATTTCTGTGTACGTATTTGATTTACAAATTAAGGCAGATACGCAAAAGTCTTGGGAATCTAGTGAAACATTTATATTTGGAAAATGATGCTTTAATCCACTTTAGTATATCTAACTGATGTATAAAGTTAGGGCTGTAGGTCCAACTCAAGCACCATCAATTTCAACTGTTTTTCGTGGGCAGATCCAAAAGCAAAGCACATCCAAGTGCCTCTTGTTCCTACCAGTTTTGCACAACCTTGGGGAGCCTGCGCCCACGCTGCCCAGGAGAGCCCTGCCACCTTGACATTCCTGGAAAAGCTCTGCGCAAATTTCACAACTACACTCCATTAAGTTTTGATCCATTCCTGATGTCTGGTCTTAGCTAAAACTGTCGGATATCTTTGCATTTACAGACTGGAACTGCACCACAGATCATGCATAAAAAATAAAAAAGCATTTCTGCTAATCTGTCATAATATTAAATATTATCATGAATTGAATACATTACCTAAAAATAATTAGAGTAGTAGCATTGCTCAAAAACCTATTTATATAATCTGAACTTGATATTGCAATGCCATCGAGTTAATACTTTTACATAAAGCTAATGCAAAAAAAATAAAACTCCTGAGAGACAAATATACAGCCTAAATTAAATCTGCAGTGCAAAATGATTCAATAATGAATCACCAGCTCATGATTAGAAATGCTTTAACAGATGTCAGACTCTGTGTGAACTTGTCTCTATCTGTTAATGCACATCTAAAGCTAATCTTAAAAGTCCAGCGTAAAAAAAAAAGAAAAAAGAAAAGTGCATGCAACTGGTTTCAAGGAGCAGCAGCACGAGAACGAGAGAAGCGGGTGCACTGCGCTGTGATTGAATGAACAACTCCAATGCAAGCGACAAAAGGAAATATAATCACAATTCTCGGATAAACAGCGGTAACAAAGCGTAACATGTTTACAAGTACAAAAGCATCTTACCAAACCATGCCATACGCGCCTTCTCCGATGTACGAGAGGTTGCTGTAGCGCGGCCCGACGTCGAAAGCCTGACCGCGGACCATCTCGGCACCGGACCCGGGGTTCGGACCGCCGCCAGCGGGGGCAGATACCGCAGCTGTCGCCATTGCTAAGAAACCGAGCTGCCTTCACACGCACAACAAACGCGCTTTTCTTACCCAAAGCAGCTTACGGAGCTCGGGAAAAGCTTTTAGGTTTAATAAAACACAGCGGGAGGAAGGATAGGCGACGTGGTTAAACTAAGCCGAAGTCTTCGCGTCGGAGTGAAAGTGTTGTTGACTGGCATACAGTGATAGTAAGCTGCGCGTGGTGAGACTGACTGACTGCAGGCGGCAGCGAGCGAGAGAGAGTGCTGCCGCAGGAAGTAACGGAGCAGGTCACGTGGGCAGGGAGCGGAGCGTGGTACCATAGAGATAGAAGTTACACTATTAAGCCAGACGAGGTGATAAATGATGGGTAGGTCCTCTCGATTTTACAGTGGTTGCAGATAATATTGTAAATATGCTTAGGAAATTATAAACAGATGTATCATGTTTAGGAGACTGTTACAGTTTAACAACTTATAATAGAGCCAAACGGGTGACAGACAGGGGCTGTGTGTACAATCTTTTTTTCTTCTTTTTTTTGTAGGATGTATAAATAATTTTCAATCAGAAATTGCATGTTTTCTTGTGAAACATACTCCAATAATCTTTGTTTTAGTTACATCTTCGAATTTTTTTTTTTTTTTTTTTTTTTTTTTTTTTTTTTTACAGTGTACCAGAACTGGTATGTATTATCTGAAGCAGCAGGTTCTTTTGTTTATTTTTATATACAGTAGGCTACATCATCTTCTTAAAACGTCAGTATTAATATTAAAAGAGCTGTTGGTCTTTTATGATGGTTTCCCAGATAAACTTGATGAAAGATACTCTGAAACCAATAAATCAGGCTGGTTTGTTGATCATCATCATCATCGTCACGTTATGCACATTTTCTTAAAAGATTCAAGTATGGTTACACTTATAAAAATATATAAAATATTATAAAATATATACAAAACTGTGGCTAGGTCTTTAAAAAGGTAGTAATATGTACAATTTAGGTACTTTTAAGTACTAATGTGACCCTTTAAGGTACTAACATATACAATTTAAGGGTTAAATGAAGTAGCTTTTGTAATCTAGCATACTGCTCCAGTCACAGCATTGTACCTTTTTTTTCCCCTGAGAGTTTATGACTTAATATCAAGAGGTAAAACTCTACGAATCTTACCTACATGATTTTATACTATAGATAATTTCATGATATAGGTCTTGTGTTCACAAACTCTAGAAATGGCTCATTATAAGCACATACATTTGGATATTCTTTGCCTGCAAGAGTTCAGTTTTGCTCTGCAACCATTTTGCTGTGACCGTACAATCATGCGTGTACACATTTTTGCTTTGTGCAGCATATTTGCTTCACATGTGAATCGTACATCAGTCAGACAAATCTTCTCATAAGAAGAGTAAGTAAGTGCCTGTGAAAGGAGACCATGGTAAACTAAAGTGCACAGTTGTGTGGTTTACCACGCTAGAGACAGCTAATCTAACACTGTCAACTGTGGGAACCACTAGTGCAGTAACAAATCCAGACACTAAACTGATGTGAAAAGTACTTTATTCACATTATATCTGATTAAAGCCCAATTATTTGATCCAGTATAAAACATTACGTGCATACAACCTGAACAATTGAGGTAAATGATAAGCAAAAGTAGGTCTGAAAATATTCAGATCACTTAGGTTTATCAGTTAAGCTGTACAAAGATGATTCTGAAAAGTACATACAGATAAGGCAGAGAGCTGTTACACACGTGTTCCCATGGTTTGTGTGCTTTTTAGTACAATCAGCAACAATTACAAAATGTCCTGTGAAAAAAAAAGTGCAGGAGATAAGTGTATAGAAATGCACACCAGCATAAATTCTACTGATGCATACGTTCATGAGCTTTCCTTTCTCCTGGACAAAGACACATTGGTAATTCAGTGCTAGAACCCTTTGAAGAACCAACTTTAAATACTAAGTACAATAAATACATTAGAAAACACAGTCAAGAGCAAAACAGATTCTGACTGATTAATGTCATTTGGCACTAAAAATAAAAATTCTGTCATCATTAACTGCTAGATATTCTGAAGAATGTTTTTGTCCATACAATGAAAATCCATAATTAACAACTGTGATGTCACAAAATTCCCATCAGTGGCACATCCCATTTCCTAATGAGTTATATGAGATCATCACCGATGATGTGCATAGGTTTTTGGCTTTTACGGTCATTGGCAATTACAAAAATTAAGTATTGCAGAATTAATCCCATATTTAAAATGGAAGAGCAATTTGCTATATTTATCAATCTAGGGGAAATAACACCATATTTATAATATACAGTGGGATCCAAAAGTCTGAGACTACTAGTAAAATATATAAATATATATATATTTTTTTTATAAATTAATATTTGTATTCAGCAGTGACGATCAAGTGGCTGTAAAGACTTACAGTGTTTTCAATATGCACCAAATCAGCATATTATAATTTCTGAAGGATCATGCAACACTGGAGTAATGATGCCAAAAATGTAGCTTTGCATCACAGGAATAAATTACATTTAAAATATATTACAATAGAAAAAAGTTATTATTTCACAATATAACAGTTTTTACTGTATTTTTGATCAATTAAATGCAGCCTTGGTCAGAAGAAGAGACTTATTTCCGACCCCAAACGAAAGTGTATATATTTTGAATCCAAGATTTTCAATGGCCTCAGACTTTAAGATGCCACTGTAATAATGTTTTGTTATAAACTTTAAACATACTTTATTACATTATAAGATATAAATCTGGACACTTGCACTCTTTTATTAAAATATAGAATGCATTGGACTGAACCAAACGAGACATTTTCCCCATACAAACACCAAATCAACATCTCATCACTCTGTCTTCACCTTCCTCATTCACTATCCATTAGGTTAGCCATATTCTTGGCCTTATCACATTATAGTGACTGTGCTCCTATATCAGCTACTCGTCACAAGGCTTTCTAAAATATTGAGCGGCCGTAACGTGAGATGGCTTGCAGCATGCAGGATGTGCGGTTTGCGAAGTCTGGCTATGATAATACAACACCAACACGTCAGTATTAACACTGATATTTGGGGAAAAAGGCAGTGTAACAAAACGAATAAAAAAATATGATATGCATATATAAAGGTTTACTGTACATTTAGAAAAAAACTGCTTTGTGAAAAGCTGCAGCAACAAAGAGACAGTCTTTGCAAAGTCAGACTCGTAAATACAGTTTTGGCACATGAAAGAGCGTTCACACAATACAGTACAGCCATAAATACTTTTTTTAATCAAATAAATAACTTTTAAAAATACTAACCTCCTACAACACTGGATTAGTACATCTGCTGAGAGCTGAAGGCCTTATAGTCAGTCATTTCTGTATATGTATACAATAATGTTAAGAGTACTCACATCAGTTTCTCTGCACTATAACAGTCATATCAAATAGGGAGCGCAACCAACAAAGTACTACATTGTTTATGAGATATTAAATTAGATAAGAGATTAAATTAAAATTCTGTCATTAATAACTCACCCTTTTGTTGTTTCAAACCTTTATGCATTTCTTTTTTTCTGTTGAACATGGCAGAAGATATTTTGAAGAATGTTGGTAACTAAACAGTTTTGGCATTGACTTCCATTATATTCTTTGTCCATAGAGTGGACATCAATGGGAACCGGAACGGTTTAGTTACCATTATTTTTCAACAAACAAAATATCTATTATTATGTTCCACACAAAAAATAAAGCCATACAGGTTTGGAATGACATGAGGGTGAGTAAATAATGACTTTAATTTTTTAATGAAGATTTAATTTTTCACATAACTATCCCTTTAAGCACCAGTAAATGTATATAAGCTTCTAAAAACAAGGCAAATAGTTAAAAGATGAAAACATGTTGATGAAGGCAAGTTCAAACATAGCAACAAAGAGAGTTAATAAATGACCAGGGATCAGACATTCTTGAAAAAATAAAACGAGGAAACGCCTTTCACCTGCATTTGAAGCTTTCTTCTGAACGCATGACTGGACTCGTTTCGGATGACCTCAATAATCGCATATTCTTTTCAAATTCAACAACTCTTTAAAATATCAGTCCAGATGATGAACAGACCATCAGATGCTCTTGGTCCTCTGATTTGCTTCTATCATGGACAATTTCTTCTTATTAACACCTTTCAGATCCTTGTGGCTGCAGCCGTAGCTCCTCCTGGCTCTGCTCTGGAACTCGTCTCGTAGGTCAAAAGTTGCTGCAGATCTTTGAGGAACACCAAAAGAACTGTGATCTTATCAGTGGATCCAGCAGTGGACATCCCCAGGCTGAACCACGTCAAAGAAACCGTCACAAGCAAGCAGAATGTAATGTTCATGCCCTTCGGCTGGATCGAGGAGCTATCAGCTTCGTTAGAGACGTACGGCTTTTGAAAAAATTATATAAAATTTATTTTATTAACTCACACTCTAAACAAAATTACAAATTCAGCTAGGTAGAGCTGTGTAATACATATATATGCGTATATATATATATATATAAATGATAAGTGTGCCTGGGTTTAGCCACACTATTACATCATAAAGTGGCACATTCCACAAGCTGTCATTTTAGCTTCAATAGGCTTCAATATAAGCTATCTTTCGACTAACAAGAAAGTTTTGAGTTCTGAAATTTAAAGGATGTTTTTTAAAGTACAATGACCTGTATATTTATATATACAACTTATTTTTTAGTTTTGTTTCAAATTATTTACCAAGAAATAGCTGATTTTCAGTGTGATCTCAGATTTGTATGTGCAACAAATAAATAAAACAAAACCATTTTTAAACATGCTCTACCAAAAAAAAATCATAAAATACAGCAAGCTGACATTTATAATGGCTTTCTTCCAAGTGTACACTTGTTTTCTTTTAAACAGGTTTTTTTTTCAGTGCATCTGCTTCTGAAACTGTGCACAATCAGTTTCAAGAGTTATAATGTTTTTCCCCTTTGTCGAGCTGGTGCATTTTGTGAAAATTCATGATGGAAAGAAATCTTTTCACACATCTCCTACTTCTTGAGATGCAGCTGTTATGTGCATTGAGTGTTCCTATGCTGTTATAAATACAGATAGATATAGTCCGTGTTCCTCCTGTGGTTAAAAACATGATAACGAAACGGTGCAGGCTTGCTGCACATCTGTCGTCCTCCACAGGTATGGATATGAATAATCACTTTCTGTTTCAATGACACGATCAGTTCAAGTAAACAAGAATTCATTTTACCTATACTTAAATTATACAGAGTTCAATAAGTTGAATGAAGTGTCGTTTTTTTTTCATTGTGAAATTATTGACAAAATGATGTTAAGATGTTAATTATTTATTATTTGACTATTTTGTAAAATAAGAATACAAGAGTCTGCTAAATTATTTTATTAAATAATATTTTATTAAATTCATAATTTTATTTAAAGCTATTAATTTTGAACATAATAGCACAATAAAAAAAATAGTGATTTATGTTGTAAATTATTTGACAGTATTATTTGATGAGATTAGTTTAACTTAAAGGGATACTCCACACCAAAATGAACATTTTGTCATTAATAACTTACCCCCATGTCGTTCCGAACCCATAAAAGCTCAGTTTCATCTTCAGAACACAATTTAAGATATTTTGGATGAAAACCTGGAGGCTTGAGACGGTCTCATAGACTGCCAAGTAAATAACAGTGTCAAGGTCCATAAAAGGTATGAAAAGTCGTAGACACAATACTCCATCTGCCATCAGATGTGCAATCTGGGTTATATGAAGCGACGGGAAGAAAGGACCTTTTACAGGTTTGGAACAACATGGTGGTAAGAGATTAATGACAAAATTTTAATTTTAGAGTGGAGTATTCTCGTAAATTTCAATGGAAATTACATATTATGTGATTTCATTTAGTACAGTTCATTTCAAACATATCACAATGAAAAGCTATTAAAAATGTAAATATAAGATTTATATATTATATACAAATATATCGTTAGAATGTGAATTTATTATTATTTTAATATTTTTTTATAATTAAAATGATTTTAAATGATAAAATATTTTAAGTTCATTATTTAGTGTAGTTCGTTTTGAATGTAATAGCACAATAATTAATTCATTCAAAATAGTATCACAATTACTGAATTACAGTAATGAGAATCATAAGTATTAAAAAAAAAGAAAAAAATGACGTGGCACACTCATAGTTACCAGAGGATGGCAAACTAAACATTCCTTTGTCTTTGTTTTTGTGGGAAATCTTTGGCGTCTGCGCTGCGGCAGCACTGCTGTGGTGGCCTTACTGACCTCTGATCGCCTGACCGTCTCCTGGCTGGGCGACTCTCAAACTATGCTGGTTCAACGGGGAGAACCAGTGACCCTAATGGACCAACACAAACCTGAGAGAGAGGTATGACACACTACAAGCCATTGCTGACCAATACAGATAGAAACATGAGCGTATCAGATGCTCGTCTGTTCTCTGTGAGCAGCTGAAATGTGAGACAGAGGAACCGACTGCTGTCCACATGCTGAATCAATATTAGTCTTTTCTGCATACACACTATTGCGACTGAATGCCAAAAGTATCAGAAATGGTCCTTAGAGAGGCATTGACTGACTTAAGATCAGCCTTTCTGCACATGATTTGCAAAATAAATACTTAAGCCGTAGAGTAATAATAATGAGATGGATGCAAACAATTTGATAGTCTGGAGAGGCAAAATAAGCATTATACTCTGAATTTAGCTAAATGTAGAGGTTTACTGTTGTGAAAGCTCCAGACTATATCTTGAATGTTTGTGTTTGTTTTTCTGTGCAGGATGAGAAGAAAAGAATTGAGGATCTGGGTGGATGCATTGCTTTCATTGGTTGTTGGACATCATACCTACGCCAGTTCTAGAGCAATAGGTGAATGTCTTACAACCAAATAAAAAAAAATCAAGATTCTTGAGTAGTTACAAGTTTAGAAACAGCTTAGAAACTGATTCAACAGTTCATTTGCATTATTGCTAAAAAATGTTCACAGAAGCTTATGTACTTGCATTTGTTAAGAAAATATATGTAGGCATATATTGCTGATTATCATGATGCTATATTGGTGCACATAACATAAAACTTATTTGTTTGTGTAGTGAGAAATATGTCTTGATGATTTATTTATTTATTTTACATATGTAATGTTTTGGATCTGTTTTTTGAAGTTATTTTGGATATACATTTACAGTGGGTACAGAAAATAATCACCCCCTTTAAAATAATCACAATGCAGCCTGAAATGAAGATGGACAGTTTTTGTTTGTACAAGATTGTCTGCATACTAAGAAATTATGAAATGTATGTACATTTTTCACTTCAAATTGTTATGCTAATAATGAAAACATTTTAAATGCAATAATATATATACAGTACAGACCAAAAGTTTGGACACACCTTCTCATTCAAAGAGTTATCTTTATTTTCATGACTATGAAAATTGAAAATTGAAACTCTTTGAATGAGAAGGTGCAACTTTTGGTCTGTACTATATATATAATGCTACAGTTTTTGAACAGAGCTTCACAGAAGCCACACATTTAGACTGAAATAATGTAAACAGTCAATAAAACAAGCATGCTACTTTTTCCAAGGAGAAATGTTGACAAACAATGTAAAATCTGTCAAAACTTCATGTACTACTTTAGTTTGAACACCAGAGGGCAACTATGCAGCTGAGATCATAAAATTGTCATTGAAAATTGTTTTTATTTATTCATTAACTTTAGTATTGTCAGCCTATTAGTCACATATTTGATACAGTAAAGAAATTTGGGGGGAATTTTTCATTATTTTTCTGACTTTTTTTTTTTTAAGATAAGTATGTCAAGACCACAAGAAAAGAAAAAAAAGATGGCAAAATAATTCTTCAGAATTTGACATTCAGTTTCACTGGAATTATGGAAATGTTTTAAATTATTTAAATACTTTTAAAAACTTCTTTTTTTTCAGACGATACAATTTTTTACATTTCTGTATATTTTTATATATTTATTGTGTAGTTATTTTTTCAGTTGTTCAATACTGTATGTATATTATATAAGTTGACTTATTTTTACAAATTATTAACTTGTATTAAAAGGCCTCAATTTAAAAGTGACAATAACCCTAAATGTCACAAACAGAAAAGAACAAGAACCAAACCAAGTGAATCACTCACAAACAACTTGCTGTTCATCTTCTGGTTGCTGTTCAGGATCTTTGGGGCAGTAGTGAGGTGAAAGGTCAGCTTTAAGCAGTGACAGCAGCATTGCACATCGCTGCATCCAGCCAGGATGGGGCATTTCTTAAAAAAAATGTAATAAAAAAAACACCTCACGTGTCAACAGTGTGACAGTAAAGAATGCATACTCACCAAGGCTGTATTTATATGATCAAAAACACAGTACAAATAGTAAAATGTAAAATAAATGCTTTCTAATTGAATGCATTTTAAACGTAATTTACTCCTGTGATGTAAATTTTTTTCTGAGAGTGTACACCTCTGAATGGTCCCTATTGTCATCCTCATTACTCCAGTCTTCAGTGTCACATGAAAAAAAGGTAGTCTATACAGAGTGTGTAGAAAATGTATTGACTAGAAACAAATTATTTTTCTCCAAATGCTACTCATGCATTCTCAGAAACCGTGGAGTAAAAGCACATCTTGCACTAGTGAATTTGCTCTGGTTTAGATTAGATGTAACACTGCTGGAGCAACAAGTGGCAAATGGCCCAAGCACCCACTCATACAACACGACTATTAAAAAGAAGCATTTGTCTGCGTGAGATGTTATCTAATGACATAACAGCAAGATATCGGAAAACACTCCCTTGTATACTACTTGACAAGAGCTGCGGTAACATCATGCACATCTGACCTACATCAAGACACAAAAAGGGTTAAACCTGACAAATCTGCACTGTGCAGACAGCAAAGAGGAAATGAAATGGGTATAACAATAGTGATTCCACAGACAGGAAGTCTGCCCTGAGAAATGTGTCAGGGGAGAAAGAGAAAAGGATACAGAAAGAGATAATACAAAAATCCATTGTAGATTTAAAATTCTGCACCAATGCTTTCATTTAACGCTTGGATTGCCACTGATAGTACACTGGAGAAAAAACAAACACCAAATCTCTTAATCAGCTCATGCATAGTGAAACGTGCTGACCTGGTGCAAATACTGTCAGGAAAACAGATCATGCCAGAGAGCGAGAGAAAGCAAATGGGGGAGAGAGAGAGAGAGAGAGAGACAGGAATGAGAGAACACTCCTCCTCTGGCTAAAGAGGACAGATGTGTCACAACATTTTAAAAATCCTGTATGTTTTTAGAAAATGTACAAAGTAAATGGGCATGTAAACACAAACATAAAGATGTACCTATAGCTGAAAGAAGAGGACATCATCCAGCAGGAAACATTAACAAATATGACTCATCTCTTCGACAAAACCCTTGATTGGGGTTTTCAAACTGACAAACAGGGGCCCACAAGGGAGTTCATGGAAGAGAAAAATAGTGTAAAAAAAAAAAAACACTAAAAATTAAACAAATAATAAAACACAAGACCTAACTAAATAAACAAATTAACTGATTAAATTAATAAATAATAATAATACTTTTTAAAAGTTAATAAATATCATTAAAATAAATAAATAAATAAAAATGTGGGAACCTCCAGGGACTCACAAGGGTGTGGTGGGGTATCCATGGAAACGTTTGGAGAAAAGCAGAATAAAAAAAAAAAGTTAATCGAATTAAATTAATTAATTTTAAAAATAAATCATTAAAATGAAATAAATAATTTAAGGAACAAAAAAGATAAAGAACCCCAGAGACCTTAAAGGGAGTTTTAGAGATTCTGTCGAAAAGATTAAAGAAAAACAGTTTCAATTTTTTTTATGTAAAAATAATAAATACTAAATAAGATCAAACTAAATACAGAAATATATTCATTAAGATATTTGTATAAATTATTAATAAACATTTTTTAAAAACATTAAAATATTTTAAAGAAAAATGTATTTATAAATAATAATAATATACATAATATTTGAATAAATAATACATAACAGTACAGTAGAATTAAAAACATTTTTTCTTCTAAATATTATTTTATACACACTAATAATATTAATTTTCACAATATAAATAACATCTTTAATACATAGCTGTCTTTTCAATTACAGAATGGGGGTCCCTTACTTGAGGATGGTCATATATGGGGGTCCGAGACACCTGAAAGTTTAGAAACCTGTGACCTACATGATATGCACATAACAAACCTGGCTGAGAGCAGTCGGAGGCCCAGATCCAGACTCTCTCCCTTCACCTCCTGCACAGAGACTTTGCAGCTAAGTGGACTGATGGGAAGCGGGTCCTCAGTCCCAAGCAGGTTTGGAAAATCCTCCATGCAACTCATGAGTGTGGACCTGAAACCTCTACAAAGGTAGGAAGTTGGAGATGTCCAAAGGAATTGCAAACTTCACGTATGAATCTACAAATAAAATAAATAAATGAATAAAGAAAGAAAGATAATAATACACACAACCACTTTCACCAGAACCTGTCAGTGTTGTAAATGTAAATGTCTCTGTAAGTTTAAAGCAAATATGTTGCTATAGTAATAGTACAGAACAGAATAGAATAGAAATTTTAGATATAATAAATTATTGGTATATACACTTCTTCATACAATAATCTATGCAAAATAGAATGTGAGAGTGTTGGCCAATCAGAATATTCGGAGGCGGCCCTTTGTCAACATCAATCAATAACGTGTGTTTGGGGCGGGGCTACCTGTTTTTATTTATTTTTATTTATTTTTTTACATTGAACAAAATTATAAACGCAACACTTATGTTTTTGACCCCATTTTCATGAGCTGAAATAAAAGATCTAAGACTTTTTCTATGTAAAAACATAAAAAAGAGCATAGTGGTGCGTAAACGTACCTTGAGGCTGTTTTGCGTTGCTTTATGCGCCGACACTTCCTTTTTCTACTGATGAGTGCGGTTTGAAGTACTCGCGCATGAACGCACACCCATTTAGTTTACGCAACAAAAGCCAATCCATCTGCAGAAGTCGCTGTGACAGACAGGAAGTACAAACATAGTGATATATAAGCGTTAAGGATGAACGTTTGAGGCGCGGAAGAGACTTGTCAGAACGGGATGAAGACAATCCGTTCGGTTGTCAGATCAATGTGTGGCTGTCTGGGCGGTGACAGACCGATCTTATGAATATTAATACGATCCTTTTAACTAGCTAACCAACGAGCGTCCAGTCATCCATGATAGGTAATTAATATTCATAAGCCAAGGTTCTGTTTCTAAACATGAAAATAAATGAGGCAAGCAAGGAAACGTTTTCATTGTACATGCAAAGAGGCTTTAGATGTACATAGAAAACTATTTTATATTTTATGCAAGACTGATGACTTAATACTACTGTATTTTGTTTAAATGTGAAACCAAAAACGTTATACAAACATATTTTTCTTTTATAACATATTGATAGACAAGTGGCACCTTTTCTTTTCCTTTCTTTTTATTAAACTTATTTTTTTTTACTTGAATAATGTGATCTCAATTAGTTAAACAGTGTAAAATGTTGTTTATTATATACTATGAAATTAAGTGCAATTGAGGGCAAGTTTGAAAATACAATTAAAACACCATTGTTAAATAAATAATAAAATAAAAAGGGGTTTTTTTCTTATTTACAGAGAAGACTGGTCTGAAGCATGTTATTGTTGTGGTACTATAATCTGTTTTATTTTTATTTATTTTTGTTGCTAACTTAATTTATCTTTTTGCTAGTTTAGGCATTTATGTGTATTTCAGATATGGTTAAATTTTTTTTTTTTTTTTGGTGTAGTTTACATAAACTGATTTATTGTGTATTTACAAACTTAATGTTGTATATCGTTTCATATAGATGTGTGACTTTTCTCTTTCAATATATTTTAATATTACTCCAGTCTTCAATGGCACATGATTATTAAGATATTATATTAATAGAAAAAAAGTTATTTTAAATATTTTCACAATATTACTGTTTTTACTGTATGTCTAAGCAAATAAATGCAGTCTTGGTGAGCATAAGAGTTCTTTTAAAAACAGTTTAGATTCAGGTGTCTAAATCTCTCTTTTTATTGAATATAAATATACATAAGCCAAAAACCACAGAAAAAATACAGCAAAGACTCTGTTCGCTAAAATTTTATTGCCATTTTCATCTTTTTAGTTTGCACTTTAAGACTTATTAAGCTGCCGTTGATTTTCTACTGCAAGACAAATAAACTTTACAAAATATTCTACACAAATTATGCTGCCAAGGCTTCCATTTTATCTTTATGCTTATTAGGATTCCCTTTCCCCATGGGCCTCCTCCCTCTTCCCCTCCCTCTCCCTCTCTGTGCTGCTCCGGCCTGGTGCATGCCGCATGGTCGCATGTTTCTGCTCCACCATCATTTAACACATAACCTTTAAGAATGGATATATTTTATATTATTAAACGAGAATCAGAGCCTTATAGTTTCTCCTACCTTTCTTCATGTCTCTGAAGGGAGGGTTGCTGAAGCAGATTGCCAGGAGACCCCGAGGTCCACAGCACCAGCTCAAACTCATCCAGAGGACACTTGAGCTCTTTGTACAGCTTAATGGCTCCATTCTGAGGCAAACTGGAGGTCTCGTCACAGTGAGAGCAGTGCAGGCGGCTAGGTTTGGCCTGGGCTGATTAAAAAAGACCAATGTGTAAAGCAAAGTTACTTTATTTTTGACACTGCATAATGATAAAGCTTTGAAAAGCAATCTGGGTATCGTCTGACTCAACTTTTTGCAGTTGTAGAATACATTGAATGTTCATTCATTGGAACGTTATATTTATTACTTATGAAACACTTTTTTTAGATGTTGCATTTGAGCTGACTTTTTATTAAATAATGCTTTTCCGTGTTAAAATTGATCATTTAAGACATATTGATGGTGGAAAACACAAGTCAACCACCAGCATTTACTGAATAACTGAAATATTTCAGTTTATCATTTGCCACATAATTTACAGTCCGAAATGAGGACGTAACAGTAAAGACCTCTATACAGTGGCTGGCCTCACTCAGTACATTTGGCTTGAGAAAATCAACATTAATCTCACTTATGCAAGCGGTTGACATTGAAGCCCATTTAACAGGGACATTAAACCATCAGCCTAAGCTCTCATTTGAATGATGAGGGACATTGATGAATAATTTGTGAGTTATTCCACATTCAGATGGACACAGGACAATATTTAGGTAAACTGATTTCTTGTTGAAGGTCATTTTCAAGTGCACATGTATTGGCTGAAAGGACAAGAGAGAGACGAATCTGCCTAAAAGCTCAAAGTGCATCAGAGTGAAAAAGAAATAAACCATGTGATTTACATCAGCATGGCCATTCAGATGGTAATTAGGATCAAAGTTAGTGTGTGTATGCTCTGGGAGCATCAAAAACTTTTGCTGCATTACTCACTGCATGTACTAATCAACATCATTTCCTCTCAACATGATGTTAGATGTTTAAAAACTTTATTTCTGGTGTACAAAGTATTGTGGGTACTGTTCAAAAGTTTGGGGTCAAGATTTTTTTAAAGAAATTAATAACTTTTTTTTTTTCAAAAAATTATTGATTAAATTGATCAAAAGTGACAGTAAAGACATTTATAATGTTACTGTTTCATATAAAAAACTGTGTTCGTTTAAACTTTCTATTCATCAAAAGAATACTGAAATGAAATGCATCAAGGTTTCTACAAAAATATTAAGCAGCACAACTGTTTTCAACATTGATGATAGTAAGAAATGTTTCTTGAGCAGCAAATCAGCATATTAGAAAGATTTCAGAAGGATCACATGACACTGAAGACTATGGAAGCCTGTGTCTGCCAATAAATACGAGTTTTTTTCTCACAATTCAGACTTTTTTTCTCAGAATTGCGAGATATAAACTCACAATTGCAAGTTATAGAGTCAAAATTGTGAGTTATAAAGTCAGAATTGCAAGATATAAACTCACAATTCAGAGAAAAATAAGTAAAAATTGTGAGATAAAAAGTTGCAATTACCTGGTTTTATTTTTTTATTCAGTGGCGGAAATGGCATTTCATAGAAGACTGGAGTAATGATGCTGAAAATTCAACTTTGCATCACAGGAATACATTACATTTAAAATATATTAAAATAGAATAGTTATTTTAAATTGTAATAATAGTCTACAATATTTCTGTTTTATAGCATTTTTTTTTTATCTTGGAACAGAATTCTAACTAAAAATTACTGACCCTTAAAAGTTGCTGGTAGCTATTGACTTCCATTGTATGGAAAAACACAGTGGAAGTCAGTGGCTACCAGCAATGGTTTGGTTAACAACATACAGGTTTGAACTTGAGGGTGAGTAAATGATGACAAAATGTCCTTTTTTTCCTATTATACCACCTCTCATTAGTTGCTAATAACCATTATACTTAATTAATACTAACGACCATCATACAGAGTCTTAAACATGTTCATCAATGATGCATTTATTTGATCAACAATAGAGTTAAAAATAAAAAGAGTAATGTTGTGAAATCTCACCAGTAACATTTCCAGAAAAAGAAAGCAATAAGGCAGTATGAGCAGGACGTTAAATGATTCCTTGCAGACCTGGATGTACTTCATGAAGCGATGACATTTGCCACAGCGAGAGAGGTTTCCCAGTATCACTTCCATCAGCTCATCCATGCCTGTTAAAAACATTCCCAGCGTGTTTTAAGAGTCAATAATTAACAAAAACAAAGTGATGCACATTGATAAGTGATCAGTAATGTTAAAACAACATCTCTTATATCAACTTCACACTGTAAAGGTGGCACAGAGGCACTTCTGAAGTGGCTTTAAGGTGATAAATGTATTTACACAGCAATTAAAACGATACACTTTGTCACACTGGGCTGAGGTGGGTCTGTTTTATGCAGCATTGTGTATTTAAACTACATTTTGTAGGAACTGTCCTGTCATAACTCGACTGCATAAAGACACCTTGAGTTTGATAAACAATTTATGCTCATCCCTTCCTAAACCTATGAAGCCTACTATTTCATATTTTGCAAATTAGTTACTCAGAATGGCATCTAAATTATTAACTTGATCAAAATATAGTCTTTTAGCAAGTAAAAGGACATTTAATATCATAAAAATGTCCACCTTTAGGTTGAGGCACACGTATCTATAATCTACACAGATTTGACAGTAAACATAAACATTCACTGGAATGAAGCAATTTAAGATTACTTGCTTTTCCATTCATCACTTTCATTTTTTCCATACATCATGTTAAAATGTGAGTATCAAATATGATTATCAGACTTTTCTCAATCCTTATTATATTGCTTTGCACTATATACGTTTTGGTTTATTGTGGAGTCCACGAAGTAGTGGAACTTCTTCTTGAAGGTGTCCAGAGTGTGCTGTAAGACCTGTTGGAAGTTTGCCTTTCCTAAAGATATCAGATCCAGCTGTTTTTCCACAGCGCTGCGGATTGCGGGCAACACCAAATCTGCATCTAACACACACACACACACACACACACACACACACACACACACACACACACACACACACACACACACACACAGACAGATGTGCAAGGAAAAAGATAAGCATAACAAATTAGTCACGCACTCACCAACTAAATACGTGAGGTTGAAATGTTTTTTCTTACCAATCTTATAGTAACCGTGAACCAGAACAATCCCCAGGTTTGTGGGTTTGAGTTTGCAGCCACTTTCAACCGTTACATAGTTTAACGGTTGAATTTTGATCAGTTTGATGCATCCTTGCTGAATAAAATGTTTCTTTCTTTCACCAAAAAAAAAAAAAAAACATACTGGACCACCACAGTTTTGAATGGAAGTGTATATACACTACAGGTCAAAAGTTTGGGATCAGAACGATTTTATTTTTTTAAAGGAGAATCTTATGCTCATCAAAGCTATATTTATTTGATCAAAAATACAGGAAAAATGTAATATTGTGAAATATTATTATGATGTAAAATAATGCTTTTCTATTTTAATATACATAAAAAATTTAAGAATTAGAATTTATTTGTGTGATTCAAATCTGAGTTTTCAGCATCATTACTGCAGTCTTCAGTGTCACATAATACTTCAGAAATCATTCTAATATGCTGATTTATTATCAGTGCTGGAAACTGTTGTGCTGCTTAATATTTATTTTTTGGAACCTGAGATACTTTTTTTCAGGATTCTTTGATGAATAAAACTATTAAAAAAGAGCATTTATTTAAAATAGAAATATTTTCTAACAATATACACTACCGTTCAAAATTTTGGGGTCAGTAAATTTTTATTCTGTCTTTTTTGAAAGAAATTAAATCTTTTATTCAGCAATGATGTGTTGAATTGATAAGAAGTGATAGCAAATATTTATATTGTTAGTAGAAAAGATTAATATTTTTAATAAATGCTGTTCCTTTAAACTTTTTATTCATCAAAGAATCCTGAAAAAATGTTGCAGTTTCCAAAAACATATTAAGCAGCACAACTGCTGCCAACATTGATAAATCTAATAATAAATTAGCATATTAGAATGATTTCTGAAGGATCATGTGACACTTTATACTGGAGTAATAGCTGATGGAAATTCAGCTTTGCATCACAGAAATAAATTATATTTTAAAGTATATTGAAATAGAAACCATTGTTTTATATTGTAATAACATTTTGCAATATTACAGTTCTGGATTTTTGATCAAATAAATGCAGCCTTGATGAGCATAAGAGACTTCTTTAAAAAACATTAAAGGTCTTATTGATCCCAAACGAGCAGAGCTTTTACCTGTATACACACACACACATAAGAATTTTTCACAAGACAATATTAATCATTTTACATCCTTTCAGGATGCCATATCAGGATTAAAGGCTAAATAAATTATACTAAAATAATATATATTAAAAAAAATAATACAAATAAGGAAAGAGCTCTTCCTGGCCATTTCACCCCAAAAGGAGCTGTTGGCCTGTTGTTTGAGCGTGCCCTTCAGGTCAAAGTTTTCAGGGTAATGTGTAGCCTCTGTACGAGGGTAGCTGATTTAACCCTGTGTGTAGAGACACTCTGCTATATGCATAGTATGCTGGAGACCCATTCCTGAGAAATAAAGATAAAATCACACATGCACTACAGCACTTGTATTTTTATTCATAAAAGAGCATTTTTATGCATCACAACTGTTTTCAACATTGATAATAATAGGAAATGTTTCTTGAACAGCAAATCAGCATTTCAAAATGTTTTCTGAAGGATCATGTGACACTGAAGACTGGAGAAAATGATGCTGAAAATTCAGCTTTGCTGTCACAGAAATGAATCACATTTTAAAATAGATTAAAATAGTTATTTTACATTTTATTAATATTTCACAGTATAACTGTTTTACTGCATTGTTATTCAAATAAATGCAACCTTGGTGAACATAAGAGACTTTTTTCTTTTTTCAAAAACATACAGAAAAAAACCTTACCAAATACCCCATATTTTGAACAGTAGTGTGTTACATATTAGTTAACTAGTTACATTTTTAGTGTAAAATAAGCTCTGGATCATATAATATCACAAGGCAAGCTGCCCACCCAAAGCAGAGCTGACCACTCTTAACATCTCCACTGTATTCAGTGCGAGAGGTCTCTGCTTGGCTTTCTCTTTCTTAGTCACTGAGTCAACCTGCAAGAAAAGACACATGATAAATCATGCAGTTACACCTTCAGCACATTCTGCACTACTGAAATATGAGATTACATATAAAATAAAGAATTGAGATAAAAATACAAACTTTAGCCTCCTTAGCAGTCTTTGCCATGTTAGCAAACATTTGACCAAAATCCCGGTCAAAAACTCGCACTCGGTCCCAGTCCAAGGTGAGTGGGCTGTCCTTGCCTTTAAAAGCCTGTGTGCACAAAAGTGGAATATGCAGGAATTCAAAAAATATAGTGCAATATAATAAACAGTTGTTCTGTAAAAGAATTAGTAAAACTGGATTTTGTAATTTCAGCAGTAAAGGCCAGAACTGACCTTGGCCTGTACGACCCAATACGCTTCAGGTTTGAAGGACTGGATCTTGTCATGCCGTTCCACACAGAATCCCAGAGTGGGAGTCTGACAGGGACCGAACGAGATCAAGGAGGAGTCCAAATTCCCATATTTCCCTTGGAAGTATTTGGTCTGGAAACTAAAATTTAGGGGTAATGGTGTGAACACCCTACTATCATCTTTTAGTGGAACAGTTTGACAAATGCACTACTGAGTTAAGTAAGAATTCTTTTTTTTAATGAAATTCATTTTATTCTGCAAAAACATTAAACAAAAGTGACAGTAAATACATTTATAAAGTATACATGTGACCCTGGACCACAATTAAGTGTTCATTTTTCGAAATTGAGATTTATACATCATCTGGAAGCTGAATAAATAAGCTTTCCATCGATGTGCAGTTTAATAGGACAATATGTGGCTGTGATACAACTATCTGAAAATCTGAAATCTGATGGTGCAAAAAACTAATTGTCCAAATGAAGTCCTTAGCAATGCATATTACTAATCAAAAATGATTTTTTATGTATATTTCTGGTAGGAAATTTACAAAATATCTTAAAGCAACATGGTCTAATATTCTAATGATTTTTGACATAAAAAAAAAATCGATAATTTTGACCCATACAATATATATTTGGCTATCGCTACAAACATGCCAATGCAACTTAAGACTGGGTTTGTGGTCCAGGGTCACATATGTATAATTCAACAAAGAATCCTGAAAAAAAATATCCACAACAATATTAAGCGGCACAACTGTTTTCAACAATTTTAATAATACACGTATCTTGACCACCTAATTACCATATTAAAATGATTTCTGAAAGATCATGTGACACTGTCTTCACTGAAAATTCAGATTTGCTATCACTTGAAAAAAATAGATTTTAAAATATATCAAACTAATACAAAAAGATATATATATTTTAAGTTGTAATAATATTTTATGATATTACCGCTTTTATTATATT
Organism: Carassius carassius; assembly: GCF_963082965.1. NCBI lineage: Eukaryota > Metazoa > Chordata > Actinopteri > Cypriniformes > Cyprinidae > Carassius > Carassius carassius. Next base: position 38,127,689 of record NC_081758.1, on the reverse strand, counting down.
ATTATAACTTAAAAGGAAAACATTTTAACAAACATGTTAAAAACATTCTAAAAATCTTACCAACCCCAAACTTTTCAACAGTTGTGTATATTGCACACAACAAGATTGTATTGTAATGTAATAAAAACAATCAAGAAATCAAAGCAGGTCTGCCCTCTTTCGTACCGTGTGAAAGCACAGCCGATCCTGCGGTCCAGTTCCTCACGTGCATCTACAGACAGAGCCTCGTTCTGGTTGGGTTCTCCGAGTCGGTTCATGGCGTTACAGATATCCGTGTCTGTGATGGAGCTAAACTCATCACAGGCTGGATGGCATCCAACAAAAAATACATAATCAAAAAACACCTCGGCCCCAGTTATATGAACAATCTTAGGATGCATTTTCTTTCAACATATTCATGCTCACCTCAAAACATATGTTCTCTCCTTCTTTTTCACAGTCCAACCACAAGACGACATAGTCACAACTTTTCGCTTCAACCTGTCAATAAACAGTTATTTATGGAAGGGTTTTTAAATACATAAAAGACTACTGCTAAATGTAATTGTTAAAATATTGTTATTAAACTAACTATAATATAATAACATTATATAATATTTATAGAACAGGAATTCTAGAAACACCATAATCGGTCATGTAAAGAAAGGTAAAGTCACCTGAAGGAATTTGACCATATTTAGTTTGGGGTTTGCTTCTTTCTTCTCAGTCGGAGCTTTAATGAACAACTCGAGAGCAAATGTGAGAGGTCACAGGCCTACATCAAGGTGTAAAAAATAAAAAATCTCCAAAAAAATCGTTACTTTTATAAATAAAAATAAAAAAGTTGCAGCAACAATGAGAAAGTAGCTCAATTTGGTGACAAAATCCCCAAATTGGCACAACTGCATGTCGTAATGCTCTAATGCTAGTATTTCCTGTCATGCTCACTGTGGTTCAGAGATAAAGACTGCCATGTAGCAGTCAAAATGTAAACTCGAAACGAAACAACTGGCATGAATCTTGTATGAATTAATTTTTTTAAAAATATCGATATTCCCTTTTTGAGAATTGATACAGTACCGCCAAACAAAATATCGCGATACTCACGTGTATCGATATTTTCTTACAATATGGAAGTCACTGAGACCATCATTCTTTAAAATATTTTCTTTTGTGTTCAGCAGAAGAAAGAAATGCATACAAGTTTGTAATGACGAGGGTTTTGTGACATTTTAACATTTGACAAAACATTTTGACAAAACATTTTAACCTAAAAATCACGCAAACATAAGCTTACACTTTGTTTACTGCATTGATTGCATTGCATTCAGACTTTATCCTTAGCTTCAAACATCATTCTTCACACTTAGAACCACATCTGCAATGTCTGCAAAAGCAACTAATGTGATCACGTAAGCTTGACTTCTGCAGTAAGCGCTCCGTCAGAAACTTTGATGGTCGACACTGACAAACCAGCAGACTAAAAGCAGTCTAATTAGTGCTGGCATTGAGCGATCCATCATAAAGTAAAATGAGAAAGCTAAGAGCAGATTATGCATTATTCTTTTTCTATTTTGTGCTCTACCAGAGTTAAACCTGAATGACGCCATCGGTCCCCGTCAGGTAATGAGATGCTGTCCCAAGGCTGAAATCTGATGATGGAGTTCATTGTGAATGAGATGATGATGATGTCCTCTCTGGCTCATGCTACAGATTTTGGAGGTCTCCATTGAGATGGTGGTACATAAATATAGACCCAAAAGGAGGGGATGGACACACTTGGACTGGAAGCTTTACCCTCTACAGGCACGGCAAGCCTCCAGCCTCTCGCTGCACTCCTCACCTCCGTTTCTCCAGCATGCAACATCTACAGGTAAGTATCCAACACCATTCTCACATGAACTGCCTCACAAGATCAGCTAGGACCCAGAACTAGAGAACTTCAGTTACTTGGACTGAATCACTTTCTACTTCTGATACAGCCGATTACAGACAATAACTATCCTTCAAAACATTTGGGGTTGGTAAGGTTTCTTAATGTTTTTGAAAGAAGTCTTCTATGCTTACCAAGGATGCATTTATTTGACCAAAATGCATTAAAAACAGTCATACTGAGAAACATTATTACAATTTAAAACTGTTTAAAACTGTTTATAACTGTTTTCTATTTTAATATACATTCAATGTAATTTATTCCTGTGATGCAAAGCTGAAATTTCAGCATCATTACTCCAGTCTTCAGTGTCACATGATCTTTCAGAAATCATTCTAATACAGATTCGGAACTCAAGAAATATTTCTTATTATCATCAATGTTGAAAACAACTGTACTGAGTACTTTTGTGAAAACCATCATGCATTTTATTTTTTGATGATGTTAAAATGTTCAAAAGTACTGCATTTATCTAATGTAATTTTTTTTTCTAACATGACAAATGTCTTTAATGTCACTTTTTATCAATTTAATGATTCCTTGCCGAAAGTATGAACTTAAAGAAAAAAAAAAAGACCCCAAATTTTTTAAAGCTAGTGTGCAAATAATATACATAAATAATAAATAATACATAAATAATGCATATATATAAATTCAACAAAAAACATTGAGAAATTGACAAATCATGAAAATTAAATTGACCAAAAGTGTCTTGGCTGATCGCTAAACTAAAACAGATGGGGATCCAAACCTGAAAGTAACCTGACACTTTAGGATAAAATACGTTTTTAGTATTTATTAGAAATTTGTTTAAAAAAAATCAATTAATAAAAATGTCTGAGATGCAAACCTCAAATTACTATAACTGAGAGCCCAGGACAAATTTTTTGTAAACTACATTTAGTCATTACTGGTGCATTTAATATAGACTAAGGGATACAATTAATCTATAACTATTCTTAAACTTGAATGATGCCAATGTACACTGCTGAAAAGTGTCTGTGAATGTAGGTGTTATATTTTGGCATTAGCTTCAAATTGGCCGCAATCCATAAAGGGGTCTACAACTAAAAGACTGAAGATGACATGAGCATGACATTATTAGTTTGTACCCATCATCCAAAGCACACCAAACACAAAGAAGCCCACATAATACGTAATGATGGTTTGTTGCCTACTTCTCATTCTCTCACTCAGATTCTAGGACTCCTGAGCATTTTTGTGCTGGTCTTGAACCCCAGCCAGTGCAGTCCGATCATGACCCAGTGTGTGGAGCACACCTACTGCTCCTCCACCCTGAAAGAGTACCACACACAGCTCATCAGCCTGCCCAGCAGAATCAACGAGCGCAGCGTCGCTGCATGGAGCTACGAGTGAGTACAGCTGATTTTTAAGCCATTTAAAAATATGGATTTACAGACATTAATAGAAAAGGTATACTGCAGGTCCATTTTATACAAGATACATCCAATCATTTTCTTATAACATTTTGTAACAATTCAGAATTTGACAGTCTTAATTGGAATTAAATACAGACAATCTTATCTCAAAGACGTTTTGATGCCAATTAGGACAATTATAGACCATACAATTCTGAATATATATATATATATAAAAAAAATTTTTGCACCAATAACAGGGAGAACATCGACCTGGACCGTGTGCCACAGGTCATCTATGAAGCAAACTGCCTGAACAGTCATTCCTGTAAGGGGGTCGACAGCTCTTTCAGTCTGGAGAGCATCCCCATTGCAATCAAAATGCCTTTTCTCCGAAAAAACCCAAGATGCCCAACTTATGCACTGGAATTTGAGGATGTGAACATCGCCTGTATATGTGCTACATCCAGACAGAATTAGCGCTGGGTCTAACAATCAAGCAATCTAACAATTCAACTATTATAATAGCGTCACTTAAATGTAATCTCAACCACAAAGAAATCTACTGAATAACAATGCTTATCATCTTAAACAAACACCACCACAACGCATACTACAATATAGATGTCTTGAGTCGCTGAATGCTTGTAAATGTGATTAAATAAACTAGTTTTGTAACAAAATCCTCTTTCTCTCATTCAAGAAACAAATGTGTCTCCAATTAAAATGTATTCATCGAATTTACTGGACAAAAGCGAGGTTAGCAAAAATCAAGCTCTGTGATCGTTGTCATCAAGGCCCAAGCGGATTTAATACAGATGTTTTTGATATGTCCATCCATAACTTATTTTTGGCTATCATTCTTTAATTGTTGTTCTTTAATGACAATGAAACAGATCAAGCCTTGCACTTTTTGGACTTCCTTCAAATGTCACTGGTTTAGGCTACCTGGAAAAACTGCAAGACGTTTGCCTTCTTAACATTATTAGCTAGACGCTGCTTTCTCCTGCTGTGGAAACAAGAATTCCCTCCATCTTTCGATGACTGGATGAGAGATGTCATGAGCTTCATTCATTTGGAAAAAAATGAGGTGTATGTTAAAGGGCAACACTGGTATATTTTCTGAGATCTGGGATCCCTTCATTATTTTTCTTTCTGAATATGTCAGAAAGTACTTCTTCTTAGAGTGTGTCAATCTAAGCATTAAGATGTTAACATGACCGTGGCCTGAATCTGGTAAGGAGTGTGTGATTTTATGTGTGGATACTTATGTATATGCATTATGTATATGCAGCTTTATATACTTTAAAGCTGTAATGTTTTGTTTGTGGAGGTAATATACTGTATGCATACCTTTGATAAACGGTCTAAACGTCTAAACTGTTATGCTCTGATATATATTCTATACTCGACAAATTAGGCTTGATGTTCTTTGTTTTATAATATGTATCAAGGTTTTTTTATGTTTTATTTAGTTTGTTTAATTATAATTTAATAAATTTTCTTTTTTTCTCTTGGGATGGTGGGTGCATGGGGAAAAACTATTTTGTCATGATTCTCCTGTATCTGTATTCGATTATTATTGTAAAAGTTCAATAAACAGATAAAAAAAAAGGAAGAAAAAAGAAACAAATGTTTCAGTCCTCATCGCTGCTGGGTTTACTTATCAGTCACAAACATCAACGCAACCTGACAATGAAATAACAAAATATCTTATTTCAAAGTTAACAGCTAAAACTAAAAATAGAGTAATTAGACCAACAATCGAGACATGAACACACCTGCTGCAGGCACTTTTTCCGGCTTGACCGTTAGTGGTGCGCGGGTCGGGGTTTTTTACCAACCCGCGGGTCCCGCTTTTATGAAATTATTTGGCCCGCCCCAGCCCGCCCCAGCCCGCCCCAGCCCGCCCCGCAAATAAGGTAAAATTTCTTGACCCGCCCCGACCAGCCCCGCGTATCGGGGACATCACGGAAGTTACGTGCTACTTAGATCTTCGTATCGTAACCTCATCAATATAGGCTATAGGTAATTGCACTATGATGGTTCGTTCGTGAAAAAATCTTTCAGGTGAACGAATCGTTCTCGTTTACGTAATCCACTGACCATAGACAGTAAAAGACTAATTTCTCGTTCAATGAAGTTCCTCCCTCCACAGCCTATTAGCAGCGCATGCGCAGCTCGTGAACAGCTCTGTGAACTGTTTCATCCTGTCAAAGAGTTACTCAAGATTTGACGGAGCATGTGACTTGTTGAATGTACAGTCGTGGCCAAAAGTTTTTGAGAATTATACATAAATATTAGTTTTCAAAAAGTTTGCTGCTTAACTGCTTTTAGATCTTTGTTTCAGTTGTTTCTGTGATGTACTGAAATATAATTACAAGCACTAGATACGTTTCAAAGGCTTTTATCGACAATTACATGACATTTATGCAAAAAGTCAGTATTTGCAGTGTTGGCCCTTCTTTTTCAGGACCTCTGCAATTCGACTGGGCATGCTCTCAATCAACTTCTGGGCCAAATCCTGACTGATAGCAACCCATTCTTTCATAATCACTTCTTGGTGTTTGTCAGAATTAGTGGGTTTTTGTTTGTCCACCCGCCTCTTGAGGATTGACCACAAGTTCTCAATGGGATTAAGATCTGGGGAGTTTCCAGGCCATGGACCCAAAATTTCAACATGGTCCCTGAGCCACTTAGTTATCACTTTTGCCTTATGGCACGGTGCTCCATCGTGCTGGAAAATGCATTGTTCTTCACCAAACTGTTGTTGGATTGTTGGAAGAAGTTGCTGTTGGGGGGTGTTTTGGTACCATTCTTTAATCATGGCTGTGTTTTTGGGCAGAATTGTGAGTGAGCCCACTCCCTTGGATCAGAAGCAACCCCACACATGAATGGTGTCAGGATGCTTTACTGTTGGCATGACACAGGACTGATGGTAGCGCTCACCTTTTCTTCTCCGGACAAGCCTTTTTCCAGATGACCCAAACAATCGGAAAGGGGCTTCATCGAAGAATATGACTTTGCCCCAGTCCTCAGCAGTCCATTCACTATACATTCTGCAGAAGATCAATCTGTCCCTGATGTATTTTTTTTGAGAGAACTGGCTTCTTTGCTGCCCTTCTTGACACCAAGCCATCTTCCAAAAGTCTTCTCCTCACTGTGCGTGCAGATGCGCTCACACCTGCCTGCTGCCATTCCTGAGCAAGCTCTGCACTGGTGGCACTCCGATCCCGCAGCTGAATCCTCTTTAGGAGATGATCCTGGCGCTTGCTGGACTTTCTTGGATGCCCTGAAGCCTTCTTTACAAGAATTGAACCTCTTTCCTTGAAGTTCTTGATGATAAATTGTTGATTTAGGTGCAATCTTAGTAGCCACAATATCCTTGCCTGTGAAGCCATTTTTATGCAACGCAATGATGGCTGCACGCGTTTCTTTGCAGGTCACCATGGTTAACAATGGAAGAACAATGATTTCAAGCATCACCCTCCTTTTAACATGTCAAGTCTGCCATTCTAACCCAATCAGCCTGACATAATGATCTCCAGCCTTGTGCTCGTCAACATTCTCACCTGAGTTAACAAGACGATTACTGAAATGATCTCAGCAGGTCCTTTAATGACAGCAATGAAATGCAGTGGAAAGGTTTTTTTGGGATTAAGTTAATTTTCATGGCAAAAAAGGACTATGCAATTCATCTGATAACTCTTCATAACATTCTGGAGTATATGCAAATTGCTATTATGAAAACTTAAGCAGCAACTTTTCCAATTTCCAATATTTATGTAATTCTCAAAACTTTTGGCCACGACTGTAGTGAACGAATACGATCTTCTCGTAGGTGAAAGAGTTGAATGAATTGATACATCTCGTTCGTGAATGAAATGAATGAGATTATACAGGGTCAGTCGGCCAAGCATGTAAATCTCGATCAGCAATCAGCAGATACAAAGCGCAGTTATTGGTGCACATAGCCTACGCTTGTTTTCATATTTGGAATACAGAACATAACTCCACGTTTAATCCCCGATAAAACCTCGTGGTTTGTTAATCTGAACAATTTATTTAGACTATTTATTTAATGCGATCATGCACACACTTTAATAAAGCCAAATCAGTTTTCGTCACAAGTAAATACGTTCGTTGACCTAAGACATAACACATAAGACACTCTTTTTCGCCAACTGCTGGTGACGTATTTGTGTAATAAGAAAGGTTTACTGAACGAATCAGTGAATGAATCATTTTGGTGAACCAACTGAAAATCAACGAATCTCTTGAAAGAATCAAAATTTCCACCACTAAATTCCATGCAACATAAATTTGTTTTTAGTGACCCGCCCCGCAATAAAGTGCCAATTTCTTAACCCCCCCCCCCCCCCCCTTAACTAATAAGCAACAATATAAAATATAAAAATAACAAAATAATATTAAATATATTGACACGTTTGATTTTTATTCAAAATTTTAGAAATTATATTTTATTTATATTAACTATATTAATTAATTAATTCGTTTTTGCATTCATCCATTCATTTAATAATGTATTTATTTATTTACATATACATATAAATTTATCTATTATGAGTAGGCTTAAATGTATATAAATTAATATTATAAATACACAGAAAATGTGAAGATGTTTTGTTTTAAAATAATGGTAGCCTAAATGGTAAATGGACTGCATTTATATAGCGCTTTCAACAGACCACATGGCCATCCAAAGCACTTTACAATGTGCCTCACATTCACACACTCATTCATACACCGACTGCGGTGTCAGCCGTTCAAGGCGCCATCCAGCTCCGTCGGGAGCAGCTGGGGTTAGGTGTCTTGCTCAAGGACACCTCGACACTTGGTCAGGTGGAGCCGGGGATTGAACCACCAACCTAAATTGCACCCTGAAGGCAGATTAAAAGAAGACTTTCACAAATAAAACTGCTAACTGTCTGTCACAATTTCCCACTCGCATCACTCCATTAATCCACATCACTCCAGTGAATATTTGGCAACAAAATGTCCAAGAAATAAAAACTTTAATTTAACACAAGCTGTCACAAAAAGAAACTTTTTAAAATTAAGAACAATCTAAATTTATGAAATATTGAATACCAAAATTCAAAACGCCATAATCCACATCACATAATCCATGTAGAGTAAAAATGCGATTTACTGTTATTTTAGTCGTATTTAATAATACAATAATTAGAAAACACAAAATAAAAATTTAATTAAATAACACAAATTGGCAAATTAAAATATATCTATAAAATCGTAATTCTGGCATATTGATTAAAAAAACATGAATAAAGAAATACATGTATAAATTATAACAAATAAACAATTATCATAACCTACATTATTGCCTTGATATATGATATATTGGTTTCATAGCTGTAAGATACGTATACAATACACCAAGATGTCTAGCAGAAATTAAGGAGAAATAAATGTTTTTTATTTAATAAATTTTATTTTATTTTATTTTATTTTATTTTATTTTATTTTATTTTATTTTATTTTATTTTATTAAGCAGGCAGGCAGTATTGACGCATGCAATTACATTCAATGGCCACTAGGTGCCGACGTAACATTACGAGAATCTCTTGATCCCTCTAGCAGATTGTTGCAACATCTGAGTTCAGCTCACTAACAGCAACTGTTCATGTGAAATCCTTCCAATTAGAAAATACAGAACAGGACAGTTCAGTTTGTTCACCTAGTTTGTTTAGTCAAATGTCCAATGCCGAATTGCTGATTTATAAGAATGAGTGGAAAAAAGGGGAAGATCGTTAATAAAAAAAAAGATTATAGGGGAAAGACAAGTCAGTGCATTGCATTGCATTGCTAAAATCAGCATGTGCCTGTGACCCCACAGATGGCAGAGGGAGGGTGGAAGTGAGTTTGTCTCCTTCAGGAGTGATCAATTAAACCCATCCAACCCACATTGACTGCCTCCTCCAGTATTGACTCATTTGGACTGTCTCACACACACACACACACACACAGATTACTGACACACATAAACCAATGAAATTTTGATCCGGATTCTCTTCGTCATGGTTTTATTATGCAAAACCAGAACATAGATGGTCATAGAGTACTTGGACTATCAATCCGCAAAGAGTTTTACATGTACATGTGTGTATGTGACACTGATACAGTGAGATGAGTCATAATTTCTATGACTGACCACTATTCATCAGCACTCTTTGCCTTTTTCTGTCTCTTTCATCCTCTCTTACTCATAGACAGACACATAAACACATCTAAAGCAAGAAAAAAGCAGTGTTTAAGACCAAGAGCACATGCACCACATTGAAGGAGGACCATAAGGCTGTAGACAAAGAGAGAGACAAGTGAATGATTACAGGGCCTAGGATGGATGAAATTACAGACATGGATGAACAAACTGCACTTATTTCTTTGCTGTTTTTTCTCTTTCTCTTTAACACTCATTCGCTTTTTCACATGAAATTAAAGAGGTTTTGATGGATTCCCTTTCAAATTTACAATATAAACACCACAGTACTGTATATGTTGGATGAAAGCTTGAGGGAGGGAGGAACTGACTGGCAGGATGGGGGAAAAGATCTTAACCATTAAAAGTGTTGCCAGTAAAGATGGCTGACTCACTCGCTTGATCTAACCATGTAACAGGGTGGAGATCTGAAGACTGTAACAGTGAAGATCTCACTTGTTGTCTTGTTTTTCTCCATGTCATTTTTCATCATCATCATCTTATTTTATTTATTTATTTAATTATTTATTTTTGAGGATCTTTTTCTACAAATGTGCAAAACTAAACTGTGTTTTCTTGCATGCTACACTTCACAAAATCTTTTTCACCCTATAATGTGTCTTATTAGATTTCTAAGGCATCTGAATGATCAATATGATCAAAACTTTGCTGAAAACCAATTGCACACAATCTATACCTGCTTTTTTAAATCTGATTGATAATTCAACCTTTTTTTTTGGTAAGTATTACCCTTTGAGCTCGTGGCACACTTTTTGTTGTGAAATCTTAAAAATAAGAGTAAATTATATTGTTAGTAATATTTCATGATGAATGCTTACTGGGCTGAAGCAATGTAGGTTTATTTGATGTTATTTATTTTTTATAGAAAAATCATGTTAAAATTAATCTAATATCTAATATAATCCATCAGGCTTTTGAGGAGCGTTTAATTGTTCATCATAGCATTGCATTACATGTTTTGCCCCCACAATATATATTACATCGCTTTGATCATAAAATTAAGCATTTTAATATAATTTTCTTTAAATATAACCAAGACATTTTATTTGGAGATATAAAGTGACACTGATATATATATATATATATTCTTACTATATTGTACTATATGAGTCATGAAACCCTGATCTATCAAATATGATACAAACATTAATACACATATGCATTTTCTTTCTAAATATTTTGTCATTGGTTCAATTAAATGTTTTGGTTTTAAAAAATTAGATTCCAACTATTATTTCATATGTAAGACTTAATAGTGTTAATATCTGGGTTGTTTCTCAGACAGCAAATGAATCTAAACAGAGAGCAAACTGAGAATTCTTTCTATGTTTCAGCAATCTGATCAACAATAGATACAAAGGTTTATAATCAAAAGCAAGAGAGCTTAATATGACATTTCTTGTTTAATACTTCCAAGACCATGTAATCTATGAATTACTTATATAAATTTTTATTTCTACTTATGAATTTTAGGAGAAATATATTGAAAGCTACATAAAACACGAGGGAGATCTCCATTGACCCTCCTAAAAATACAATTGTACTCTGGGTTTTGGCAATACATTTAAATATAAAGGACCTAGAATCTAAAATGATTAGCTTTTGAATCATTCCAAACACAAAATCGATCAGCTGGTTAAACATCACAATACGCTTTATTTCCGATAGTTTAGACTCAACTCAAATTCTACTCGACTAAACTGTACTCAAAGTGCTTTGAACGGATCCTGTTTGAAATAAAACTTTTTAGATAAGTGATGATTAAATATGAACAGGTTTATTCCCAATACATATAAAAAAGTATTTATGCACATACATTAATTATAACATTTGAAGTCTTTGCTTGGGTGCTGTACAATTCAAATATTTAAGAGAGGACACATTCTTAAAAAACACGGATCCAAAAAAGTGTTTTTTTATCATTAGTGTTGGCTCCCCAAAGAACCTTTCAATGAACAGTTCTTAAAAGTAACATTTTATCAATTTATAAAGAACCTTTTGTTGGATGAAAATGTTTAATGGATGTTAAAAGGTTCTTCATGGAATCACATGGTGCCCCTTTATTTTTAAGACACAGCTTTTGCTAACATGTTGTCTCTTAATCATCTAATAATTTAAGCTATGTTGTTCAGTTAATCAATATGGATACTGTTTCAGAGATCAGGTTAATAGTTCTACTCTTCTCCTTGATCATCGTCATCATCTTTTCCTCTCTTTTATCACTCTCCTTCTCCCCTCCTACTCTCATCTTCACATGTCTGAGATATGCGGGGAGTGAAGCATTCTATCCCTCTGCAGTGAGGAAGGTGAGGAGTGTGAAAGATGTGATGAAGAGGAAGGTGGGGAAAGCAATTCATCTGAGAAAGAGGTTGAAGAGGAAAGCTGTATTTTTTTAACACATCTGGAATTGTATTGCTTTTCGAAGCATAGATATTGAGCTAGGATACTGAATGTAAATATCAGTTTACACTCTAAGTTATCTAATTACACATTACTATAATAATCTTCAAGAAAACGTCACATTTGTAAAAAGTGACAGCAAAGACGTTTCTAATGTTACAAAAGATTTATATTTCAAATGAATGCTATTTTCCGTTCATTAAAAATCAGTGGTTTCCACAAGAATTAAAATCAAGCCACAAAATTGTTTGAAATATTGATAATAATAAAATATATTTCTTGAGCATCAAATTAGAATATTAGAATGATTTCTGAAAGAATTATGTGACACTGAAGACTGGAGGAATGATGCTGAAAATTTTCTTTAGCTTTTACACCAGAGGAATAATCACATTTTAAAACATAAAATATAAAACAGTTATTTTAACATGAACATGAACTTTTAACATGAACATTGCCAGATCATCTGATCAGTGAACAATATCATCATGCAGTGTAGATATCAAAACCACCACAAATGTTGAAAAAGGAAAGGGAGCTTTAGCTGAAGCTTTAAAAAGAAAATTAAGATATGATTTACTTTCAATAGTCTTACAAACTTTTTAAGTGTTAACTATATTCATATTTATGTTTAAATGCCACCTTGTCCTCTTTCCCTGTCTGCTGCTCCTTCATCCTTTACTCTGTCTTAGTTGGGAACCTGGCATTCCTTTATTGTTTGAACAGGGTCCTCACATCAAGGCCATGCCTTCAGCTAGGGGCTGTTACCCTCTGACCTTTCCTGCATTAGGTATGTGCAGCGAGACCTCAAAGAGCTGGAATCCGTCTGAAGTCAAACCTGTGTGCTGACACACAAGGGAAGTACACACACACACACCATGGAGGACCACCGAGGGGCTGGGAACATGTTGAAAACAACATGTTCAGGAACGCCGTTCATCACACACATGCAGAAAAACAAGGGACCTCCTCCATGTGCTGAACTCACCATCTCACACAAAAACACTGTGATGGACACTTGTTTTTGTTGCATTTTATGAAAATAAAATTTTTTGTTGACTTTTTTTTCTATCAACATGCATGATCAGATCTTTTTTTTTTTTTTTTTTTTAACTATTTTCTCAATAGGAACAGGAGACCACAGTGGGACAGCCTCTGTCCGGCATCCATCCATCATGAGACACTTGAATAAAAGCAATGATTAATTACTCACAACATTGGTTTCTCTCTGCTATCACTGTGGTTTTGTAATCATCCTCTTGCACACATCATCAAGGGGTTTTTGGTATTTAGAAATGAAAAATATTCTGTTATCTTACGGTCATTTAGATCCTAAATTATCTTTATCATAATGTTTGATATAAAAAAATTGAATAATGTATTTCTAAGGAAGAATCAGGCATGCTTTATAGATAGTTTTTTCCTTTACATGGAAAGCATCACCAATTTTTTTTTCATACAAGAAATGTCTCCAGTTGTTTCTGCATTAAAATTTATTTTTAATAAACTGCAATATTCTCTAAACATTCTCAGGAAGGTTGTGTTTGCATTTAAAATAACATTTCTTCAATTAATCTTTTTTTTCACCTGAAGTTCAGCAAAGAGCAAGTTCTTTATGGTTCTAAAACATCTTGATGTCACATCATAGGTTTTTCAGATCAGCACTTTTTTTTAAACACCAGTAGATGGTTTTCTAAAGAACTAGAGAATTAAAATATGATTTGTGGAACTAAAAAATTGTCTCCTCCTATATGTATTTTGTTTCTTATTGATTGTAACTTACTTTTGGTATTTAACCTAAACATGAAAAGGTTAAGAAATAAAAATCACTGACATTTTTCACTGAGCAGATTTTTCAAAGTGTTCAGAGCTACTGTAATCTTGCAAAGAAAGAAAATATTAATGTTAATCGAGACAAATTATGAAAGGAATATCAATTCTTGTAATTACTGAGATCTTCATCATTACAGAAATGGCAAAATTTTAACTAAAGTTCCTTTGTAACACATAATTCGTTCTTATTTGGTGTCCTAACAATTAGTTTATAGTAAGTCTATAAGGCTGTGAAATGTTTGAACATTAAAATAATGTTCTTATGAAAACAAATGAATGTTAAATAAGTATTGACATTTAACAAATAAAATGTTTTTTCTTCAATGAATAAAATAGAAAAAACTGTTGTGGAAGGACACTTTATTAATTCATTTCTATTTTATTCGTTTAAACATCATTTTCAAAACACTTACATTTAGTAATTCGATCAAATAAAACTGTTGTCGCTTGCACAAACATTATTTTTCGTTTTTGTAACGATAGAACAAGCAAATTAAAATGGATTTGTTAAAACAGACGGGTAGACGGATACTTAAACGACAACCCGAAGATATTTGTCTAATTAAGAATGTTTTATCAATGTTGCCGTTATTTGTATAATTTAAAGCGATTTTCCGTTTACAGCAGAGTTAGGCTATTTTTTTAAACTTCCCTCTGCAAGCTTTAAGAGCATACATTTCCCTGTTGGATCACATATCAGACGCCAAAACACGTGGATCATCTAATAAACAGTCACATATCAACGAAAAATCAGTTGCTTTTAAACGTGATGTCGAAAAACTAAAGCGCTCTTGAGTTTCAGTGATGTGACAACAAATGAGCACTTTACATAGACACGCCTCTCCACGCACGCACGCACGCGCGCTGAGGAATGTCAGACATCTCTGTGACCTTTAATCGCTTTTAAAGATGAGCTCCAATAGTTTTACGTCTCAATAGGGCTCATTCATAAATTTAGCTGTTAAAAGACAAAGAGTAGAAATAACTCCATAACGTGGATGTATGTAAAATCCATAGGTGAAGTTAACAAAGGCAACAAACGTAAGCACCTTTATAAAAATCATAATAACTTAGATAAAGTAGAAATAGTAAATTAAATGATTGGTGTTATTTTTGTTTACAACAATGTAATTAATAAAACAAACAAGCAAATATTTTCATTTTGATGTTAGCTACATTGTTTTTTGTGTAATATAATTTAAAATGTTATATCTATTTCTCATTATAGACAGTTTTAATGACTTGTAAACATGACAAAAAGGGGATACAGTGGATGACTTCTAGGTGTTAAAGAGTTTTAAATTATATTTGACAGGAAATTACAAAGGTATCTGTCTGAGATCCTGTCAAATAAATTATAGAAACATTTTTAGGCAAGGTAGTGATTGTGTTTGAGTATATTAAGATGCATATAGATGAATTAAATTTAATAATAATAATAATTATTATTATTATTTTATTTATTTTTTGCTCTTTAATGTGAAAGTTTGACGAATTAAATTATAAGAAAATGTAATGCTTTAATGCAAGTTAATTTGCTTTTGGCTTTAGATATTTTTTAATCTTAGAAATTAAATCAGTTGTGAAGGATTCAAAGTTTTAAAAAGAAAAAAATTAATCATTATTACTATAAAATGAAACAAAGAAAACAGACCAAGCACAAGTAAACATGAAATAATCCATTAAATGCATTGATCCAACAATGACCAATCAGCTCTTCTGTGACGTCACCAAACGGCAGTCTTTTGTTCATTCTGCTGATTCTCGCTCTGCTAGGCAGGAACACTGATACCGAGACTGAAGGCTGAATAGCGGGTCTGGGTGGTATGTATGGTGCGGAGCAGTGGCCTGGCGCCACATGGATATATGCTCGAAACCTGAGACACTGAGCAGTGGCTCTGAACTCTGACATCTGGGAATTCTGTAGATGTTGACCTCTGAGGGCCAGAAGTCACCTGGGGGTCCACCAGTTTCCTTTTTGAGAAGAGGGAGAGCGAGCAAGACGGAGATCAAGGGGCAGGTGGGGGGAGAGCAAGGAAACCATAAGAGAGGTCATTGACTAGTCTGAAGAGAGGAAAGAGGAAGGTTGATGATGCCTGAGCCCACATCTGGCAATAATGGTGGATATCTTATTATTTACATTTCCATTCAAGAAAGCATTTCCGGCACCTTGGTGAAAAGAGAGATTGAGTGTCCTGTGAGACAAACATTGGGAGTGTTCCCAGTCATTTGTGAATAGTTGATTCACAGTGTGTTTGTTCATTTTTTGACAGCAACAAACGTGAGGCAGATGGCAAAAATTGTCGTAACGATTTAAAAAATATCTATTTTTAATGTAAACATTTTTTTAAAATATGACTTGTTCTGATAGAAATAAAACAATATATGTAAATCACAAAATTAAAATGGCAAGGTCTTACAATAATGTTCCATTTGTTTAAAATTACAGTTAACTACATAAGAGTTAACATGAACTAATCATTAAATATACTTTTATACATTTTTATTGAAAGCTTTTATTAATATTAGTTAGTTAATTTCAACATTTTGTAATACATCAGTAATACGTTGTATCTGTTAATATTAATGAACCTGCACTAACATCAACTAACAGTGAAATATATATATATATATATATATATATACAGTGACCAATGTAATGCTCAATGTTAATGTTGGTTCATTTATTAACTGAAGTAACTGATGCACTGTTAAAAATGTATTGTATTTTTACTGGAAAATCCTGGCAACTAAATGCCGTGAATTTACAGCAAGTAATACAAGAAACATACTGTTGATTTAATACAATAAAATTCTGTGTTTATAAAGCAGTGTTGCTGTGATTACAGTAGCATTAATACAATAAAATGTTGTATTTTGTATTGTTGTTGTACAATCCTCAACAGTGGTGACAATCCCGAAAAACAGAATTGCAGCAATGCATGCTGGGAGCCATGAACATGTTTTGTATGCTGGCATGAAACATGTCACCATTGTTGTGTTTCATACGCCAAATGTTGATGTGTGTGAGTTTATAAATAACCAAAACATGTTTTAAACAAAAAGTTAGCAAAGACAATATTTATACGCTGTTAAACATCAGTGTACGAACCACAACAGTGTTTCAAATTACTTATTTTTATATCAGTTGGTTCACTTAAACCATTTTAGTGCAGTCAGTAGGTTGCTATTAAAACAGACTTGCTGATCTGCTTTATATATGCAGAAATGTTTTCTGAAAGCAACTGCTGCAGAAAAAATTATTGCAGCAAAAGTTGAGGGTCAAGAGCACAAGTGAAGCAAACCCTGATCTCTATGATGGTGATCTCAAAAAAACATTTTCAATAAGACATCAACATCTTAACCTCTGTGAATTCTCAATAAGAACTTCTGTAGATGCATGACAGAAATAAAATCATTCTGGTTAGTATTACTATAAGTGAAGCTGGTAATGCTGTTTGTGGAGTTGTGGCTGAAGAAAGTTGTAGTTTGTGTTTTTATTTCTCTTTCTTTCTTGCTTGTTCACAGCAGGTGTTTGAATGACTGAGAGAATGTTGCAGGAAAATTTTACTAACCTTAAAATAACATTATACTAATATGGAAACTGGATTTTTTTATGTTAGAAAGAATATGAAAGTACCAGTTTTAATGCTATCCCACAATGCTTTGTGGTGTCTGTAAAACAATGCTTCTACAGTGTAGTTACAATAATATTACAGGACTGTCCTTCAATTTCCCATCATGCATTCGCATTTACAATAAAAACCATGAATACAGTGTATTGTTGTAAAATGTATTGTAAAATTACATCAATTGCTAACAGTGTGGGACCTAATTAAAATGTTATAAAAAAAAAAAAATTTCTTTGACTTTTTCCCTCATTATTCTACTTTTCAATGCTGCTTAGAAATCATGCAGTCCATGAATGTTAAAATATAAGAACAAAACCAATTCATGCTTTTAAATTTTAAATAAATACAGGAAAAATTAATTTTTCCACACAGCTATAAAAACAAGTAAACATCCCTCAAGATTTGTTAATGCCGAATTTTGATTTATCTATAGCTATAAATACTAAGAATATAAAAATTTCAGTTTAAAGTATTGGATGTCGTAATTGCATTTACATACAATATTGTCAAAGCATTACACACAAAATTACTAATGATGAAAAATACAGTTTAACAAATACCAATAATTAAATCATATTAACAACAATAATGGATGGTCTTTGATTATATACACTGACCAGGCAGTATTTTTTTAATACTGAAAATAAAATAAAAAATTAAAAGAGGAATGATGCATGAGAGTTTACAGAGGTATAGTGAAAGTGCATGACATGCTCCTGCATCAATGTGTCTGTGTTTGCATGTCACTCAACTCTAAACAGCTCTCCAGTTCCTGCTATAACACTTTACAGTGTACAGAAGGCTCTATGCCACCCACCTAGCTGGAATGTCATGCATGCAATTAGGAGAGATTGTAGCAGGAGCTGGGGGGCTGGTACGGGATGGGATGGGGGCTGGGGCTACACTAAGGAGCTGGAGACTGCCTGAAGAGTCAGAGAGAGGGGGTGGAGAGAAAGGAAAAGGTGGAAGGGGCCTTCAGAAAAACAAGTGAGGTGAAGAGAGGTTTGAACACATCGGCTTCTCACAACCTCACAGTTCCTTCCCCTAACAGTCATCAATAGCTATTGGCAACATGGGGGGGGGGGGGGGGGGTAGAAGAGATATAGAGATAGAAGAGAGAGGACAGCTACATACATTAACAAACAGAAGGAAATGTATAATCAAAGATAAAACAGAAAAAAACTCAAATTAAGTGAATGTTTGAGTCATTTCCCCAAAATAGAAACAACTACTAAACCTACTCCATTATATATTTAACGCTTAAGATTAACAAGCAAAGAGGAATGCATTGCAAAAAATTACATAGATGTAGGCTACAGATTCAATTAAATAAATACTTCAATTAAATTAAACATTAAATTAAATAAAAGCAAGTTTTTTAATTAAATACTTTCTTTCAATATCAATTGTTTTTCAGTGAGTTGGATAAGTCCCCCTTGTACAATGCTTTGCAAATATGTTTTAAATAGTCAGATGTTTTTGCACAGGCACACATGCATTTTTCACATAAAATGAGATTCAGCATAAACCGAAACCTATTTTTATTATTATTATTATTATTATTATTTAATCATTAAATAAAAACACAGTGATCTATATGAGTTGGTTGACACATATGCACATTTCTGAAAATTGTACACATTTCAGGACTTTTATAAGCTATATTTGTTTTGAACTGTTCACTTCTTTATTCACATATTTTGATTGTGAGATTTATTCTAATCACGCTTATTTATATTTCATGTAATCCCAGTTAAATTCACAGATTACCCATCTAAAATACAACAAGAATTTGATTTATTTGTGATGATTTACAAGATTGTGCGGTTAATATTGTTTTCTTTATCATTAACAGCTAAACTGTTTTTCACATGAAACACAAACATACTGTACATACATCCAAAAAGATGCATCAAAATGTTTCATTGTTTTATTACAAACATTTTATTTGATGTCATATTTAGTTCTAGCAAAATCCTACAGCTTTAAAAAAAAATAGAACATACAAATGTAAAGTGTATAACATCATACACCATTGCAATTAAAAAAAGACAATTGCACCATGAGATTTTATGTTACAAATGTTTACAAATGTTAAATGAGTGTAAACAACTGTATGTACTTGGTTTTGAGCTTAACTGAGAGAAGTGCAGTAAATGTGTATTTTAAATAATCTGTCTGTATAAAAATAATCTTGGATCGATGTATCTGTACAGACATTTAGATTATAAAACATTAATAACAAAGCCGTGTGAAAGAACAGCAAAGTATTCTCAAATTAAGCTAACTTTTATCAAACCCATGAGAGTTTACTCCATTTGCTGGGATGTGGGCGTGACCATCAGGGTTTGGGACGCGTCACGTGGTCATTAAAGAGGCGGAGATTTTCTTTCTTTCCCCTCATTCTCGAACCTATGTAACATGGGTTGGATGAATAAGAATATTTTATTCATCTTTAGGAATATACACAGAACCAACATAAATGTAAAGTTTTTTTTTTATTTATGTTAAACTTGCAAATGTTTTAAAAATATTAAAGCGAAATGTTCATAGCAGAATAGATCAAATGCTTTAGTGATTTGTAGGCTATAATAAAACACTTAACTTCATTTTATTATTTCTCATTTAAACGTGCATAAATATTTAAAAATTACAATGCGTAAAAATAGTTAGGCTAGTCGTGTAAACTCCTGATTGTGCGCATGTGTGTGTGTGTGTTTTTTTGAAAGTTTGAGAAGGACAGCACGTGCATCACGAACAAAACAAGAACACAGGCTATATATTAACCATTGCATGCGAGCACGGAGAAGAAAGTTAATGGTTCGTTGACAATTGTGAAGTGCATGCTATTTTGCTAATGGATTCACGGCCAAAGGGTTGATGTTTCGTGATTTATGTTCCCAGCAAACAAACAACGTTCCTTTGACGTTAAGGGTAAAGTTATTTTCAAAACCAGTTCCTCACATTCTAAGGACATTCTTTTTAGATTGTATTTGTAAACCTTCGAAAAACACTAATCTTTTAATAAAGTGCATCATCCTTATCATGGCCTGCGTGTTATGCTTCTTATTTGCTCTACAAACACAAACACACATTGCACTGAGAAGGTATAGCTAGGATATAGGCCGTTTCATGTGTGTGTGTGTGTGTGTGTGTGTGTGTGTGTGTGTGTGTGAGTGTGTTATAGAAGGGGAGAGGGAGAGGAGGGTGTCCCTCTTGATACGTCCGCTGCATACTGAATTCACGCTCTGCTTTGGATCAAACGCTCTCTGCCGATTAGCTACACAATCAGCTCCCTGCAGTAAACGGGGGAGAGTAAGACAGAGAGAGGCGGTTCTTTTCCGCCGGACAATGCCATTATTTAAGCTCCATTGGTCAGGAATGCCGGATTTTACAGGCCGCTGCCCTCCTCTAGGCGTCAACCAAAGGGCCTCCACTGAGGGCCCCCCCCCCCTTCCTCTCTCTCTCCTCGGGTCACCATATCTGTCCCGGAGACCTATAGCTTTCTCAGTGCCAGTTGCTTCTCTAAGCTGGCATCTCTGGGAGGCTATAAAAACCAGCAGGGCCGTCAAATTCTTACAAAGCTCATTATAGAGAAAACTACAATCTGTTTTTATTTTCAAACTATTGATATAAGGCTAACATAAATTATATTAAATATATAGGCTAATAATGACATTTAATTTGACTGAAAAAAAAAAACAAATAGGAAACATACAAATATAAGGCTCTTCAATTAACACAAAAAAGGCAACATTTGAATTAACTAAGTCACAAACGTTAGGCAATTTAACATTACTGATCCAACCTATAAACCAATTTATGACAACAAAATGTTTGTATGAGTTAAATCAGGTAGAAATAACTATTGGTAACAATTGCGTGTTACCACTTTACGGTGTACTAAAATATTAAAGATTTGTCATAAAAAAATATCATTATGTGTTTATGCTAGTGCGAATAATATGCAACCTTTTTTCCTGCTTTGAAGTGGAAAAGCGTTCCCAGCCAAAGAATCCTCAATAAACGCCAATGGAATGTCTATAATAATTTGTACATTAATTAAGATTCACAGAGTCACATAAGATTATTCTGGATAAATGACGAATAGATATAATGAACAAATTTCCATTTTTGTGTTTTATGGGTTCTTCGAGTTTGTGCAGGATCTTGTTTTATTCTTACAGGATTCTCATTTGTTTATGTATTATAGTTCTATTATGATAGTTCTAGTAATAGCTATTGGTTTTAAACGATGATTAAATTCCATTAGAATTATTTTAGAATTTTGACTAGTTAAAAGTAGCTATACGGTCAACAATAAACGTTTGTAAAATTGACCTTTATTATGTTTCTTCCTGTGGCATGGAATTTAATAACAGTTTTCATGTAATCTGCTACTTTAAAACTACAAATTCATGTAGTCTTTCAATCTAGCATAAAAGGAAATTTGTGAATGGAGAGCAGAATTTGTGAGTTCATTGTAAAACTAAAACTATACGATGACGTTTCCCTCCAAGTAGCCTATCGCGGGTTTCACAAGACAGTTAAATGCCTTTGACTTCAACCAATGGTTCTTCAAGCGGCAAAGACTAGCGCAGAAACGCGCCAATCGCGAAGACGCATGCAAATGAGGAATTTGCTTCAGCAAGAGCTGAATGTCAACTAGTCAAAGATGGAGTCTTGAGCAAGGAGGGCCATTGGCTTGCCATGGATAAATTACGGTTTTGATTTTTTAGACCAAGAGGGGAAAGAATGCGCGAGCGTGAAGGGATGGCACTATGTTACGCGGGATGAATGCGAATATATTTGAAGAAATTCACGCTTCTTTCCTTGCAACCCTTCGGTCCAACTTTTTCTTTTTTTGTCGGTGTCTTCTTCTGCTTTCAAGGATTGTCCCTCCCTTGGCCAGGTACCATTCATGAAATTTAGGGGTTCCTTTTTCTGTTCGCAAGTAGCATCCGGGTGATTTGATGGAAATGGCGGGAGCTCAGGGGCAAAAACGACAACGTTGAGTCGGCTTGGGTGGGGAGAACGACGAATGGGGTGCCATAGAAGCCCCTTAACATGGCTGTAGTTAGAAATGTGAAGCGCGCGCTGGTGATGATATCAAGAGGGCATCGCGCTTGAGAAGTCTTGTCTGTCAGGCTGTCATTCAGTCCGAGGGAACAAGCTCCTTTCTTTCTTTTCTTTTGTCATCAGTGTTGATCTGTTGCAGCCACCTGGTTGGTTATTTAGTCCGAGGAATCCATGTAGCTAAAGCATCTAACTTCACCATATTCTCAAGAAGCCAATGATTAACTTGCAAAAGGGTGTTGGAAGCCTAGTCCGTATTTTCCACGTGTCTTTCTACACTGTCTAAATCAGTAACTGTAAGATAATAGATTTGGGAAATAAAAGATTTTGCAAGCTCAAGTGAAATGGAGAAGTAGCTAGAAACACGATGTGCCACTTTCTTTCTCTTTTTTTTCTTCTTTTTTTTCTTTTCTTTTTTTAAATATCGCAGCTCCGGGTTTTAAGTCTATATAAACGAAACAAAAATGTGCAGTTTCTAATTGCAAGAGTGTTATTTTGTTGCAAATGCTTTGTTTGTGGATAAATTCCTGAGTGCATTGAAATTCAGTCTTTTTTGTGTGTGCGTTTACACTGCCATTGTTGTTTCGAAAAATATTCAGGGTAGCAATTCCTATAAATAATTTAATGTCCGTAATTAATGCGTAAAAATGTACTGGTCGATTGCACGAAGTTGTGCATAAATATGTGTGTTTTTAGCTCCTCATTAAAGTATGATTTGTACAGTTCGGTTTGATATTTACATTTCAGCCAAAATATAAAGGTTTGTTTTAGGAAAAATTAAAACCTTCCGTGTTTTTTCCCCACCAAGTGTCCAATAGCACTGATAATGTATGCATTGAAAATAACAACCTTACGGAGCCTCCGCCCCCTCACCTTGTCCCCTAACCAGGGGGTTTCAAATTGCCACTTTGGCAAAGGGGACAAGAATAATACGTATTAAACGAAGGTTTCTCATAGCCTACTGTATCGCGGAATGTGCTCTTTGCCCTATTTTTTCCTCTTCCTTCGTATCACACTCAAAGCAGTGTGTTCGTTGCTATTTGCTGCTGAAATTGTATGAAAAACATGCTGCTAAATATAAATGTTCATTTGGTGATTGTGCCACGTCTTGCTTAGTTTTAATTACATGTGTGTTTTCTCCCTCAGCTTAAGCTTTAATAACAGACGGTATACCCCAGTTGGAAGGTTTGGAGATTTTTAATTTTAATTTGGCCCTCCAGTATCTTTATTTTTCTTAAATGTTCCCTTCACGTAGGCTTTATAAATTACATCAACTCTTAAAATTACATCGCGTTAAGTTGATTATGGTAATCACCATTTTGACCAGTACATGGTCTAATATTTACATTAAAATTCCTGTTATTTTGGGGGATTGCACTCTATGTGGAGCACGTGTCATTTCGATTAATCAGTTCAAAATATAAACCATTATTTCACACCCTGTGTTCAGTTTCTTAACTGTTGTTGTCCAGGGCCCTTTTTCTGTTGTACTACTGTGCAGTCAGATGAGCAGTGCAATATTAAAAGGGCATTGGATGACAAAAAAAGAGGATAGAAAGACAGAAAAAGTCACCTTTACCCTCCCCCTAGAAGTTTTCAAGTTCTCCCACCCTCAGTACACTATATAACTTGTGTATCCGTTTAAATTTCATGATTGATATAACAGGTGTAATTAATTTATTCTATAAAGACGTATTATGACGCCAAAATGGCGTTGCTACTCAACTATACAGAATTATAAGACAACAGATGCTGACGCGCTCCAGTAAAATAAAATAAAGCGTAATGGTTACCCATTAAAGCAAACGTGTGGTTAGCGAAAATTTAGTCTACCCGTTTACTATTATATAGGCTATTGCTCTTTAATTAGCCTAAATTCACTTGCCTAAATGCAACTATGACGGATGATTTCGCTCCGCTGGATTGAAGGCCTGTTCAAATGTGGCCCATGCATTGTGGCCTGTGCTAAAGTCTGTTGCTTTGACGATGTTGCACTACTGAACCATCTACTCAAGCAGTGCAATAGTATTGTCATTGCATACGGCTTTCGCCTACTCACCCACAAGAGCCTTTAAACATTGCTGTGGCGAGCGGTAGGCTATATGGTTAAGGGCGTTCAAGTAGTAGACTATTTCAAATGGCGAAGATGGAGGTTCACACGAGTCTAGACCACCTAAATGTAGGGCCCAGATGTGTGCACGGTGTTGGATTCATTCCATGAACAACAGCATTGTTGTAGAGCACGCACCAGGCGTGTGAACCGCAGATTTTTGACCTAAGGTATATCTGTGATACCAGGTTTTTCCACTTATTTGAAAATGCCTACAGACCACGCCTCCTTCGAAAGAACATTTTGTACGACGGAGGTCGTTTTCGTTTGCATTGAAAACCACGTGTTCGATTAAGTAACACTCCAACAATGCTTTGAAGTGAGTTTCTCAACCTTTTGCATATTTCGGGAACTTCTGTATGAGGCCTGCCCGCAGAGAGGTGCAGAAAAGCACGAGCGGACACAAGTAATCATCTAAACGCCATTTTGTATGTTTTTTGTCCATTCGTAAATGTCACTATTATTATAGCTATTATTATTATAATATTAATATCCTCTTATAAAGTGTGATGGTCCTTTTACTGTTTTTAAATATACACCCTGTGTATGCTTGTTGTAAATAGCAACGTGTTGAATTTTCATTATTTTCTTTTATTATCAGAACCACACACACACACACACACACACATACATATATATATATATATATATTATATTATATTATATTATATAGGCTACTTATTTTTGGCTAAGATGCATTTATATTGCTTATGTAAATAATTGTATCCTGCATTTTATTCTTTATGATTAAATTAGTCTATATAATTACAATCTTTCTCGCAGGTAAAGTTTGTTTATTGTTTAATCGTTTTTCCTAATTCTTCTTAAATTGGAAATTTAAGATATTCAGATATTCATAATGTATTAATCACTATTGTGGGAATTAAAGTGTTTGATGCAAAGTGCCACCAGTGCTTCCATTTATTTGTAACTCTCCACTAAACAGAGCTGGTAGGTGTGTGACCATATATTTAGATTTTTATTTCTAATAAAGGAGCTCTTCCAGAAGGCAGAAGGAAGGGATGATTCTCTTGTTTGAGTCAGATCGGTGGGGGATGGGACTATTGTAAGGAATGTAGGGGGCAGGTCCCTTTCCAAGATGGGAGGAGAGGGAGGGAATGTGAGGAGGGGAGGTCGCACGTATGACATTTTACTCTGCAAGTCAAAATCTGCAAGGTTATGCAATTTGAACTTTTTGGTTGTGTCATCAAAGTAATGGACATCTGGCCAAACGAAGTGTAATCTATTAGTTGCTATTGGTTGTACGTAGGCAGGTTGGTGTGTGTGTGAATACACTTTGCGCAATACACACAGACTTTGTATATGCGAGTCAATATCGTGACACATAGTTTTGAATCAAATATATTACATGCAATTCATACAAAATAGCCTACATCTTATATGACGAACGCGTTTTTAACTCTGGAATTATTTCAGTAGCTATTATCCTTATGATTGTTTTTGTGTGTGACTTAAATAGGCATCTTGGGAGTGTAATTGTGATTGTAAAAAAAAAATTATATATATATATATATATATATATATATAAAACGCTAAAATTGTTAGAGCGAGAGAGATGAAAAAATACAATTGGCGTAAGAAGTCAGACATAATATTTTATTATTATTGATTTAATATTTATAAGTAGGCTATACGCGTTCTAACAAACATTCCGGAATCATTTTGTTATCACGTGTCAAGAAAAACAAAGAAGAACCATTGAAGACCATTATGACTTGACTGTGTCGAGGTTATAGGTAATAATAATTATTATTATTTATGAAAACGCACGCTTTATTCAAAAGAAGTAGGCTAGGCCTTAAGTCCTAAGACAACTTTGTGATAATCATGACTTAAAAAAAATAAAATCGTATTATTATTTGTTTTAAATTCATGTGGATTCACAGTAGCCTAAGGAATGCATTTTAAAACTTTAAATTAAATCAATGTTTAAGCCACTGGACCTTTTTTTAAGTCTTTTGTAAAAAATAAAATAAAAAATAAATAAAAGGAACGTTAACTTGGAACTCGGCACACGTGTTTTAAACTAGACCTATAAAAAGACTTATTTTCATCATCTCGAGCATTTGTTATTGACCCATGTATGTAGAGGCTCCACAGTGGAAGGCAAGCTTGAGACTCACAGGTCTGAACTGAGGAATGTTGCGCTATACCACAACGCGCATGCGCAGCGCATTCATAGGGCACTATAGCATACTGAGGCCTACAGATTCTCTGTTCCCATGATCTTGGTTCAGCTCTGAGCTAGTATTTTTTTTAAGCTTCACATGAGGAGTGGTAAGTTTGCATTCATCTGCAGATTTGGTAGCGCGTTCTATATTCTTATGTAGAACCTATATAGATAAAATTGCCATACGCTAATTCATATTGAACGCGTATTTGCATAGGCCTACTACATTTACTCAACAACGCGTAATGTTCTTCTACAAGACCACTATTTGTCAGTGTGTTCAGCTGATACACTACACCGGTCGTCTTATATCTTTTAGGGCGTCGTATTCTCGTCCTCTTGTCATGATTCAACATTTTCACTGTAAGTTCAATGCATGAAACCTGATTGGTAAAATGTTTAACGTGTTTTATTCACGAGGGGGACAAGTAAGATCATGCATGTGAATTCAATGTGAAATTCCCTAAGGAGGAAAAAAAATCCTGTTGTAGCATGTCGTTAACTCCAAGGCAGAAGCTGGTATGGTTGGAATTGCAGAGCGCCAAGACTGCTTTTGGACGCAGATAACCAAAGGGCCTACAATATGCTTTCCACTCAGTGCTTCTCATATTTGAATGCCTGAGTCAGTCCATTTGCGTTGTTTTGAAAGAATGCGTCTTTATTGATCGCATGCATGTATTGTTATTAGAAGATGATTGTTTTTAAGTAGCCCATTTAAAATGCCAGATGTGCTACAAATGATGTTTTTGAAAAAAAAAATTCACATGGTTTATGATTCTAAATGTTCATGATCGTTTCTTTACAAAATGCAGATTAAATTATATGTATGATTAAAGATGAAATCATTCAAACTCAACCATGTAAAAACCTCAACAGTTTGCTCTATTGAACATAACAACATTTTATATTAAATGTTTTGTTTAGCAGGAAATCAACTAAACTGAATTCTGCTTAAAATTAATTTTGAAAACCCCATTTTGCCCTTCACTTTGGTTTGTTTGTAGGCTCTTTCTTGCTGTGAAGGGTCAAATTTCACAAAGAGGTTTGCATATCATGGGTTGTAGGATCCATTTTCAGTCTCACCATTCAGGGATTTAAACCCCTAGTTATTGTGTTTTGCACAGGCATGTTTTTTTTTTCTTTTTCCCTAATCATGATAAATGCATCTTGCAGGCGAGACCCTATCAATATTGCCTCTGCTTTTTTCACTGTTTATGGAGTAGTGCAATATTGCTTATAGGGTCTTGACTTTAAGGGTAATCTGCAATTTCGGGAATATTCAGGGATTTGATTGTCCTTTGTCATTTTTATTAAAATGTGCAATGATGTTATTCTAAGAATTGAAAATCTGTGAATCTTTTTATGGAGAAAGAATGGGGTGGCTGCTTTAAACAATTTCATTTGAAATGCAATAAATAACACCTGTTTTACATTAAAACGAAATGGCCCACAAATATTTTGGTATGGTTGTAGATATAGCTGGCTTTTAGCAGTGCAAACAGCTATTATATTCTAACCTTTCCTAATATGAATTATAAAATTAAGTCATGGCAACAAGCTGTCCTTTGCACAGTCGAAAAACGACTAATTTTAAACAATATAGACCCAGGCTAGTTTCTTCAGCAATTTATTCAGATACTCTTTTCATGGACAAGTGTAAATCAGCATTTCTGTCAACTCGATGTGTATGGAAGGAAATATTTCCATTTTTGATCATGTAAATTTTTCCTCAACATGCTCTCATATAGTCTTTCTCAACATCATCTCAACTTCACAAGTCATTAGAGAAAGAAATTACTACAGCACTGTCATTTCAATAGACTTAAAATTTTTCTGAAACAACAATTTTAACTTCCTTTGTTTCTCTGTTGGCCATATCTAATAAAAACACAACTGTTTTTAGCTGAATTTGTATTTGCAAATTGTGATTTTTGAAATGCTATTGACTGCTGAACATTTTAACCGAATATCCTTTATTATAATATACAATATGTAATATATTTTAGGTTAAGCAGTTCAACATTAAATCAATATTAAGCAAGTTAATTCAACATTTCATAATGCATTTTGTATAAAAATCTAGCTCTCTAAATGTGGTTTCAAATAGTTGTAATTTTGTTCATATCATCATAATCCCATAATCAATAGCTTAACCTTGAGTGAGTCTGTGTATGCAGTAATATGGAAGCTGTGTAGAGGTCTTCGAAATGGATCATGAAAGGCATAAGAAAGCATTTCTTGTGATGGTCAGAGATTGACAGGTGTGTTTCTAAAGGCTGTTGAATGAGGGTTTTATTTTTTAGACCACCTGCAATGAGTGTTTATAAATTTGGCTATTTATAAATGATAAAAATGTAGTGTAATATGATGTAGAACAACAACATACTGTTTGTGTGAGCATGTTCTTGGTCCCATTGTTTGTCTGTTGCCTGACACTCTTTCCCTGTTGCACTACTGTGGGAGCTGCAGCTAGCAGTGCAATAATGAAAGGGCATCAGTCCACTGAACCAGACCACCAAACACACACCTTTCCCTTATTTACCCCAAACTACATGCTTCATGCTTCAACCCAGATGAGCCGCAGAGCACTAATCTGTCCATATACCTTCATTAAGTGGTGGTTTGTATTTACAATCTTTTATTTAGCAGACGCCTTTATCGACTTTTAAGAGACTTTGGATACAAATGAGGAATACAAGTGATTTTTGCTTTGGAAAATCTTTCACTTGCTCTGTAGGGCTACATAATCAGTCTTCAATAAAAGCAAAATGCATTAAGTAAATCTTGTATTTTTTTTATTAGTATTGCTGTTAATTGCTGAAAGAATACATGTATTTTGCCTGCTTTAGAAATTAAATGTCATTTTATTATTTATTGCTTAAAGTGTAGGAGGAAAATGTCATTGTATTTTCAGATAGGATGCTGTCCATAAATTGTATTTGCATTAATAATTTTACTTTTATAGTTTATTGTAAGAGACTTATTAGATTTATAGAAGTCTCATGCAGTAGCTTTGGTTTCTTGGCCATATTTAAGATTATAGTTTATTAGGTTTATAGGTTTGTTTTGATTTTGAATCTCCAAATGCTTGTTGAGAAAAAAAAAATATATATATATATATATTAAATGATTGGAATGAAGGTCCTTTCAGGCCAAAAACTAGAAGGATAACCAAATTATGCCCACACCTAAAGACAATAATGTGCTGTTTACTGTATATTCACGTGCCACTATCTCTTTAAAAGCATGCACTCTTTAAAATCGAATGGATTCTGACCGGTTGTCAATGTTTTATGCTTCATCAGCTGGAAAAAATATGTTCTGAAAAGGATTCCAATGATATCATTCCTCTGGGCCATTATAGTATGGACTTTGCTGTTCTTTAACGCTTACAACTATTAAAACTAAATATTGTTATCTTTATAGTTATCGTCCTTGGTGTGAATGGTCCTTAAAAACGTATTTAAAAAAAGAATATATATTTTTTGCATTAATTAACTGCTATTGTGACCAGTTTATGTCTTTGTGTTTCTTAAATTGCCATGGGGACAATTTTGCATTCAAGTTGACTTTCTGAAGGCATATTTCAGATCCAGTCGCCCTGTTCACAGAAGTGGTTCACACTATATTTCGACGTCAGACACTTCGGTTTGCTGGTCACTCTCAACAATATTCGGCCCTCGATCGCATTTATGCTGTAACCTCAATACTTGTCTTCTCTTGAGTACAATGTTTTTTCATAGCTCTTCACTTGACCCTGCGAGGACACGTGTTTTCATGACTACCCCATCCATGTGGATTCTCAGTTCAGCTATTCATTTGATTATGTATAGTGCAATAGAGAGCTTTTAAGCTATTTACCCCATGTGACACTAGGCTCCCTTAGTGCAGTATGTATCTCACATATGGTGACAGACCTGATGGGTAATACTTACAACCAGTTATCAGCTCTTTTTTAATGGCCTATGTTGCGTAGCAATAATTAATGTTGACAAACAGCTGCAATAAATGTGTAGAATCGACATAGAAGATCTACATAGCCTTGCTTGGCACAAAAGGCCTATATGAAGATAATAACACGAAGTGTCTTTGTTACAGATGCAGTTCAGTTTAGATGAAAATACATTTTTGTACGATATTAATTGAGTCGCTCTCAGATGATGAAACCCTGTGTTATGTCGCCATCTTCTGGGAAGACAAAAAAACAAAAGTAGGTTTGACTTCAACCCACTGCCTCTGTGCGTTTTACCTCTCAAAGGAAGATAAAAATTGTTTATAAAACAGTTTATCAAAATTAAGTTTAAAATTAGTACACGTGTGTGAAACTTAAAATGAGCATTAGTATTAAAATTAAGATAACATTTTATATGTTTGACAACTCTTAATTTCATTTTAAATTAGATAGCGCTTAAGATAGGCTAGTTCATGTAAATTGAAGTTTAAATAAGCAATATGAAAATGTATTTAACACATAATAAAACTTCATATGTTTAATCTATAAGTTTAATTGTATGCTAATTACTCTAATATGTTGAGCATCATGTATTAATGATCCATAATCTTATTACAAGTCTGTCTTACCAGTTGTTTTACATGCTTTTTCATTCATTGGTCTCTTCAATTATTTACTGGCTTCTGTTTCAACAGGTAAAGTGGGACATTGCTATTCATCTAATCGGTTTAATCATCATTATGTGCATTTTCCCATTTCTCTAATCCACATCATCCTAAAATAGAGAGGGAGGTTATAAATGAGATCCTTTGGTTTTGACATCTTTCAGAGAGGCGAGTCATATTACAGCTCTATAACAGTATCATATTTAATCAGCAGTGGTGGGAAAAACTATGAGAAGTCGAACTACAAAACTTACTGAGGCAAAAACGTATCTGAATAGAAATTTCTAAACAGTAAAAGGATAGAGTCACGGTTTCAGTCAAGGAAGTTTAATCAGTGCAGTTTGAAAATGTACATAACTAATTTAGTAAAAAAAAAAAAAAAGATCCTTGATTTCCGTGTTCGATTAAGAATATTAAGTTATTTTTAATAGACCTATTGTTTTCCGTTGCTGTTTACATTGTCATATCTACGAGGCTAAAACATTTGGGACAACTTATTAAGAGTATCCCACTTTAACTGTATTCATTCAGGCAGTGAATACTAAAGTAAAACCATAATGAATGAATATGGGATGTGATTCAAACTGCGTAAGCTTACAGAAACTTACATTTTGTTTAAATTGAATGACAGGGTTATTGTAAAAATATTTGTGGCGGAAACTGTGCTTCCCGTGGTGAATTTTTGTAAATATTTGAGTAAAAAACATAACAAAAAAAAAAAGGTCTCGAAACATATTTATATAAAGAGTAAATATATAAATAATAAAGCATTTAGATCGTTAGTAAGCTGTTTACTTGTTTTAATTAAAAAAAACCTAATAATTAACTGTAGGCTACATTTAACAAATTACATTCTTAAAAACAGCAGTTTTCATTTGGTTATATCAATGTTCAGTGTTTCATTATTCTAATATGAAACGGTTAGTCATTTGTCCTCACTGTGCATTATTACACATATTGTTTACAGTCCTAGACACATTTCACAGCAATAGTTCTTTCGTTTCAATATTCACGCACTATGTGCCAAACAGTAGCTGAATGCTGCCCCCGTTTGGATGCAGTGTGTCATCTCTGATTTTCCAGAAAAGCGAGATGAGCAGAAATATGCATTTGCATTTGTAATTTTAGAGTGATCTTTAATAAAGTCTAGACAGTGTGGAGAATTTATTGACTTGGATTCAGAAATCTGGGCATCACAACAATGCGTCTGCTTGTTCGCAATTTTTTTAATGATATGGTTCTTTAAAACATATTAGTTGTTCTAACTGAAATTAAAATGTACCTACAGTATGTTTTCAAAAAACTTTATTTATGGTTTCACCAAATTATGTACATATTGGGTCATATACAGTATGAGGCGGAAAACAACTATTGGGAATTACAGTACTATAGAAAACTTCAACCAAAGCACATTTCATCCCCCTCCCCCACTGAATTCAGAAAGATTACAGGATTTCACAGGTGCAGAAACACTATTTTATAGTACAATGTCATTTGTTCCAGTAGTAATCCAGTCTAAATATAAATAATACTAAATACTCAGTTTTAAAGCCCAAAATCCTGGTTTGTCATGTAATTTTATTCCCTTATGTACAAACAAACACATACCAATCATACGAAATCTTGTCAAACGAACCGTTTTGCCTTTTTGTCCATTTTGTGAGTGGCTTTAGTCTCAAAAATTATTTGACCAATAAAAGTACAACTTTATAGAAACTGAAGGTGTATATATAGAGAGGGTTTCACAGCATGTGTGAGTAGAGTTCTCAGTCGCTCTCACTACAATAATGAAGCGGCATCATCAGAGCTCATCATGACGCACTGGATCACTGCTGGGCTGAATAAAAACCCCCTCCATCACCTTCCAATAGTTATGCTGATTGGGTGAAGGCATTCCATGGACCTCACGCTGGCCTCTGATTGGCTGACCGTACTGCTCTCCGGTTACACTGAGGAAAACCTCGGTGCCGACATGTTTGAATCGCACCGCGTCATCACGTTCCCAGTATGTTGCACTGCACTGCACGCTCCATACGTCTAAATCATCTCCTTCTCCATTTTCACCAAATGCACTCACTTCCTGCAAACGTAAAACAAATCATCATGATGATATCATTCAAATCCGGCCTGTTACAGTCACCAGAACATGAAGGGTAAGACAGAAGAGGATCTACTTGGTGGTTAGACAGTGGGGAGCTGAAGTGATGTGAGTGTAGATTGCGTCCGGTCTTCATGTGTGTAATCCGGATGGCCTGTCCGCATCGAATAGGCTCCCCACGCTGACAAACTTTGTCTGGTTTCCCACGGATACGCCAGTAGCTGTTGGCATCATCGGCCGAATCCACACCGGTTACTGATTGCTGGCCACTTCCTGTAAAACAGGATATCGTGCAAACAATGTTTAATTTCAGCATATATGTATATCATCTTCAACCTCATATTCATTTACTACTGTATTTATATAGTACTCCAAAATACAAAATAAGAATAGAAAATACAAAATAATAATACCTTAATAGCCCATAGTACAATATATATATATTTATATTTAGAAATAAATAATAATAATAACCAGATATTTTAGCAGTTCTTTAGGAAAAATGTTTGTATAATTGATCTTTGATATGATGTCATTAATATGACTAATTATAACAATATTAAATCATTATCATATGTATATATATATATATATATATATATATATATATATATATATATATATATATATATATATATAAAATGTTGCTTATTCATGGTGTTCTGGGTATTATTTTGTTTCTTCTGAAGTTCTTTCGGTCAGTTAAACACACAGATAATTACACAACAATTTTACCTAAACAACTGCTAAAACATCTGGATTCATTGTGTGTGAAATATCAATTTATCATCATCACTATTTTGGTCCACTTCTGTATAGACGCATATAGATAATTAAACAAATATTTTAACTAAGCAATACCTTAAAAATCTGGATGACCAAGTTAAATATCACTTATCAATATTATGTTATTATTAGTCGTAGTGATTTCTATTATATTTGTTTTTTTATTTAGGCTGGAATTATTTTGGTCAGTTTTTGTGTAGACATACAGATAGTTGTACAAACATTTTTACCTAAAGAACTTGCTCAAATGTCTGGTTCCACCAAGTTAAATATAATTTTGTTATTATCAATAAAAATAATAACAACAACAACTATTCAGGGTTATTTTGGTCAGTTTCTGTATAGACACAACTTGAAAAGCAAACACACACACACATATACATATATATATAAAACCATGAAAGGAATTCACGCCACTCGAATGAATACCACAAGTATTACCATTGTACATTTTGTAGTGCACCTGTCATGATTACTTGGATCGTTCAGGTAAACATGATACATCCTAACCAACAGAAATAAAGCCCCCGGGGATGAATGAGAGTCTATAATTGGCTAACGTACAAATAAATACTTTACTGTTTAGAAATATCACCAGTTGTTAGCTTCTTGGCTAATGCATGCATGCACCAACTGCTATTACACAATGTTTTCAATATAAGTGCATAAAAGACTACAATCGAATATTAATCTGCTTAATTAAACAACAGCATTCTCTGAGAGCTTCGCTGATCAAATTGCTATAGTTTATAGATTATAGTTTATGTCACTCTACCTGATCCGTATTTGACAT
Source organism: Carassius carassius (assembly GCF_963082965.1). NCBI lineage: Eukaryota > Metazoa > Chordata > Actinopteri > Cypriniformes > Cyprinidae > Carassius > Carassius carassius. The sequence continues at coordinate 38,092,599 of NC_081758.1, read as the reverse complement.
CATGCGAGTGCAGTCTGACACTGTGCCGAGTGTTCATCAGTTTGACCAGAGAGCCACACGTCACATAGCTGGAGTCCAGATCACGAGCGCCGCACTGGGCACACATCAAACACACTAAAATCAAATCCACAAAGACAAATATAACTCGAAATGGTCTCATTGTTACAGCTCGCGTCTGTGTACATCACAGAAAGATGGATACGGAGAACCCCATTCAAACGCGGACACGCTTTCTAACCAATCGCATCATGACAAGTCCGAAACCAAGGAAGTGATCCACGCGCACACACGGAAGGCAGTGATTGGACGAGGACGCTGTGACGTCACGACATATTAATGAACGTCACTATATATATATATATATATATATATATATATATATATATATACACACACATATATATAACACATATATATATATATACATATATATATATATACATATACATATATATATATATATATATATATATATATATATTAACAAACAAACACAAAATTATCAAACAGTAAATGAAACCACTGATTTTTTTTTTTATTAAAATTATTTGCATAACATTTCAGTATATTTACATGGCAACCTGCACAGTTCAACCTTCGGTTAAAATCGTCCCCATATTTACTTTATTTATTTACCTTATTTATTATGTTAACCTTATTTAATTTATTTCATTATTTTTACTTTATAATTCCCTTTTGATTAGCCAAGAAAGTGTAATCCTAATTTAACACTTCTTTTGAAACAGGTGTTTGAAACTAACAAAGTAGAGGGAAATTGGACTTTAGCCTCTAAACGCCATAAATAGATACTGAGAAATAGTGACAACATTACATGTGACAGCTTGCCCAGGCCTCCACTATAACTTAATAAAGAATTCATGTTCACTTAGTGTTTCTCACTACTATTTGTACCATTCTTTCACCAGGAGCCGCTTATACACAGGATGATGAATTCCTGTGTTTAACAAATGCTGATATATATATATATATATATATATATATATATATATATATATATATATATATATAGCAGAACAAGACAGGCTTCTGGGGTTTAATAGTTTTAAAGGGAATGTATCAAATTTCTAAATGGCATTAAATCCCACTGTTTGGAGTAAACTGTGATGCTACAGTGTTATTCTAACACATAATGTAAGTGGCTGAAGTTGAAAAAACTTGAACATGTGCAAACAAAGATCATAAACATGATACTTTATGATGTTTTCCTTATTCCTAAACGAGGTTATGTGTCTTGGGAAAACATTCAGTAGCCTCCATAGACACGTAAGCAAAGTCACACCTGCTGCCAGAAGTATGTGTACAAGGATAACATTCAGCTTAAATTCATAACATTGACAACCGCAAAATCATGGATCTGGTGAGTATGCCTATAGTTTATTATTATTGTTTATTAATTATCTGATAAAAAAATTATATAAATGTTTATAACTTGTATCTAAAACATTTCTGAAACACCACATTGTCATCATTTCATTCAGTCTCTATTATTCCTAAAGTGTTTAGAAGCACATACTGTGTTTTTGGTGGCCAACATCTTGGAAAACAAATCAAATTAATCATTTTAAGAACAAATAAGAACACGATTCCATGGCATGCAGTGATCATATGGTATAAATATATATATTTTTTAAATAAAAAAAAATCAAATATCCACTTAAAACATATATTTATAATTTAAAAATAGACTTTGACATAAATCAGGAAGAGAAACCTCTCATTTGTAAGTTGCTTTGTAATGTAAATGGAATGTAAGTAACTTTGAAATGGCATAACATCTCGGTTAGGTATGTAACCTTGGTTCCCTGAATAGGGAACGAGATGCTGCGGTGACGTCACCACGTATGGGAACACCTTCGGTGTAACGAATGTCTGAAGCCCTATACCATCCCGCCAATCCTATTGGCCAAATAGCCCATTTCACTCAGATTTCATGACGAAGAAGAAGAAAGCTATCAAGGTATGGCACGGCCAGAACCGCAGCATCTCGTTCCCTATTCAGGGAACCAAGGTTACATACGTAACCGAGATGTTCCCTTTCATAGGTCACTTCGATGCTGCGGTGACGTCACCACGTATGGGAACGCTATACCATCACGCCTGACGTACCTGATAGCTTGGATTCAAGGAAGCATCTGCTCAAGCGGAGATAACCCGGGAGCCAGGAGCCATCCTCACATCCAGACTGTAAGACCTGATAAAAGTGCTCGGTGAGGACCAGCCTGCCGCAGCACAGATATCATCCATAGAAGATCCACTGAGAAAGGCTTGAGAAGAAGCCACTGCTCTCGTGGATTGACCTTTTACTCCTAACGGCGAAGCGAGCCCGCGCGCCTCATAGGCTAAATATATTGCCTCCACCAGCCAATGGGACATGCGTTGTTTGTAACCGCATGGCCTTTATTCCTTTGTCCAAACAGACAACAGCTGGTCAGACTCAACCATGGGGCAGTACGATCCAAATAAGTCTTAAGCTCTCACAGGGCAAGACTTAGATCTCCAGACTTCGCCACTGCAGGGGAAAAAGCCTCCAGGACCACCTGCTGAAAGCGACAGGGATAGATGCGACCTAGGGACATAATTAGGCCTTGGTCGCAACAACACTTCCACAGAGTCTGTGCTATAAAAGTCAGGATTTATCCGGAACAAATTCCAAGGGCTCAAACAGATGCCCTGATAAACCATGCAACACAATGGAAAAACCATGAAGGAACGCGCACGGGGCGGAAAGGCCTCAGCCGTCGCGCACCCTGTATGAACGAGAAACAGTGGATGACGTCCCACTGAGGCACCATTTATATATTCGTGGTAAACTGAATGGCTGCCACGTAAACCTTAGGGTAGCTGGTGTCACTCCATCCGAAAAACGTTCCTGAAAGAACTCCAGTACTGACGCACTGGGCAGTAAACTGGATCCATATTATGAGTTTCACACCAGGCCGTAAACAGTCTCCACCTGAAAGCATATAAGTGTCTCGTAGAAGCTGCTCTAGAATTCAGTATAGTCTCGGTAATTTCAGCAGAAAGACCGAGACATATGAACTCACTCCGCTCACAGGCCACGCCCACAGATTCCATAGATCTGGCCTCGGGTGCCAAATCAGTCCCTCATGGAGAACCCGCTAACAGATTGATCAGATCCACAAACCACGGCTGTGTGTGTGCCACCGCGGAGCCACCAACAGCAGCTGTTCCACTCTGTCCACCCGTATTCTGCATAATACCGCCGGAATCAGACAGATTGGGGGAAAACGCATACAAACTGGTCCTGGGCCAGTTGTGGGCTAAGCATCCAAGCCCAGGGGTGCTGGAGGGCATAGGGAGAACCAAAGCGGGTAATGCGTAGTCGTGTTTGACGCAAAGAAATCCCCTTCGCTTCCCCGAAAATCTGCCATAGGAGACTACTGTTTGGGGGTGCAATCCCCACTCCGCTTGCTCCAGAGTCTGCCTGGATAGCAAATTCGCTCCAAAGTCCAACGTCCGGGGACATGAACAGCTCGGATCGATAGAATTTAGTTCTGAAACCAAAGAACATGTTTCGCCAGCCTGCACAGGGGGCGAGAGCATAATCCTCTCTGATGATTCAGGTATGATACAACCGCTGTGTTGTCTGATCTGAGCAGCACATGACGGCTGATCAGCAGATTCGAGAAATACTGGAGAGCCAGAAAAACAGCCAGTAATTCCAACCTGTTTATGTGCCAACTCCCTTGACAAACAGCTCCCCAGTCGGTCAAAGACGGATCCGTCGTGACAGTCTCTCGGGAAGCGCAAATCCCCAGCCGGACTCCGGTCAGGAGAATTCAGTTGACATACATAGTTTTAGCGCCATCACACATCGCCGTGTCACCGGAATCGTCCGATGCGGAGACAACGGAGTGAAACATTCCATGTGTAAGCCCAGGCTGTTAAATGATCCAGCACAAGATCCCCATGAGAGTGTGCTTGAGTCTGCGATTGCGCTAAACACCAGCCAATCGCCTAAAATAGTTCAAACACGAACGCCCTGCGGCCGCAACGGGGCCAGAGATCCATCCATGCACTTTGAGAAGTACTGATACGCTTTGCTCTCTAAAGCGAATCTGAGGAACTACCTGAGTCTCCTGATGATCATCAAAATCTTGAATTTCCTCAGCCTGACTGCAAGATTCAGATGGTGTAAATCCAGAATGGGTCGTAATCCGCCGTGTTTTTTTTTTTTTTTCCACAAAATGACGGCTGTAAAAACCCCCGCCTCCATCTGAGAGGGGTGTACTTCCTCTATAGCCCCTTTGCTCAGCAGAGTTGACATCTCCTGTCGCAGCACCGCTATTTCCATCGGCTTCGCCACCGTGGAAAGAATTCTGCGGAAAGGAGGCGGGCCTTATTGAAACTGAATGGTGTATCCGTGACAAATCGTGCGGTCTCAAAATTTCCGCTGCAACGCTGTCATACATGTTAAAATGTCCGGGCACGAAAAGCTTGTGGCGTTCGTGCACAGGGGAAGTGTATGTATAAGAGCCGTTGCGTCTCATTGTGTATAATCCTGAAACGTGTCCACGGCAGGAATTAGGCCAACAGATTGAACATCGGCTCTGCCGCTAGTGAAAAACGGCGGCTGTGCGAGCTGTCATAAATGGGTCGTCTGTGCAGGACCCTTGAATCGCCCCTCGAATTCTGAAAGCTGGGTTGCGCAGAGTGTCTGGGGGAACGTTTGGCATTACAGCTCAACCCAATGCTGCTCGAAGCACCGTTTGCTGCGAGGCAGACAATGTAGAGTGTGGGGACTGCAGTGAGAGGGTTAGATGTGCATAGCAATCCAACAGCACTCTCTGGTGGCGAGCACAGTCCCTGGCAAACATTAAGGAAAACGCATGCGTCAAACTCGCTGCGTTTCGTTCTGTATAATCCCGAAGCGTATCCACGGCAGGTTTAATCCAACAAGATAAACATCGGGCCACGCTGCTAGCGAGAACGCGGCAGCTGTGTGAGCCGTCATACACTGGCCATCTTTGCCAGCCTCCGCGCCGTCCCTCAAACTCTGAAGGCTGAATTGTGCAGAGTGTCTGAGGGGGCGTGCGAATGAGAGCTCAGTTCAATGACGCTCGAGGTGCCTTTGCTGCGAGACAGTCAATGTTAGAGAACATGAAGGAAACGCATGCATCAAACTCGCTGCGTTTCGTTGTGTATAATCCTGAAGCGTATCCACGGCAGGATTTAATCCAACAAGATCAAATCGGGCCACGCCGCTAGCGAGAACGCGGCGGCCGTGTGAACCGTCATCCGCTGGCCATCTTTGCCAGCCTCCGCGCCGTCCCTCAAACTCTGAAGGCTGGATTGTGCAGAGTGTCTGAGGGGGCGCTCAAATGATAGCTCAGTTAAATGACGCTCAAGGTGCCCTTGCTGCGAGACAGTCAAATGTTAGGGTGTGGAAACTGCAGTGAGAGGCTTAGATGTGCATTAGCAGTCCAACAGCGCTCTCTGGAGGCGGGCACAGTCCCTGGCAAACATGAAGGAAAAACGCATGCGTCACATTCGCTGCGTTTCGTTGTGTATAATCCTGAAGCGTATCCACGGCAGGATTTAATCCAACAAGATAAACATCGGGCCACGCCGCTATCAAGAACGCGGCGGCTGTGTGAACCGTCATACGCTGGCCATATTTGCCAGCCTCCGCGCCGTCCCTCAAACTCTGAAGGCTGGATTGTGCAGAGTGTCTGAGGGGGCGCGCGAATGATAGCTCCGTTCAATGTCGCTCGAGGTGCCTTTGCTGCGAGACAGTCAAAGTTAGAGTTTGGGGACTGCAGTGAGAGGGTAGATGTGCATTAGCAGTCTAACAGCACTCTCAGTGAAGGGCATAGTCCCTGGCATATTAACATGAAGAAAAGCGTGTGCGTCAAACTCGCTGGGTTTCGTTGTATATAATCCTGAAGCGTATCCACGGCAGGATTCAATCCAACAAGATAACATCGGTCCAAGTCGCTAGCGAAAACGCGGCGGCTGTGTGAGCCGTAATCCACCATTTGAAGAGCAAAACTGTTGATTAATGCGCTCGAGTGGTGGAGAGCGAGCACATGGAACTCCAGTGCATCACTGTATTCATAGTCAAGCCGCACATATCGCCCCTAACCAACACCTCGTGCGGGGCCTCGGCGACCGCAGAAGCGAAACGGTGGGGGTTAGACGCGAGGCGACTTAAGAAATACACTCCAGAGCGCGGATACTTCCTATTGGCGTTAGTGCACAGGGGAAGTGTATGCATATTTTACTGTAGCCATAGGCTATCAAGGAGAGAACCTCTAGAGAGGCTGCAACGAACTTCTCATAAGTGCCTCCTCGTGATAACCCATCATACGGCTCCTACCTTTCGTTGACTCATCGCGTCCGCGGAGAGGAGTATACTGCTCGTAGATGATCACTGAGAACGCGAGATAATAGGGCACAGAAGATTCGCTTCGTACTGAAGGAATGAAATCTGAGTGAAATGGCGCGCGGCACCAGGTATATATATGCGTACGCATGCATGGGCGGTGCCACGCGCTATTTGGCCAATAGGATTGGCGGGATGGTATAGGGATTCAGACATTCGTCACACCGAAGGTGTTCCCATACGTGGTGACGTCACCGCAGCATCGAAGTGACCTATGAAAGGGAAGCCTGTTTATACATGGGGCGATGTTTTATTCACATCCGGTAGAGGGCGCTACAACTCCGGAAAAGGAAACTTCAGTAATGTCATTGTCTTCAGTCATTCTATCCGCATAGTTGGTTACATTGTAATAATGTCACAAACCTCGCTATAAAATGGGTAAGCGATTACTACATTATTACTGCTGACTAGGAGTATATCACAAAAAAGAAATAGTAAGACATCTTTGTGTTTCTTATTAATAGATCAAGCGGAGTAAATATATAACCGGTATGTAATCGAGCTGATTGTATAAAATATGTGATGGACAGAGAGTGGCAGCTGCTCATGTTTGGTTAACACTGACGAAGACTTTTAGATCTGTCTTATTAACGAGCCGGTGATTTCGCGGGAAGCGGCTCAGAATCGCGTTTCCTGTTGTGTGAATGACACTTCTCTGTCTGTCTTCATATTGATTATTTTGATTATTTTGAATTATAAATGAATTACAGCAAAGTTAGAAATGTTTATCTTAACAATTAGACGCAGTAATAAACAATTGACCTTTTGGAGCGGGCAAAAGGGGTTTAATAAATAGCAAAAATAAAAAGTTATGTTAGTAAATATATGTTAATGAAATATTTAAATAATATATAATTTTGCATTAATAAAATCTAATAAAATGTATAACATTTAGTCTAATGATCCTTAAGTAATTATTAAGTCAAAATAGAATGAATTAAAATTCTGGTAAGCATAAAAATAAACATTATTAATGAATCAGAAATTATTTTTCAAGTAGGAAAGGAATAGCTTCACAATTAGATCTACAGCCTAAAACAAAGATGAAAAAAGTGGCTTTTTAAGATAAGGTAAATCTTCATATAATGCCATAATTAGCATGATTTATTATTATTTATAGCTATTGATTCGTATTTTGTAGTGGAGTCTAAAGATCCTCATTATCTAAAAACAGAAATAAAAAAAATTAATCCAAAAAAAAAAAACCAAATAATTAAAAAAAGCTATGGGTCAATCTCTAATCTAGTATTTTTGTCTTTCATCAGCAGGGAGAAGAGAAGATGCCTCAACCCAAGGTGAAGCTGGTGGTGACAGGAGATGATTTTGGGTACTGCGAGAGAAGAAATCAAGGGATTGTGGACTGCTTTAAAGCTGGTGGGATCTCTAACGTTTCTCTTCTGGTCAATGCAGTCTCAGCGGAGCACGCGGCAGACCTAGCCAAAAGGTACCAGAGCTGATTTTCTAAATACTTTTAATTTCATGCATATATATATATATATATATATATATATATTAAAATTTGATATCTAAGCTTGAGTATCTTACATTTAAACATACTGTTTCAACACTCCCGTATGAATTGTAAGCCTTTTAAACCTATTGCCAAAGATAAGACAAGGCCTAGTTTATATGAGGTTAGATGTATAGCTATTATAGTTAACTAACACTTAAACTTGAAAAATAACTGAGATTAAATAAAATACATAAAAACCTTTAGAATTTTATCATAACTCTTTGCTAAGAAAAAAAAATTCATTAAGTTTAACATGATTTACTAAAATAACAACAAAAAATAGACATAATATAAAAAAAGAAAAAAAATCAAAAAACACAAAACAAAATGACTAAATCACATAACTAAAATTTTAATGAAAACAGAACATAAAAAAATCTGATTCAAAATAGTACTAAAATCTCTAATAGTATCTCAGTGATACTAAAATAACAGTGCTTCTCACACACAGGAATCACATCCCCATTGGGCTCCATGCGAATCTTTCAGAGGGTCTTCCAGTGTCTCGGGATCTAAAGGGCTCGACGCTCCTCAACAAGGATGGATTCTTCCATGGCAAGATGGGCTTCCGGGAAGTTTTGCAGTGTGGTCATCTCAAGATGTCAGAGGTACACAGGAACACACACTCATAAAGACCAACAGTAAGTCACATGGGAGTGAATTCAAACCATAAAGCATGTTTACATCACACTGTATAGGACTGTACTGATGTTATATGTGACCCTGGACCACAGAACCAGCCATAAGGGTACATTTTTCAAAATTGAGATTTATACATCAGATGAAAGCTGAATAAATAAATAATTGATGTATGGTTTATTAGGATCGGACAATATTTGGCGGGGATACTACTATTTGAAAATCTGGAATTTGAGAGAACAAAAAAAATAAAATACTGAGAAAATCACCTTTAAAGTTGTCTAAATGAAGGTCTTAGCAATGCATATTACTTATCAAAAATTAAGTTTTAATATATTTACAGTAGATAATTTACAAAATATCTTCATGGAACATGATCTTTACTTAATATCGTAATGATTTTGGCATTAAAATTTTGACCCATACAATGTATTGTTGGACATTGCTACAAATATGACTTAAGACTGGTTTTTGTGCTCCAGGGACACATATATAGTAGTGTCAAAGGTTGCTCAAAGTAAAACATGAAAGGATTTTATTATCTTGCTTATAAGAGGGGTTATGACATTATGTACTGCATTATCTGCAGCAGGTAAAATACATACCACTATATAAATCCTCTAAATTAGAAAGAGTGACAACCAGGTGAAAAGTGTAAAGGTGTTGTATCTGATTTTTTGTTACATTTTGTTTAAAGTTCACTGTTAGTCAAGAGTGTTTTCACTAAAAACAGATTTTACTTAACCATTTTTACCTTTTTCTTCTTTCTTTCATTAGAATAAAAAAATGTAAAGGGGCCGTATCATAATTGTTCTCTCCTTTTTTTAAGCACACTAATGTTAGTTGAGTGTTTACACCAAAAACAGATCCACTATACTTTTACATAACCATTTTCCACCTTCTCTCTCTTTTTTTAAATAAACAAATTGTTTAATAAAGCTTAGTTTCAGTAGATGGTCTTCTTGGACTGTGGAGGAAGTTTTCATTGTTTTCGTTAACCTCTTTTATTTGCAAAGATCAAAAGTAGTACTTTTCATTATGTAATCTCTTTAAATACATTGTATGAAACCTTTTTAAAGTTTTAGACTTCAGAACTAAGCACAACGAAACGGGTTTGTCTGGTTCTGTCATGCTGTTTGCTTAAGTTGTGTTTTCTGTTTAAAAGGTGGAGGCGGAGCTCAGAGCCCAGGTAAATCGATTTTGTGAACTTATTGGCCACGAACCCTATCATATGGACGGCCACCAGCATATGCACGTGCTGCCAGGTAACAGTGGGTTCGTTTGAACGATCCTTTTCACCAAATAACCAACAATTCATGTGCACTACTGTTCAAAATAATTATAATTTGTAAAAATGTTTTTGAAATCAGTCACTAAAGAAGGCTGTGTTTATCTAACCAAACCACTGTAAATATTGTGAAAAATTATTAAAAAATTTTTTTTCAATTTGAATATATATATATTAAAATGTAATTTATTCCTGTGATGCAAAGCAGAATTTTCAGCATCAGTGTCACATGATCCTGCAGAAATCTGTCTAATATGCTGATACATTACACTCACCCAGTACATAATATACTCAAGAAACATTTACTATTAATATCAATATTATAAATTAGTTGTGCTGCTTAATATTGTTGTAAACTATGATTCTATTATTAATAGAAAGTTCAAAAGAACAGCGTTTTTTGCAACACTTTTGATCAATTTAATCTGTTCTTGCTGAATAAAAATAATAGTATCTTTCAAAAAATATTCCTTTTTACCATGCATTTCAGAGGTGCGAGAGGTGTTCGCCCAGGTTCTCTCTGATTTTGGGATCACCTACACACGGGTCCCCATAGAACCCGGTCTTAAATTTTGCACCTTCCTCCCGCCGCATCTGCGAGACTTCAATGCACAGGTTGAAAAAGATGCCCTTGAATCTATGGAGGTCTTTCATCGCTATGGAATTAGGTTTGTGAGGCAACATTTTAAATGATCAGCACCTGGTTACAATATTGACTTCATTTACAATGTCATGTGTACTCATTAGAGCAGGTTTAGTTACATTTGAATGGTCTATAAATATGAATTCTGTCCTTCAAATACATTAGGTGCAGTATGTACACAACATGCATTAAATGTATTTTCCATTTTTGCTTGATGAAATCTAATCGATACTGGTTTTGTATGTCCTCTCAGATGGCCTGATGTATACTTGGGCCTGAGCACCATGGGTAAGAACATGTCTGTCCCCAACCTGAAACGTGCTTTGGGCTTCACGCTGGACACTTCACTAGATGATGCTGTGTCCTCCTCATTGATACAGTGCAATGATGCTGTGACTGACTCCTATCGTCCGGTTACAGCAGAGCTTATGGTGCATCCAGGATATCCGAGTCAGCCTCACCAGGGCGGATGTGGAGAAGGACCAGATGACTTCTCACAGTCTCCAGACCGACTACACGAGCTTAACACTTTGAGTGACCCTTTTGTGCTTAACTACTACAGGCAACAGGGGATCCACCTCTGTGCCTTTAAAGACTTTTAAACCCTTAGGTCAGAGTATTTAAGGTTTGGCACACTGAATGTCTTCTGCTTTAAGGAAACAAGATCTTAACCCATACCTCAATTAGTCATATAAGTGCTTGGTTTGGGATTGGGAAAGGCAGAAAATCAGAATTCGAAAGCCCATATAAAATGTGTTTTGAAGCTGCTACTTCAAGTAGAGCTAAAACAACTGAATTATACATATTCTTCAACAGAAACACGAGATACGATTAGATTGACCTCTTTTTAAATTTCTCAACTAGACTTTTAATTTTAATGCAGCTAGCCATTTCAACACAGAGAGCTGTATCCTTATACTAGGAAAGTGCAATTTTATCTGGACTTGTTTCTAGAAATGTTGCCTCATTTGTGCAAGTTTCTCTCAAAGCCATATATAAATATTGTAGAGAACTGTAAAATCCAACAACAATGCCATATTTAAGACTTTATCGTACTAGATGTAGATTTGAACTCCACTGAACATGTAGCAATTACTTTATTTAAAAATCAAAGGTATTTTTGGGTACAATGTTTTTAATGAATGTATTTATGATTTTTTTATGAACAGGAAAAAAACTAACCTAATCTGGATTTCTTTCTGAAATATAAAAATAACTTTGGAACAAGTATTACGATGGTCAAAGTGATTTAAGATTGAAAAAATTATTAGATAATTATACGAGCACAGCAAATTTGCTGCACAATATTTTGTATGTAAAATAGGCCTACTAGTAAACACTAGGGGTGTAACGATATTCAAACCGAACCAAAAAACACAGTCGGCCTACACCAATCACAGTATGTACCACGATACTCTCTTGATACCCCACCCCCTGCGTATGTTTTGGTACATATTACCATAAGTAATGTTCTCCAATGACTTGTTTGCATTATTTTTTTTTTAAAGCAATACCTTTTTTGTGCACTTTACAAAACAACAAATTTTAAACAGTCATTGGTTAATGCATTAATTAACATGAACCGAGAGCAATTATTACTATTATGAAGTTAAAAGTGAATCTAGTGTTCTTTAGCATTGCTGGTGTCATGCCATGAGCCCCACACTAAACAGAACTGAACCGTGGATCCAAAACGATGATATGAACCGTATTGGCATATTGTTACACCTCTAGTAAACACTAGAACATGCTTAAACCAACTAGTTGCATCATAGGAGTACATTTGTACACTGAGCACCCATCCTATTGAAACATTCATTCAGAACTAGGTCAAAATAGCCTTTATTTGGAGAGTTCAAAGTTTTGTCACATATTAGGTTTAACTTGTTTATAACCTGTATGTTAAATTCAGGCTATTAAGGACATTTCAGAATAAGCTGCAATTGAAGCAACAGTTTGGGGTTTAAGTAGTAGTCCTCATAAATATATTACTTATGCTAATATATTAAGGTTTAAAAAGAAAAAATCACTAAATGGTCAAGCTCAGATTTGATGCACACACAGATCCATAATGCTGTTTTAAAACAGGGAATCCCAGAAAACCTACTGGATTGGTTGATTTTAATACGAAAACTCTAATCAGAAGTGAATTTAGCCAACGTTTGAGTATGCCTGGTCGTCCTTTTTTTGTTTTTGGTACACAGTGTGGAGCATTTTTAAAGTCTGATACTGCATGAAAATACATTTTTAACAATAGACGAAAACACTGGGGCTTATTTGAGGCGGGTTTGCAAGAGACTTCACCCATATCCATAAGCAAATATTACTGAAATATCTCGAACTAGAGAAAGCCCGCAGAACCTCTTTGCATCATAAAGAGTGGAGTAAAATACCACTTAAGATGGATTTTGAAAGTTTAAAATGATATACTTCATAAAGAAACTGTTGAGAATGTTCTAGAAAACTCACGGTCAACTACTGCGTTTATTCTGTGTCGGGAGAAAATGGGAATAATAATTCTCAGTAGCATACATCTCTGTAAATCTAGGGGCGGTTTCCATGATTAAACCCAAATAATCAACAATATACAAGAATTTCCTATGAAACATGTTAAAAGAGATGTTTAAAATTAGCCATCATGGAATTTACGTTCACTCACACAAAGAGCTTTGTTTTCATCCTTCCCATTTTCATTTGTGAAACAAATATATTTGACACAAATATCTGCTCCTAAGCCACCTTTGTTACTGACTTTACAGTGGTTTTTGCCAATTCGAGGCTTGGTAAAGGGCTGAAAGTAGCCTGTTCTTTAGACATACAATGCAACCCAACAAGTGCAGTTAAAATAAAAAGGTTATATGAAATAATCTGTCACCGTCGCTGAAATCCTCCAGCTCCGTAACCTCCATTTCTCCTTAATATCTCCTTTTTGTTTTGTAGAAGTCAAAGAGCACAAATGTAAGAAGAGGGAACAACAACAGCGTAATAATAATATACATGATAAATAACAATCCATCTTTGTTTTAAATGAACTGTCACTTCCAAAAGTAATTTCTGAAAGTTTTGTGTAATAATGCAATGATTCAATTTCTCATTACAAAAGGGTTAAACAGCATTCGTCAATGAAACACCCTGTACAACTTCCAACTTCTTTTTTCTTAAGTTAGCCTCTAACCAAATTTTGATGCTTTCAAACTTGAGAAAGAAAAATAAACAAGTTAGTAAGGGCCTCAAGCTAACACCAGAAACTCAGATCTGATGTCCTCGCGGCGTCCTGCTTCAAGACGGAGGCTGCAGCTGCGCTGTACTTCTCCAGCTCGACTAGAGTGACACGTGGAAAGGAGAGGAGAAGGAGGGAAAGCGGGCAGGAGGGAGGGAGGGATAGAGGATATGGTTTGGGAGTCGGGAGGAAGGTAGTAGAGCGAGGGGAAGAGGATCAGAGGAGTAGGAGGGGTCTGGGGCTACACACTTGTCTTGTATTGTTAGTCCACTGGCCGCTTTTCGCCGTGTTTCTTTGTAAACTCTTCTGCATTCTTAAAGAATTTTTTACGGTCTTTTGAGTATTCTTCTGCTAGGTCGGCCCTCAGAGGGTGTTCTGGCTGTGGGTCGTTCACCAGGGCAATGAGCGACTGAATTACTGTGAGAAGAAAGGGAAAAAAATCATTAATCATTGGTTACAACAACAACAACAACAAAAAAAGTATTTATTAACTATTTTATATATACACACACATACATATACTGTTCTTATAACAGAGAGATGAATTTATATATATTTGTTTTTTATATTTCTAATACTCTTTTAAGCTTTAAACTCTATAGTTTAGTGAGAGAACTATATAGAGAACTATAATATAATATGGATTTTATATAATTTTTGTTTCAGTTTTTCCCCCTATTTTAATTGTAAAGTTTTAGTTATTGTGTTGTGTCTTTTGGTAATTTTAGTGGTTTAATAACAATTATTTTTAAATGTTTGTTTTCATTCATTTACTTTCATTTTAAATTATTTTTATTTCAGTTATTTTAGTACATTAAGAGAAATGCTGCATTGGCAACTAGCGGAGTAAAAAATGTTATGTTTTATTTCAGTTAACATTTGAACATTTGTTTTATTTTAAGTAATAAAAATTGTGTTTTTACACACTGTAAAAAAGTGTTTTTACAATTTGAGTAAACTATAATAACCCTGGCCTTCATATTTATGAAAAATCTGAATTAAAAAAAAAGAATCTATCCAGTGTCATTTAAGTATCAATTAGATACTATTATAGTTTTTATTAGTAAGACGTAAATGACCATCATCTTCATAAAACAAAAAACAGAAAAAAAGGATTAATCAAAATAAACCTGAATAAAAAAAAATAAAGGATGTTGCCTACTATATAAACAGATGGACAATAAATACAAACATCATCACAAAGCATTTGTTCGTGATTTCTGAGTGTGTTTCTGCACCAGGATCAACCGAGCTTCAGCAGTCTGACTTATGTGGCAGTTTCAGGCATACTGCAACAACTGCAGCGCATCTCACCTTGGTCAGTTTTGGTGGCTGGTTTCCAGTTCTCTGCACTAATGACAGGCAGGCAGACCTGTCCCTTCTCGTCAATGTTGGGGTGGTAGATCTTCGTTTTGAACGTGATCTTGGGTGGTTTGAAAGGGTATTCTGCAGGGAAGATGATCTCGATCCTGAACGCCCCTTTGTCGTATGGAGGGTTGTCCTGTGGGAGAATAAGGTAAATGAGGTGAGCCCAGCTCAGTCTATAATGTACATGATTAAAAAATAAATAAATGATGAAATCAGGACAGAAGTGTGAATGCATGAGGAATAAGAACACATATAGCTGATGCATTGATATAGTGTAGGTCTAAATGCAGTCTAGCTTTAAAGTCCACAAGAAATCTGAAAGTCCACCTAAAATTCAAGCAATGTTTTTTGTGCCCAAATTGTTTACTACGAAGTGCAAAAAAATCTAACCTCGAATGAAAGCTGTCGACTGAAAGTAAATGTTGCACTTTATTCAACAGCAATATATTAAAACAAACAACTTTGGAAAAAAAATTTTACATATACTCTCTATATTTGCAAAAATGCTAATTACAATGCAAAAATAATTTTAAAATGTAAAAATAATAATAATAAAAATAAAAAAGATATCCTAAAGCTGTTAAAACATACCATTTCTTGTCTGTATACTTTACACATATGCAATGAACATGTAAACAATTCATAAAAAGATGTATGAGCATTTACTAAACACCTACTGGAACAATGAGGCCTTGCCATGTCAATATGTTTGATTCATCAACTTGAATGTTACGGAAGTTTTTCATCCCAGATTTGCGGATTTCTTCAAGCTCCTGATAAAAAGGGTTAGAAACAAGGATGCATTAGATACTATTACTGGGTTTGCAACTTCTGCTTCTCAAGTAGAAACGTTGAGATATAGCTTATGCTAAGACAGTCTCTCCTAATCACACAATGGCCATTAATTAGGCAGCAAACAAAGCGCAAACAAATGACAGTTAACATCATATGCCAAGACCTCCTATGTATGTTTATCATGGACAAGACATCGTTCCCAAATGTAACGTGAGTCAGGTCTTGACCTAAGGGGTTGGAGAAATGATCCCTTGCTCAGCAGCTTACTGTAAATAACTGACCTGAAGTACAAGTGTGCCTGCATTAAAAACAACAACAAACCACACCTTAAATATCTGAAGTGCATGCAGCGTCATATTCAATAATTGCTCTAACATGTGCGGTTTACGATTAATATTTAGTCTCACATAGGAACTATGCAACTAATTAGATTATTCTGTCAATTATTCATTTGATTAATCAGATAAAAAAAAAATAAGTTACTATCTGAATTTTATAATCAAATTTGTTGACTACTTATTGCAATAAGTCAAATCAAACATCAGCAACTACATGTTCACTGTAGTATAGTAAAAGGGTGTGTTTTAGTGCCCTGCAAGAATAACCCATTTCCTTCAATCTCCACTGAGAGCTGTCTGACATTTACAGCCATTCTTATCAAACAAGGAAGTAAACTAGTTAAAATGATCCCTGTGACATACAATACGTCCACTAACTGTACATAAACACCCTAAAACTTCAAATATACGACAGTTCAGAGGAGTTAAGCTACAAAAAGCATTGGTCAGACACATCTAACGTTAGGTGTCTAAACCCAGGTTATTCATGAGTTGTAAATGAAGAGACTTCGACAAGACGGAAGTTTAGAAAAACGAAAGCTTGTTGAAGACATACTTACGGTTTCGTTTTATTATTATTTTTTTATCAAGGGCGTAACTACAGCTAATCACCTGAAACTTACGAAACCGTTTAAGTAGTATTCTACTTATTTGTTTTATTTAAAGCTTAAAATGTAAAAATAAATGCGTATATTTGATAGATGTGGCTGGTTTGGTTCTTTGGGGTCATGTCTAACGTCACTGCAGCGGGGTTAAAACAACATTATTCGCTTAAAAACATCGATTAGTTATTGTAACAGTCGATTAATTTATAGTTATTGTAATCCGATTTGTTTGAATCAACCGAATTCGCTGTGACGGAACTCGTCGTATTAGACTCCTGTGCGTTAACGTATATTTATGTCATTTACATCATTTGTGTCAACGAATGATAAAACACTGAAGCCTACTGTAACGTGTCCTTTGACCATGTATCTCTCCGATCTAGACCCAAAAACCCTGTTCAAGCGTCCCGCGGCCTCCACCGGCGCTTTATCTCCTTCATGTTTGGAAACGCGAAGCGAGCCGAGTCATCGAGAGAGAGAACTGCTCGAACCAACGCCTATATAGCACCAGCGAACGATCAAATCGCATTTTCTAGGGGCTAAACTTTATGTTTAAAACCCCATCGCGTCGTCGTGTGTGGCTTTTCTTTTTGCGATATAAAAAGTATACGGTTTGGACGTCTACCTTGTGTAGTCTCCTGCTCGCCGCCATCTTGAATCTTTCAACTACTACCAGAATGCACCGCGCGGCGCATCTATGAGCTCGTCCGCGTTCTTAAAACTTCGGATGATCTGGGATCAGATTTAATATTCGCGCGCAACCGACGCAACAGGCGAGACGGGAGCGCGTACAATGATCTCAGGTCAGAGCCCTTGGGTACTTTCCATTACAAAACGAAACAAAAATGCCACTGTGAATGGAATTGATTCTCCCATGATTAATCAAGACATAATTTGGTCAGCCGTTATTATTTAACGCTACGTTTCTTGAAAATGTATTAACCTAAATTAACGAATAAATATAACGGTTTCAGTAAACTTCGGAATGTAGGTGTGCCATAGCATGCAATAAACGTCCTTGGCAAGAAGTGCGTTTTCCGGATTTCTGTTTCCGTACTATAATAACCACACGATGTCACTCCCGAGTAAGGAATAACGCTTACTGTTAAGTGGATATTTGATGCAGATATTTATGTAATTTAAGAGAAATCCATCATTAAGCATTTTTAAGTTAAATATAAGAGGACAACAGGGGCCTTTTTCACTGGAGGAACTGTTGGGTTATGGACTATTATTTTTGTCAGAAGTGCCGGTTTGAAGTTAAAACTCCTTAATAATGAATCTGAAATGGGTCTCAGATTGTGTTGGTTCTCTTACGAGAGTTCTCTCGTACTGCGTCTTAGCTAAGACGCTACGGGAAAAGTCTCTTTTCACGATACACTGAAGCAAAAAATTATCCTTAATTTTGAATTATTGTAAAGCGCATTTGCAGCAGCACACAGCCATAGGCGAGACGGCTCGCTCGCTCATTGGCTGCTCTGCGGCAACTGCATAAGCCTATCGAGCGCAGGCTTCGCGCCCTCCATGCCACTTCCCGCCGAAACGGGTGTGGCCTAGCCCTATAAAGGGAGCTCGAAAAGGCTGACTCACCTGAGATTCATCTCTTCAGCGAAGCTCACGCATCGTTGTATCACGAGAGGAAGCAAGCGTCGTCCGATTGCATCTCAGCGGGACGAGCCATTCCTGAAGCCGCTGGCCAACGCCGCCTTCCACTGCCGTTCCTGCTGCGCGTTCCGGCGGCTATATCCTTTTTTCATATCCTCGTGTGTGTGTTCGCCCTGCGACACACACTCGTAAAAGAGCTGCGTCTTTTTAAAGATGCCCTCTTGCGGCTCGTGCAGAGCCCCGCTCAGCGAGGGAGACCGTCACGTTATCTGTGCCTCCTGCCTGGGTGAGGATCATGCAGCGCTCGCGCTCGCTGACGGCGGCTGCCCTCACTGCGAGTTGTTGCCAATGGTGACTCTGAGGACTCGCTTGGCATTTTTCTCTGAGCCTGCATTCCCCGCTGCGCTGCAGCGCCGTAAAAAGCGCCGCTCCCAGCGGATTCCGGAACCGTCTCCAGCTCAACCGAGCTCGCCGGTTCGCCCTGCTTCACCGGCCTCCCCTGCATCGCTTCCCGATGGTCAGCGCCGCTGTCTGCCGCCGCGTCTTCCGAGGAAGTAGATCTCCCGCGTCGGGGGAAGAGGACACGTGCTCTCTGCTAGCTTCGGGCAGTGAAGGCTGGGCGAGCTCCGGGGATCTCACGCTTTCTGCTCAGAAGCCTCGGCGAGCCTCGGCCTCGAGTGGTCTGCACCAGCGGCCCCCTCTCGTTCCCGGCTGGATGGTAGCTTTCTTCCGGATGAGCGTACTTCGCCGAACTCAAAGCCCGCCCCATTTCTTCCTAAGCTTCACGAAGAGGTGGCAAAGGCTTTGAATGCTCCATATTCAGCGCGAAATCTTTCGTCTGTCTCGCCAGCATTCTCCACACTGGATGATGCTAAAAACAGAGGCTACCAGTCACTTCCGCCAGTGGAACAGGCGATAGCGACGCACCTTTGCCCGCCCTCTGATGGACGGCGGATGAAAGCGGTGTTGCCATCTAAAGCCTGCTGCATGACGTCATTTCTGCTGCTGGGCAGGCTGCGTCTGCACTTCACATAGGGTGACCACCTGCTAATAAGCCCAAGGGGGGACAAGGGGTATGTTTCTGAGGGACAATCTGGGACACTGCCTTGCACGGCGGTGCCCCCACCCCATGGGCAGACTCACTGATAGTGGTTTACCCATTTCTAGCACATACCACCTTACATGGTATATTAATAATGCCCTATTCCCCTAAACATGTGTAATTGCTGATGTATGCTCATGACAGAATTGACAGATGCACTTCCACTTATGATTTACTTTAGCTATTACATTTTATTTATTTTTCATTACAATTTATTCAATTTAAATAAATTATAATATAAAATTATAGGATTAAAATGAATTGTAGTTGCTCAACACCACAGGAACAGTTAAAAAAAGGTCTAAACTCACAACTCCAGAGGTTCACGAGGAGGAAGGATGGTGAACTCGCATGTTAGTAAAGGCAAGAGCATAAAAAACAGTTTGAAACAGGACACACGTTCTCTTTTTTAACTGATGATGGCGGTGCCTCAGAGTCTCTTTCTCCATTTTTCGAATTGGAAAGCGCGCATCTAAAGTATGCACGTGCGTGCGCTGTCATGACAACAAGGAAAAGTTGACAACAACCTAGTCATCAGTTCAACTGAGGGGTGGGTGTGGCAACAGTAGCGTGCTGAACTGTCAAGTAAAGTTCGTTTGGCTGCCTGGGGCTCGAGGATATAGAGCAACCAACTTTTTTTGAGCAAGCATTGATTATGCGTGACACAGTCTCAATTTGCGGGACGCATGAATTGGGCTTCAAATGCTGTGCGTGCACGCGCTACACGGGACGGGTGGTCACCCTAACTACACACTATGGCCACGCTGCAGATATTCCAGGGTGATCTCCTCCGTAAGCTGGACGAGATGGGACCTGAGGCTATCTGTCTCGCGGATTTGAGGAGCGCTTCAGATCTCTCTCTTCGCGCTACTAAGTCCGCTGCACAGGCCATGGGACGAGTTATGGCTTCCGCTACTGTGGCTGAGAGGCATCTATGGCTGACGCTATCAGACATGGCAGAGTCTGAACTCACTGTGTTCCTCGACGCCCCCCTGACTCCCGCTGGCCTCTTCGGATCTTCTGTCAACGAGCTCGTTGAGAGATTCGTCGAGGACCAGAAAGCGTCGCAAGCTTTCAAGCACTTCCTCCCGAAGCGCTCCGGTTCTGCAGCGAGTCGTGCTAGACCGGCCCCGCAAAGCTCTCAGCCACACCCCCCGCCTCCTGCTCCTTCATCGCAACAGCGTCAGCAATGCAGCTCGAGACCCCGCTCTCGCTCTACCGGCCGTCGCCCCGCGCCGCGGGGACCACGGCAGAGGATTACGGTGAGGCCAGAAGCCCCGAAGTCATCCTAACACTCCTGGGAAAGCGCCGGTGTACGAGTCCCGCTGTGGCCGAACTCTCACCCAAGCGCGCCGCTGTTTCAGTTCCAGGGATTGTGACTGTCTCAGCGTCTTCTGCAACGCGCAAGCCGGTACAGTTGCCAGCTTGCCTGCACACAAAAGCCGTTATCACGGCTACCCAGATATTTCCCGAAAAGAGTGTAATTTCTGGTGTCCCGGCCACGGCCGATGGTGCTATAAATGTAGTGACGATGCCCACTGCTCAGTGCCATCTCCACATATAAGCACAGCCCTTCACACAGGGCTCGCGCCCATAAAAGCGACTCAGGTCGATCGCGCGCACTACATAGTAAACGTGCCCACTCCTCAGTGCCCACGAACACTATGTCACACACGTCATGTGGTTTCTGTAAAAACGAAACCCGTGCACGTTCGTTCTGCCCAGGCAGACAGCGAGTCGAAAGCAGTAAATGTGCACGCTTACAGCCCACAATTACTCACAGACAGCACGAGTCCCACGGGACCCGCTCAGCCCTCCCTCACTCGGTTAAGCACAGTGGCGGGGTCGAGGACGAGCGATCTGCCCGCTGTGATCAGCGCGCTCCCCGCCTCAAATGTCACAGGCATAACGCCCATGTTACAGCACATCGAAGCGCTGCCGTTGCCCAGCCAACAGAGCGCGCTTCGCATCCAACCCTTAGCCATTCATGCAGACGCATGGTCAGCGCTTCCAGGGGTTTTGGATTGGGTGCTAGACATTATAAAGAGAGGCTACTCGCTACAGTTTTTTCGACGCCCTCCGCGCTTTTTAGCGTGTGTCGAAACTACGGTCAAAACAGAAGTAGCACACCTACTTTGAGCCGAAATATCAAAACTGTTGAGCAAAGGGGCTGTGGAGCCTGTATCTCAAGCTCAAAGCGAAGGTGGGCTGTACAGCAGATACTTTCTAGTGCCCAAGAAAGACGGGGGTTTCAGACCCATACTGGATCTAAGACAGCTGAACAAAGCATTGGCGAAACGCAGTTTCAAAATGCTTACAACCAGGAAACTCCTCGCGCATATTCGCAGAGGAGACTGGTTCATGTCGATAGATCTGAAGGACGCGTATTTTCAAATACAGATAGCGTCACGTCACAGGCGATACTTGAGATTCGCCTTCGAGGGCCAGACATACCAGTATACAGTCCTGCCGTTCGGCTTGTCCATGGCTCATCGTACGTTTACGAGGTGCATGGACGCAGCGCTCACTCCTCTCAGACGTGGAACACAGGGCCATTTTACTCGATCACCTCGAGAAACTCGGTCTCAGTGTCAACTGGACGAAGAGTTCGCTGAACCCCAGTCAGACGATACTGTTTTTGGGTATAGCTCTGGACTCACGCTCCATGACGGCGCGGCTTTCGCCACAGCGCGCGTTGGGCATTCAGCGCGCAGCGAGCTCTCTCCGCTGCGGCGCGACCTTCTCGCTCAGAGAATTTCAGAAGATGCTAGGTCTCATGGCCTCAGCATCACCAGTTCTTCAGTTGGGCCTGCTCTGCATGCGCCCCTTGCAGTTCTGGCTGAAAGCGCGAGTACCGCACAGAGCGTGGATATCCGGTCAGTTGCGTCTCAAGGTCAATCAGAGCTGTGTTACAGCCTTGAAACCCTGGACAGCGAACGACTGGTACCAATCAGGTGTAAGCCTGGGGACTTCCTCGAAAGTGAAAGTGGTGTCGACGGACGCCTCCACTTCGGGATGGGGAGCGCTGCTCGAGGGCAGACCGTTCTTTGGCCTGTGGTCAGAACAGGAAAAGCTCCAACATATCAACTGTCTGGAAATGCTGGCAGTGGAGAACGCGCTGACGCGCTTTTGTCCCCGAATCAAGGGCCACCACGTCTTAGTCCGTTCGGACAACATGTCTGTGGTGTCCTACATAAATCGCCAGGGTGGTCTCAGGTCCCGAAACCTGTACAGGTTGGCGGAACGCCTCCTGGTTTGGGCTCAGCGCAACTTGTGCTCGCTGAGAGCAGTTCATGTGCCTGGGCTACAGAATCTGGGTCCAGACAGACTGTCCAGAAGCAACATTCCCACGGGCGAATGGTCTCTACACCCACAGACAGTCCAGCTGCTGTGGGAGGGATTTGGCAGGGCGGAAGTGGACCTCTTCGCGTCCCACGAAAACGCTCACTGCCCCGCGTTCTTTTCCAAGAACGAAAGCGCGCTGTCACAAAGGTGGCCGTGCTGCCCGTTCTATGCTTTTCCCCCCGTCTCCCTCCTTCCGCAGGTGATAGAACGGGTGAGGGAAACAAGATGCTCAGTACTGCTTGTAGTACCACTTTTGGAAGAACCAACCATGGTTTCCAGATTTGATGCAGTTATCAGACACTGTCCCGTGGCCAGTGCCGTTGAGGAGGGACCTCCTCTCACAGGCCAGGGGCTCGATTTGGCACCCTCAACCGGAGTTGTGGTCCCTCCATGTGTGGGCGCTCAACGGTTACACGCTGATCTCTCAGTGGGAGTGCTAAATACTATCACTCAGGCTAGAGCTCCGTCGACTCGACGGCTATATGCCTCGAAGTGGTCAGTATTCTCCAGCTGGTGCACAGCTCGGGGACGTTCACCCCTTAGTTGTGAGGTGACGGAGGTTCTCTCCTTCCTACAGGAGCTGTTGGATAAGGGCAGAGCCCCCTCCACGCTCAAAGTTTACGTGGCGGCTATCGCAGCGTTTTCTGAGACAACGCTCGGTCAGTCAATAGGAAGGAACGATTTGGTCATCCGCTTCCTTAGAGGAGCTAGGAGGCTGAATCCTCCCAGACCTCCATCAGTCCCTGTATGGGACCTCTCGACGGTTTTGGAGGCCATGAAAGGTTCCCCTTTTGAGCCTATCGGAACGATTAGTCTCAAACATCTGTCATTCAAGACAGTGTTCTTGTTGGCTCTCGCTTCAGTGAAGCGTGTGGGTGACCTGCACGCGCTCTCGTTGAGCCCGACTTACTTGGAGTTTGGGCCTAATGACTCAAGAGTCATACTCAAGCCTAGGCACGGTTATGTGCCAAAATCCCTCAACACACCGTTTCGGGCTCAGGTTATTTCCCTGTCTGCCCTGTCGGTGTCTGAAGAGGATGGAGACTCAAGTCTTCTTTGCCCCGTTAGGGTTTTAAGAACTTATGTGTCTCGCTCTGCTGTCTTCAGACAGACTGAGGAGCTGTTTGTCTCGTTCAGTGGACGTTCCAAGGGAAAGGCTGTTTCGAAGCAGAGCCTATCCAGATGGATAGTTGACGCTATAGCGTTAGCTTACACTTCCAGGGGCCTTCAGTGCCCACTGGGGGTCAGAGCACACTCCACAAGAGGCGTCACCTCATCGTGGGCGTGGTCTAGTGGGATTTCCTTACAGGATATATGTATGGCGGCAGGATGGGCCTCGCCGTCTACATTTATCAGGTTCTACAACCTAGAGGTTCCCGCTCTGCAAGCAAAGCTGTTGTCGGTATAGTTGAATCAGTGTCCTGATGCGCTGCCGACTGTTATATGGGCAGTATTGCGTAAGACCCACATTCCCACATTGGTCAGGCCTTGCCTTGAATATGTGATGTCATATTGCCGCGTCTACGGACGCTGCTGGATATGGGACGGAGGGTTTCCCCCTCCTGTTCTAGGACTCTCTGTGAGTCCCTCTGGTGATTGGGCACTGTAAATCCTGGGCGTCGCTTCCAGGTTTATTGGTGTGTGATCTCTGCACGCACGGTGTCTTACATTGGGATCCCATAGCGTCTTAGCTAAGACGCAGTACGAGAGAACTCTCGTAAGAGAACTCTAGAAGAGGGAACGAGTACTGCGTTCTCTGCCGTGCGTACGATTCACTCTGGTTCGCTTCGGCGATGAAATAAATCAGGTGAGTCAGCCTTTTCGAGCTCCCTTTATAGGGCTAGGCCACACCCGTTTCGGCGGGAAGTGGCATGGAGGGCGCGAAGCGCCATTGGTCTGATGACATTGGTCTGATGTTGCATCAGCCTGCGCTCGATAGGCTTATGCAGTTGCCGCAGAGCAGCCAATGAGCGAGCGAGCCGTCTTGCCTATGTCTGTGTGTTGCTGCAAATGCGCTTTACAATAATTCAAAATTAAGGATTAATTTTTTGCTTCAGTGTATCGTGAAAAGAGACTTTTCACGTAGCGTCTTAGCTAAGACGCAGTACTCGTTCCCTCTTCTAGAGAGAACCGAGGTTACATTAGTAACCGAGTATGTTTTCTTTGCTCGGACCATGATTGCTAACAAGCACATTGTATACTTTGGAAAGAAATAAACTGGTCTATTATTTCCAGATAGAATAACTGAAATTAATGCACTGGCCATAACGCCTGTGGATCTCTTGCATGAAACATGAGCGCAATGGATTTATATGTTAAGTCCTACTTAACTATGTAAAAAAGTCTTAAGTGATTGCATTAAATGTAAATTTAAACTATAAAACATTTTCTTTTAATTTTAAATAACATGCAGTTAGATGTATGAAAACATTACATTGAGTTTGCACTTAAGTATTTTTTTTAAAGTACATTCTTTTCATAATAAAGTGCACTTCTTTTTTACAAGGTTACCGTCACTGCACTGTCCCTGTCAAACAACAACTCAAACCAGCCTTAGATGGCTTATTGGTCTCCACACCTGGTGAGCATTTCCCAAAAGCATTGTGTGGGCTGTTTGTGTGCTTTTGAAATTGTTTATGCATTTGGGGTTTTGTCAGTTTGTTTATTTGTTTAATCTTTTCTCGTCACAGGAGCCCATACTACATCGCCATGCTTCCAGATATAAAGTGGACTTGCATGCTCCCGTGGTTTCCTGTAAACCACATGACTGAAACAACTTGTTCAGACTTGCTTCCCCTCCAGCAATTTCAGGTAAAGATGGGCTGTTACAGATGGGAAGCACTAACTGTCTTGTTCCCACTTTTGCTGTATTTAGCGTTCAAGAATCTTAACTGGCTTTACTCAATACATTAATCCATGATAATTATGTCAAACTAATGCTTTACATTTCAAGGTGAGTAACTTTAGTAAAAGACTTGAATGAAGACATGAATGACTCTGATAACAGGCATAAACACAAGTATGCAATTGCATAGAAAAAACCTGTCAAAATACATAATAGATGCATATGATATGATCTAACCTAAATATTGATAACAATAGCTGTATTTTCCCTTTATTGCATGACCTGCTTCATGCAGTTTTGGACTTGTAACTAGGTCAATTATTGCTTATACAGCTTAAAATCTTAAAGATGAGCTTCAGAGCACCATTGTAGCAAAGTAGGTTAGAGCTTCTTCTTCTTGTTCTTCTTCCGCTCTATGGCTGCCCATTGAACCGCTTGTGGGAAAGTTATGAAATTTGACACACTGATAGAGGACAGTCTCAACATTAACCACAACAAATTTGATGTCTTATATTCAAACTCTCTAGCGCCACCACTTGTCCAAATTTGCAGTCATGTTTATGCTAATAACTTTTGAACCATAAGGTCTAGAAGAAAAATCCTTTTCCCTCTGATTCCTAGGCTAATGCAGAGTCGAATGGACTCATTTGACTCTTTCGTCAAATTGGCTCAGATCATCTTCAGACCATGCTGGTAAAAAGTTATCAAAAGCTTTTTGATAGACCCATCAGTTCTCGAACACCGCACAAACGAATTTGACAAAAAGCTTGCCAAATCGGAGGTTATGTCTTTCCAATGTTTTGTTGTATTAAGACCAAACTTAGTGTGTGTTATGATAAACTTGACCTGAGGTTACTTGCAGAGTTCTGCCTCAGTGCCACCTAGTGGTCTGGAGACTTGTCTATTTAGATTCAGAGCAGCATACTGAGTGAAACAATATACAATTTTTTGTCAAAATTTTTTATATTTTATGAATGTATTGACATATCGCTTTTAAACTCTGTATGTGTATTCAGCACCATGCCCTGAAGGTACTCAAAAAGATTGATGCCAGTGCCACTTTGTGGTCAAAAATTAAAATGAAACTTAAAAAAATGCTAATAGCTTTGAAGATTTTTTGTCTATTGTCATGAGACTGGCAGTTGGACTAATGCTCCATGCTCCTCATTATACCTCTGTTGTGCTTGACCCCTTAATTGCTGCTTGCAGCTATATTTTATATTGTTTCCAATAGAAGTCTTATTGGATTGAGGAAGAATGTAATGGTTTATAATCACAGTAAAAAAAACTCACTCAGAAATTGCTAGTAAAATTCACAAACAATTTAAAAAAACAACAACAATAGAAACAGCAGTGTTTAAAAAAAATTACTAGTTGTGTTATATAACTTTCTCAGTTTACAGAAAACATCTTTTGATGCACAACCTTGGACACATCATCAGTGTTGTTTCCAGGAGTCACTGGGTGTTTCGGGTCTTACAACAGACAGCCTCGTCCAGGCGACCCGACCGAGGCTGATCAGACCCCGGCCTGTGTCCAAGTGGCATTCTACTGCCCCCACTGCTCTCCCCTCTTTAACCAGAGCCATCTGGATGCTTTTTCTGCTGCCTCCACATTGTTACCTATGGCTCTTCTTCGGCTAGCACCTGTTATGCCCAGCGTACCGTAGGCCTTGCTCAGGGAGTAACTGGCAAATCCCCTACTGCCCACCTATACTGGCATACACCTGGTCCTCCATCCGTTCCTCTGACAATCCTCCACCAGTTCTTGATATTTCTCCCTCTTTCTCTCTTTAGCTTCCTCCTTGTCCTTCCTTGATGAAGTGAATGGCCTTGGCTGTAGCTTGGGTGTATCGGCTGTCCTTAATCCCCTTACTGATCAGTGTTGTGGGTAAGAGTTAGAGTAAGGGTTAGAGTACTCTAATTACTTTTTTCCTGAAATGTGTAACTTAACACGTTAGTTTCGTGCGTAAGTAATCAGTAACTTCGTTATTTTTTTAAAAAAGTAATCCGTTATTTTAAGGAAAGGAAAATCCCGACTGCAGCCTGCTTTTTGTCAGACAGTAGGCCTAGGTCTACTGTGCCACCTGCGGATGTATCAGCGGAGCCGAAGCTCTGTGATCGTAAAGTCAATGGCTGTGATACGTCTGTGCCCTGCACCTGACCCTGTGTGTGTGTGTGGGGTTTTTTTCGAACTCCCGGCAAGATGGCAGAGAGGACAGCGTTTGGTTTATTGTAGTACGCACATTATTTTCAATTTGTCAACGAAAAAGAAAAGAACATAACGGTAAAATGCACACTCTGCGTTGGTGAAAAGCTTCTGTCGACCGCCAAAAATTCTACCTCAAATTTAAAAAAACATCTCGCATTCAAACACCAATCTAGCACTCTGGTAGCAAAGCCTGCTGAGGAGGACGACGGTGGTGCACCAGCTACAAAGCTACAGCGTTTGAGCGTTTGAGCATTTGAGCGCACCCGTGGAGAGGCTTTTCAGCCTCGGGAGTCTCATTCTTACTCCCAGGAGAAATCGACTGTCGGACAAACGTTTCGAAAATCTGCTTCTGCTACGTTTTAATCACTACTTTGAAGAGTAAATGTAAGAGGACTGTGTTAAAGCGAATTTAGGCTTGTGACTGTGAGTGACACTTTAATAATAATTAGTTTGGCTATTAAGCGATTTGTCATTTGCCTGTGTGGCAGTGAAGGATTTAATTCGGTTTGTTATCATTTTTGTTTGACAGGCAGCTGTTAATTTCTGTTAGATCGTTGGCTGGCTGGTTGTTCATCATTTCTAAATGGATTTAAATCTGCAAGCCTGTTTAAGGTTGTGTTTACAAGTAAGCATACTTGTACTTTGATAACTGCATTATTTAAAGTTAAAGAAAAATCAGGAGTTATCTTGTGGTGCTCATAATATACAGTAGCCTAGGCTACCCGGGCTGGGTAGGTGCGAATTTTGATTAATAATATGTTCTGTGATAATAAATAAATAAAACGCCATGTGGAATAGCCTATTGCTGACTGTCTTTCCTGTTATTGTTATCCTGCAGTGTTAATTTAGTCGGATGACTGACGTTATTCATTGTCGGGAGTCACGACTTCTAGGTGCATTTAAAGGGGCCGGGGGCTGTATCTGTCATGTGTGAGCCGCTGCAAACGGCTTTTAATTTTTGGTAACGCATGAGTACTCTAACGCGTTACTTTTATGAATAGGTAACGCTGTATCATAACTGATTACTTTTAATTGATGGTAACGTTGTAACCTAACTAACTACTTTCCAAAGTAACTATACCCAACACTGTTACTGATTGCCTCAGCGATGGATTTGAGGACCTGGTCGTGCCTCCATCGATACCGACCCTCACCCAGCGCCTTGGAGCAGCTGCTCAGGATGTGTTCTAATGTCCCTGTCTTGGAACAAAGAGGGCATGCAGGTGTTTCTATTTTGCCCCATGTGCACAGGTTGGATGGACTTGGGAGGACATCATAGACCCCCTGAATCAAGAACTTAATTCTCTGGGGGTTCCACTTCCAGATTTCCTTCCAGGTGACTCTCCGCTCCATCGCCTGCTCCCACTTCATCCAGGCGCCTTGCTGCCGCATGGCCACTGCTCTGCTGGTTCGCTCTTCCTCGACACAATGTTTTCTCAAAACAATGTTGCTACAGTTTTTAGCTTGTGGCTCCCTGGAACACTTAAAACTAGTTAAAAAATATTTTTATATATTTTGCCCACTAAATTTGTTTCACTCAACACCCTCTCTCTTTTCCTTTGTTTTAAAATAATTTAAAATAAATATTTCATGCCTGAAGTTC
Source organism: Carassius carassius (assembly GCF_963082965.1). Taxonomy (NCBI): domain Eukaryota; kingdom Metazoa; phylum Chordata; class Actinopteri; order Cypriniformes; family Cyprinidae; genus Carassius; species Carassius carassius. The sequence goes on along the minus strand of NC_081758.1, from coordinate 38,063,052 downwards.
AAGGCTTTCTCAACAAAATCATTATAGGGATTTTCTATTGAACCTTTGTGGTTTGTAAGTGGTCATTGTTGGCTTTATTACTCTGAGATTACTGGAAGGTTTGCCACTTCCTCCAACATTGTGCAACTGAGAAACCACTAAGGGTATTTTCCCCCCAGTGAATGTACTTTTAAATTAATTGTTCTGTAGATAAAACTGCACATACGTTTGTCCATTTTTGGGTTAATGCCTTAAGAATGTTTTGCCATGCTTTCAGGAAGATCACACACCTTTTACCTGCTCTGAGATGGGTCTCAGATCACCCTTGGCTTCTGACAGCTGAAGTGGATCTTGTAAAATGTGTAATTGCATCATTGATTACTCTTGAAAAACTTAAAGATGAAGTAGGCAACGAAAGAAAAATATCCAAACTTTTTCAGACTACTGCAGTTTGCACACACGCAGCCCACTGGTTCGCTACATCAGAAAGTTTATCAATAATGAGGAAAATCTGGCTCTGATCTTCAGTGGCACAAGACAGATTCTCAGATCTTTCTTTACTGCACATAGAGAACGATTTGACTGAAAAATATCAGAAGAGAAGAGATAGAGAAAAGAAATACAGTGGCATCTACAGTTGCGGGTATACAGCTGTACCATGAGGAGATTTGCCCCGCAAACATTTTACAGTTACTATAGGCCTGTATGTCCAATGTTTTGTTGACTGAGCCAGCCATGCCATTAATTATGAATTTATCAGTCTTTTGCATGCAAAAGTCAAATTCTGCTTATTAATATTATGCCAAATATAAGCAGAAGATCAAGCTATATGCACTTTCATGAGATCGGGTCAGCCTACAACAATTAATTTATTGGTTATTTTACAAATTGGAATAAAATGAATTCATGACAATGTTTTACATTCAAGCTACCCATGAAATTTAAAGTGAAAAGTACTTTAAAAGCATCCGGAAAGCAATAAAGTAATATTTAAAGCTGTTTTTAAAGCATTTGCTGCATGGATAAAAAAATAGGCTAATAAATAATTCACATATCAGACAAAAATTGCGTTGCAGCAAGTCCTGTAAATTTTAAGGTATTCAGAAAAGAGAAACATACAATTATAGGACCAAGTTTTACATATATGCCATTATAATTTTTGCTTTTTTTTACTGTATAGAATTATAAAATAAAATGCAAATCATAATTGGGCCTGTTTTAGGCTTTTCCTTTTTTATATTTAAGACATTCATCAATTATGGTAATAAAAAAAATGATTCACCAACTCCTCATTGGATGTGCCCTCTAGAGAGAAATACACGGATTACATAATGAAATAGTTTCTATATTTTCATTATTTCGATTTAAATAATTAATTTAAAGCTAAATTCTATATCTGTGAGAAAGTTCGCTGAGTTTAGGTTCATCATTGTGAAGTGCTCCTGTTCAAGACTGAGACAGCAGAAAGTTTTTTTTCTCTTCTTCTTTATTTTATAAAAGCACAAGGTTTTGTAGATATTGTGAGTGCACAAATACAACTAAACCCTTTATAGTATAGAATGATGTATTACTCTTACCTTTTTGAGCAAAAATGACTGCATATTTTAAGTTGTTTCCACTGTTAGAAAAACATGCAAGTGATCACGCTGGCTCCTCCTTGTCCTGCAGAGTGCACTTCAAAGTCAAAGATTAATTTACTTTCAATTCTTCCACATCTACAGCACAGGTGCTGGTCATATATTTAGAATATCATAAAACAAATATTTATTTCACTAATTCCATTCAAAAGGTGAAACTTGTATATTATATTCACTCATTACACACAGACTGATATATTTCAAATGTTTATTGTATAATTTATTGTATAATAAAACTAATATAATAAATAATAAATATAATAATAAAACTAATATAATAATAAAACCCAAATTCAGTATCTCAGAAAATTAGAATATAACTTAAGACCAATACAAATAAAGGATTTTTAGAAATCTTGGCCTACTAAAAAGTATGAAAATGAAAAGTATGTGCATGTACATCACTCAATACTTAGTTGGGGCTCCTTTTGCCTGAATAACTGCAGCAATGCGGCGTGGCATGGAGTTGATCAGTCTGTGGCACTGCTCAGGTGTTATGAGAGCCCAGGTTGCTCTGATTGTGGCCTTCAGCTCTTCGGCATTGTTGGGTCTTGCATATCACATCTTCCTCTTCACAATACCCCATAGATTTTCTATGGGGTTAAGGTCAGGCAGGTTTGCTGGCCAATTAAGAACAGGGATACCATGGTCCTTAAACCAGGTACTGGTAGCATTGGCACTGTGTGCAGGTGCCAAGTCCTGTTGGAAAATGAAATCTGGATCTCCATAAAGTTGGTCAGCAGCAGGAAGCATCAAGTGCTCTAAAACCTCCTGGTATACAGCTTCGTTGACCTTGGACCCTAGAAAACTCAGTGGACCAACACCAGCAGATGACATGGCACAGCAAACCATCACTGACTGTGGAAACTTTACACTGGACCTCAAGCAACGTGGATTGTGTGCCTCTCCTCTCTTCCTCCAGACTCTGGGAGCCTGATTTCCAAAGGAAATGCAAAATTTACTTTCATCAGAGAACATAACTGTGGACCACTCAGCAGCAGTACAGTCCTTTTTGAAGCGAGACACTTCTGATGCTGTCTGCTGTTCTTTAAATAAACTGACTGAAGAGGGAGTTGAATGAGGTGGTGAGCAGACCAATGCTGCACAAAGTGACTTGAGCAGGTCACAGTTTGTTAGTGGGTGGGGATAGTGGAAGGACCTGGGGATGTAGGAGCTTCCTGACAGCCTGATGAATGAAGCTGTCCTTCAGTCTGCTGGTCCTGGCCTGGAACTGTGCACATTGCAGGTGCCACTCGTCAGGATGCTCTTGATGGTGGCTCCACAGAAGGTGCACATGATGGGGGCCAGGGCTCTGGCTCTTCTTAGCTTGCAGAGGAAGTAGAGATGCTGCTGTGCTTTCTTGGGCAGTGCTGCGCTGTTGTCAGTTCAGGAGAGGTCCTCTGTGATGTGCACACCCAGGAACTTTGTGCTACTCATAGTCACACTAGTAATCTAGTTAGAGTGCACTCTACTGAAGTCAACAACAATTTCCTTCATCTTCTTTACATTCAGAGAGAGATTGTTGTCACTGCACTGACCCGGCCAGGCGGCTCACCTTGCTCCTGTAGTTTTTCTCATCTCTGTTGCTAATGAGACTCACTACAGTTGTGTCATCCACATAATTAATGAAGAGGTTGGAGTTGTGTGACGGTGTGCAGTTGTGTGTCAGCAGATTGAAGAGGAGGGGACTCAGCAGCACACATCCTTGGGGGTCCCCAGTGTTCAGTGTGATGGTGCTGGATGTGTGCTGAGTGGACATGGTGGCAATGGCATCGGCATCGGTCGAGCGGTTGGACCGATATGCAAACTGGAAGGGGGGGGGGGCAGACTTGATATGGTGCATAACTAGCCGTTCAAAGCACTTCATGAGAATAGGAGTAAGTGCAACTGGATGGTAGTCACTGAAGCTGGATGGACGGCTTCTTCGGGACTGGAATGATGCTGGAAGCTTTGAAGCATGTTGGGACAACAGTCTGACTTAGTGAAATGTAAAAAAAAATGTCTGTGAAGACATCAGTGAGTTCCACTACACAGTCTCTCAGTCTTTTCAGGACCCGGAGCTTTGCGTGCATGGATCCTGCAGAGGGATCTCCTCAAGCTGTCTGGGGACAGTGTCATCATCTGGTCACGGTAAGAGGGTGCGTCTTCTGTGCAGCGATGCTGTTTTGTGCCTCAAACTGGGCACAAAACAGCTAATAGGAGTACTGTCTATTAGCCTCTCTGATGACGCGGGATAGGTTAGCCCTAGCTGTTCTCAGGCCCACCTCATCTCCAGCTCTGAATGCAGCATTCCGCATCTTCAGGAGACCTCCCTTGTCATCCACGGCTTCTGGTTGGCCCAGACAGTGATGGTCTTTGTGACTGTTGCATCATCAGTACACTTGGTTATGTAGGCAGTGACAGTCTCTGAGTACTCTTGGAGGTCTGTAGTGTTACTGTATGTGGCAGCCTGCTTAAACATTCCAGTCAGTGGTGTCAAAACAGTCTCGAAGTGCCTCTGCCGACCCTTCCAGCCAAAATTATATTTTGTTTGTTTGGTGTGGCGACTTTAACAAGTGGTCTGTATGCAGGCATCAGCATGACAGTAATGTGGTCTGAGGCACCAAGGTGGTGGAGGGGAAGGGCCTTCTCTGAGCTCATCTCTGTGTGGTGTAAACAAAGTCCAGAGTGTTGTTTCCCCATGTTTGAAAGTTTATGTGTTGGTGTATTTTCGGGAACACATTCTTTAAGTCTGCATGGTTGAAATCCCCAGCTAAGATGAGAAAAGCATCAGGGTGGGCTGTCTGCTGCTCACTATTGTGCTGGTTTAGTTCATTTAGTGCCTCGCTCCTGTTGCTCTTGTTGCTTCCTCTCTGCGCAAACGATTAGATATGTGTAAGGTTAAACATTTAAACTAACATTGTAATATGCTTGAACTGTTTTTAAAGATTTTATTTGCACACGGACCCACACTGCACCAGCGCACCAACTACGAGGAAGCCGAGCACCGAGCACCGAGCACCGAGCACCGAGCACCAAACCGCCTCACATCGACGCCATTTCACCACCCAACCCTTAATAAAATCCACCATTCGGGGAACTTACCTTCATCCTCGAGTCGTGTCCTTCTTCACCCCGCCATAACATCATTCATCTGTGAGCATGATCTTGATATATGTATTTTACCATTTTGTTGAGTTTAAAACATGTGACACATTCGTTCTGCTATCACTGATCATTTGGTCCCCCATAAAAAAAAAAGAAAAAAGATAATTGCCTTCAGGCGTACCTGGTCATCGACACTATTTGGAAAAAGAGGAAGCTTTTCTGTGATAGGTATGCTTTTTATTTATTTATTTATTTATTTATTTAATGTATTTTAATGTTGAATAAATGTTATATAAATATATGAAATGTAGAACATTTAAAAAAGTGTTTGTGGCTCGTCTGCCAGTGCCCCCCCACCCACCCAAGCATTAAAGTGAAACTCCACCTATGAGTACAATGCGCCAACACTACACACACTACACTATTTATATTTATATACACTACACTTTTTATCCAACACACATACTTAGCGTACACGTAAATCTTTTGCACATAATATACATGTACATACATGGAACACACTACACTACTTATATTTATATTTATATACACATACACTTATTTATCCAACACACATACTTAGCGTACACGTAAATCTTTTGCACATAATATACATGTACATACATGGAACACACTATACTACTTATATTTATATTTATATACACATACACTTATTTATCCAAACACACATACTTAGCGTACAGTTAAAATTTTTCCACATAATATACATGTACATACATAAATGCTCATTTTAATATACCTGCCATACATTGTCAATTTGTATATTGTCAATCCTTACCCACCTATTTGTATTTTTTTGTATTTTTTATTCCTTATTGTGTTTTTTGTTCTGTCGCTGTTATGTTGCACTGCGGAGCTCTGTCACGAAAACAAATTCCTCGTATGTGTGAACATACCTGGCAATAAAGCTCATTCTGATTCTGATTCTGATTCTGATTCAATATTTGTTCTATTATGTTTCATGAATGAGGCCCTTTTAACTGTTTTCTCACGCATGTGCTTTACATTAAGATATGATGCCATTAGGGCAAAAACTGTAACCTCCAAGTGCAAATCACTGTTCACCTGTAAGATGCATGGTTTGCAATAGCTATTATTTAAAAGAATAAAGAAAAATAGAGATGCAAATAAGTGATTGTAGCATAGTTATATGAAGTACATTCCTCTGCATAAAAAAAAAATTAAAAAATTTTACATTTTAAATTTGGACCAAGTCAAAATTTTATTAATATTTAGCCTGTAATGGTGCATATTTTTAGGTAGATGAGTCAATGTAATTCCACTCAGTATTGATGGCTTCAAACAAATAGGAGTTAAAAAAAATATCTCCCAGTTAGTTGGAGTTTATGTGAGACCAAATATTCTTATATGGTTCAAATCTGGACTCTGACCAGGCCAAAACACAAGCCTGATGGACTTGTTTTAAAACCACGTCTTGTTTATCTTTGCAGCATTGGCAGGAGCATTTTCTTGTTGAAAAATAACATCTGATTGTTTCTCTTTAGACAATAAATTTTCAATTGTTATAAGCCAGCTATTCTGCAGTATTCTTTTATCCAAAGCATTATTTGACTTTTGTGGTAGGTGCATTCAGATCTTCAAAGACACCGCTCTGTTTCTTCACCATGCAACTTTGTGTTTTATTGTGATGCATGTCTTTGATAGTTTGTTAATGATAGTGTGTTTTGCTTAATTCTTAATTGATCAAATGCTTTTGCTAATTTTTTACCCTTAACCTATGAATAAATCCATTAAAAGATTATATAGAAGTATAAGGAATTGAAAATCTTATGATGCAGATGTGTTTTTATTTTTATTTTATTTTATTTTTTAGGTTTACAATAAAAACTCTATAGCAAGTTTTTTGTTCATTCTAACATGAATATGATTGACATGAATAGACTATTGGCATGAATAGACTGTTGTTTTTGGAAAGCTACAATAAATAAGAGCGGGAAAAGATAACATAGTGCCAAGTTATGCTTTTTCAAAAAAGAAACTGAGTTGTGCATAAATGGTTGGAGGGCTGTGCTTCTGAAAATTACCCAAATAAAAATATCTTTACAATAGTTATGCTCTTGGTGTTGTTATGTGCTTCACGGAAAAGCACACACCCTTGAATCTGTGCCAAGCTTTCTGATACCAAATGTCATTCAAACTATTCATTAGTTTGTCATCAAGGTAATGACTTGTGTTGAACAGGAAAGTTTGGAAAGGTCTAGAATAGATTATCCACATTATTTCTGTCTCCGCTAAAGAGATTAATTTTGGGAAATTAATTTTGTCCATCAGTCAAGTGGGTTTAAACAGTTTTTTAAGAAATATACATTTTAAAAATATGCTGAATTGAAATACAATGGGGTCCAAAATGTTGAGCCCATTGAAAATCTGGGATTAAAAAATATAAAATTTGATTTAAAAATAAGCAGAATGTTTTGGCATATGAATCATTATAGATAAAATGATGACTAGATAAATATACAGATAATTCTGTCTATATAGGAATATGCAAAAAACGAAGAAATTGATTTTTTTTTCAGTTCGCTCAAATTGCTAAACTGAAAATTATAATTTTTCTGTAAAATGTGAAAAAAAACTTGTAATCTAGCAGCAGAAATCAGATAAAATCATTTTAATAGTTTCTTTAGAGAAAAACGACAGTTGTGTGCATCAAACTGTATGCAATTTTTAGAAAGACGTAAATATTTCTCGGAGAGTTTAGCAGAATATGTGTGTCCTGTTTATGAGCTGTGATATTAATGATCAGGTCATGCACCCCTGCAGACAATTCTACGGGAATAGCGGGGAGAAAAGCCAGTAAAGAATGTGGGAATGATAAATAGTTTTGAAACTGATGCATTTACAAGATAGGGGTGGAGCAAGTACGGTAAGTCTTAGTGTGAAAGTGAAAGCTTGCTCATTTTTTGTGTATAAATACCTGCTCCTGATACCTGCATTTCACACCTGTGCACAATTGTCTGATGAGCTTGCAGCGACCAAACACAAAGACAAGAATGCAGACCACAACAGTAACTCTCCTGGTCATTACTGCAGTCCTCTGGGGCAACATAGAAGGTAAGAAAAAACTCATGGCATACATCTTGCAGCTTCTCAGAAGAATCCTGCAGAATTTCAAACTGAAACTTTTTCTGTATTGAGAATTGGCTGCAGCTCAGATTGATTAAAGAAAGAAAGAGAAATGCTCTGCTTTTTCTTTGCTGGCTTGCTTTTCTCAAAGATTCAGTTATAATGTGGGAGCAAGTTCCCGTAAGTCCATAAATGCCCAGGAACAGGCCAAGTTTTGTTCTTGCATGGGGTCAAATGTGTATAGTAGAGGAGTTTCCTGTGAGAAGTGTTGCTTATGCTGTCCTTTCACTCTTAGCTTTTTCAGACACAGCTGTGGACTGCTGTCTGACTACCAAGGACACTCGCATTCCAATACAGATTGTTGCATCCTACTTTCACCAAACCACAGAGAGTGGCTGTCCCATTCCAGCTACTGTGTAAGTATCCATTTATGGTTTCATGAAAAAACCTCTGACATCCATCAAATACAAATGGTTCTTTATACTGTTAAAAGGATCTTTAGATTAGTAAAGCCCCTCCTATTTAAAAAAAGTATTCTTTTTAAGAACTATTCACTGAAAGGTTCTTTATGGCAACCGCCATAATAAAATAATTTTAACTTCATTGATTCTGATATAGGGTTATGTTAATGCATGTTTCCTTCTTTCTGTCCCTATAGATTCATCACAAAAAAAGACAAGAAGCTGTGCGCTCCACCAGAGAAAAACTCCTGGATTTCCAGGATCATCACACACTTAGACAAGAAGAAAAATACTCCTCAGTAGGAACACAGGTATATATATATATATATATATATATATAAAAACTTCCCCACTTCAAGCTTTTAGTTCTGCTCTCATTTTTCATCTCATAGACATCTTCAAGGCCAAATCAGACAATAAGCAGAAGTTGTGTAGTTCTGCTTCCTTGAAACCTTTTTCTGGCTAATGATAACAAAAACTGAATCTGGTTTTGTTTTCCTGCTTAACAGATGGAAGGCGTACATGATGACACTCTGCACTGAGCAACACTGAACTAGACTGGAAATGACTACACTTAATCAGTAACTGTCAAAGTGAATTTTACAAAGTAATTTGTGAATCACGCAGATATAGGGAATGCATGATGGCCGAACTTTGTAAATGGTAAAAGCGAATATGCTATTTGTATATATTTGACTGTACTGTTTTACTGTAGCAATTATGAGTCTCACATTTGCATGAATTATCCTGTGAGCTGTGACTGTATTTTTAGCATACTTTGTGTGACTGGAATTTTTTAAGAATGTGAATAAATTTGCTTTGTTAAATCTCCCGTGCACTGAAATTATTTAATCTAAACTTTAGTTTATAAAGCAAATCACACATAACCTGCATGGATAAAAAGACATCTCTAATGCTCATCAAGGTTGCATTTATTTGGTCAATAAAATTTAGTACGAACATTAATTTTGTGTAATATGATTAGTATTTGAAATAACTGTCGTCTATATGAATATATATTTTAAAATGCAATTTATTGTGATGCAAAGCTACATTTTCAGCATCATTACTCCAGTCATCAGTGTGTCATGATCCTTCAGAAATCATTATATAATGCTTAAAACAAAATTAATATTATTATTACTGAAAACAGTTGTGCTGCTTAATATTTTTTGGAAATGTGATACAATTTTGTGAGTTTTCTTTGATGAATAGAAAGCTTAAAGGAACAGCATTTATTTGAAATAAAACCTTTTTTAATGTCAATTCTGATGATTGCCATATAAAATTTTCATGCACAAGCTTGCTCTTGCCCTCAGATGTTTGTGATGTCAAACGCTTGAGATAAGTTGATGATGGTCATTGACAAGCGGCACATGTGCAAAAGGTGTGTGCAACCTGAAATTGCATGGGAATTTCCTGACTTCTTCAAATTCACAATGGCAGTGCTGAATAGAAAGGCATATTTAAAACAATAATACTTTTAGATTTGCTCTCCATTCCCTAAGTGCTACACATTTAAGCATTTAATCAAACAATATATCCCAGCCATTAAGCCAGTCTATCATTAAAGACATCAGACAGAACTTATAAACTTCTGCTTCTACATTCAAACCCAACAGAATTTACTGTTTGCTTTCCAATCACACACACAGACACACACACACACACACACAGTTGAATTCCCAGCTATGTATTGACAAGAATCATGAAGTCGATCTAACAGTTTGTCAGGTTTATCTGAATTGCTTCTTCAGTCATAGCGAAACATCTGCCAGTCTGGTGCCTTTGATTGAGAAAGTATGTGAAAGTTTCTATGTGGGTTTAGGCAGAGAAGAGAAAAAGAGCAAGGAACAGATACAAAGAATACATTGTGCCGTAAATTTGTCCCTCCTTTTGTCCAGGCCACAACCTCTCTTTCAGCCTTTGCAGCCTTTGACTTTGTTTTTTTACAGGACAGGGGAGGGACTATGCGTAAAAATGAAACTTAAGATTGTCCTATAAAGCAGGGTAGTGATGAAGCAGTGAGAGGAGAGGGTTAGAGAAGTGACAGATATCTTCCAGCTGCTTCAGCAGGACAAACGTGACACTTGTTCGACCATCTCATCTCCGGTTGCCATGGCCTCAGCCCTCATATCTGCCATGAGTCTGATTCTCTGTGCGTTGGCATTCATTCTCTGCAGCAGTCCAGCAGGTAAGTCATGTTTTCTTCCTACATCTTCATCTTTATGTGCTTTATGAATGCATGGAGGATGTGATTTATTTGTTCATTTATTTGTTCAGTTATTTCACTTATATGATAGAAGGTCATAGTTAGTAATCAGAGAAAAAAAATCCCATCCATTTTTCAGAATGTAAAAATGCAAATATATAAATATATTTATACATCATATTTTTAAAGCAAATTAATGTAATTTAATATAACAACTAATGGTATAAAATTAAATATAAATATTGACACTTGATTTACACTTGACTGTGCTTTTCTTACAAACTGAGATGTCTCTAGGGACAGACACAGGTGGTGCTAAACACTTGTTTTCTTGTTCTTCCATCTCTTGTCTCTCATCATTTTTTAATTTCTCTTTTGTCTCAATCTCTCTCAGAGGCTCAAGCAGACTTAGCATTGGACTGTTGCCTGACGGTTAGCCATAAAATCATCCCTAAACAAGTCCTCCTCACTTACCGGAAGCAGCTGAGAGTTGACGGCTGCCCCCGAGATGCTGTTGTGTAAGTATATTTTTCAAATGAAACGATTGGACTGGGACATGTGTGGGAGCCTTGGAGTGAATGAAACCATTTATGAGCACATTTTCAAACAAAGCAGATGCGAAAGGGCATATTTAATGGGAAATTTCATTGTGCTTAGCATACAATGCTAGGATTGTCTACTCTTTTGTCAAATAATGTGCAAAAATCTACTATCTTTCAGATTCACGACCAGGAAAGGACTGAAACTTTGTGCCCCATCTGCAGAAAAGGAGCAGTGGGTTAAAGAGACAATGAAGTTTCTGGACACTAGGTTTAAGAAGTGCAAAGAAAACAAATTTAATGTATGTAATTCAACGTAGTTTTGTTTCCTCAGTCATGATTATTATCTAATGACATAAAGCTGGTTGCACAACAAGTACATCATTGTTATTGCAGGAGCCCTGCTGCAGGTCACTTTCTCTTTTCTGGTTTTCATCTGACTCATGACAGTGTTTATATATAGTAGATCACAATTTGTATGTTATGGTCTTACTCATGCAAAACCACAAACTATTCATCTGTAAAACCACAAGCCAAAACATCCTCCTATGGCAAGCTTAAACCGACCACCAACACTGAAGACTGAGTCAGACTGTGCTGCATGTTGCATTATACATGAAGCATGTGCAGAAAACTGTATTTAAAAAAATAATGATGTATTTAAATAAAAGAAGCATTATATCAGTTGAATTCAAGTCAAGTAAAAGTGTAACATCTCTTTATAAGCAGGCTTTAACTAACGGTTTTCTCTGTGTTCTTTTATTTCAGGATAAACGCTGTCATGGCCTGAAGAATTGAGTGAACACACACATAAATATATGCATTAAATGGCAGCTGAAGTAGCTCACTTCTAACAGTTTCTGTAATACATTTAGGTTCTTCCTCTTTCAGCATTTTCATTGTTGTTTGATCTTCCCATATTTGCTGTTGTGTGAACATATTATTCCTTTTTTTGTGTCTGTGTGTGTGTGTGTGTATATTCTATTCTGATATAATCATTGTGGTGGTTGTGTTTCTTTATGTGAATAAATCTGTTGAAAAAAACACAAATGTTGGTGGGATTGCATTCTTCAAAGTCCTGATTTCATACACATAAACACACATTCATCTAAACAGGCATCTCTCCCAAAGCCTAAAACACAACTTTGATGATTGAAAACGGCAAAAAAATTATTATTTATATAGTCTTTTTGTGAATAATCTTTCATTTTTTGTGCATCTAGGTCAGAAAGTCATGAATGTGAGCCTATTTATTTAAAAGGGAACTTTTTATTGGGTCCTTAAAGTGAATTCCAATCATTAAACCTAACCTAAATTACAAATTTTGGCTTTTGGAAGCCCATGAAGACATGATTTAGTGTCTGCATTAAGGTTTTGCTTCTCCTTTTGAGATTCTGTCTGATTTTATTTCCTCAAAGCCACAGCTGCGAGTGGCACTAATGAGCTGATCAATTCAGTTTAGTGCCAACACGAAAAAGAGGATGCCACACATTATCACACGGTTATCATCCTCTCACATCATTTTTCAGTTTATATGCATAATTATTATGCTCTTAAATGACGGAATTATCTGTAATGTTGGTAAGTGAGATTTGTGCGAGAAAACAGTCCGTGAGCATCACAAAACAAAATCTGGATAACTGCTAGCAAGCATCTTGTTGCCATAGAGAAACTTGGATGTACAAGCACATATACATTAACGATGTGAATTTAGCATGTATTAATAACTTAATGAGTATTTATATAAAAACTCATGGTCTAAACGCAACAATAATGTACATCTACAGTCAGTATGGGATAGTTATATGAATGTATGATTATTTCAGTGTTTTCGGTCTGCGTTTATTATGGCATCAGGTCAGAGAATATCGTCCTTTCTGGTTGGAAACGTGTCTGGCGTTTCCTTCAGCCTCAGTGCTGTTTCATCGTCAAATGCAACAGGTAGATAATTTCTAAAAACATCTCGATGCTATAATAACTGCATTTAAACTGCTATCTAGTGTGCTGCCTTCCTAGACGGCATTTTTGGGCATCAAAGTTGTGTTTACAGACTCAGAAGTGCTGTTTTGGTGTCATGTTCAGAAATAATTTATTGTGCGTAATTGAAATCCTTTGAGACTCTTTGTCTTTTTCTCATTAATCATAATTATTCCAGTTCATAACTTTTGGCCATGCTTTGCATTAGTTTACATGTTATTGCACTGTGTAATTATGTAGATTTACAGTTTTTAAGTTAGCAGACACTTTTCGAAACTGTATAAAAGTGTAATATGTGAATGCTGGAATGTTTGGACTTGACATTGTGAACTTCTTCAGGTAGCATCATCCCGTCATCACCCTGTATGCACAGTGGAATCTTTCATATGAATTACTTATGCAGCGGTAACGGCAGGTTTGTGTACTATGGAGGGGCAAATATGTCTTATTAAATCTCTGTCTTCATTCTTATTAGAAGTTAGTTCGAATCAGCAACATTGAAATGTGAGCAACATGGAAAGAATTTACAGCAGTAAACAAGCATCTACACAATAAACAGTTACTCTGTAAAGCCCCGGTTGAAATGACAGGAAAATAAAATCTGTGTTAATAACCTTTATTCCATACAACCTGTGTGTAATTAAGCAGGGTGTGATCACCTACACATCACATTTTTGTGCATGACTGAAATTCCCCTACTGCTTTGCCTTATCAGGATATTGGTCTCTGCAGAGATTTTTATGAGCTCCAGCCACTGATATAGATCAGTGGCTCCAGCACTTGCAGGGCTTTAGTGGTTTTTATGGGTTAACTTGGCAAAATGAGAAATTACTTTCCTTTCTATTTCACCTCAGCACAGGTATTTTTTTTACTCGAGTTTGCAAAAAAGTTGCTTTAGATTTCATGAGAGCATTCAGACAGACAGTAATCAAAAGTAATCAGTACCATAGGTCCTTTTTTTCTGGGGATTTCCACTGATGTGATATGACACTTTCTTGTAAGCTGCTGTGGAAAGAAAGTGTCTTCTAAGAACATACATGACTTTTCCAAAATGTAGGGTCAGTAAGGTCAAAGATGCATTAAGTTGTTCAAAAGGGATAGTAAAGACAATTATAATGTTATATATGGTTTCTATTTTAATCAAATTCTGTTCTTTTGAATTATCCATTAATCAAAGTGTCCTGAAAAAAAGTTGCACAGTTTACACAATTGATAATTATAATACATGAACAGAAAAATCAGCATATGAAGGATCATTTGACACAGAAGACATTTTTAAATGGTTATATTAAATTTTAATAGTATTTTACAATATTACTGTGTTTTTGATTAAATAAATGCAGCTTTGGTCAGCAGAAGAGGCTGAAGAAAAATCTTACCAGCTTCAGACTTTTTAACTGTGGTGTAAAATGTATTGTACATTTTCCACAGTTCTTACACGATACACTTAAACAGACTAGAAGTATGAATATATTTAATATCTTGTCATGCAAGATATTTAATGAGACGGTTTTATTATAACATCCACAAGACAGGATAATAATATTGTTCATAATACTTTAAATGTTTAGCAAAATTGTAATATTGTAATTTTTGCTTCGGCTCATAGTGTGTAATGGATTTGTTTTTTTAAACCTGTATGTTAATATCTATTGCTCACGAAAACTAGATTTCATCATAATTCATCCGGCTGACTTCTTCAGTAACATGATGGGAATATCCCTGACATTCAAGTTAGACAACCTGCAGTGACATACCACTAGAATAGAAGTGCTTTGTATTGTGATTATTAAGGGAATTGCCTACAGTAGAATCCTGACCAGAAGGAGTGGCTCAACTGAATTTTACCACTTGGAGTGTTTCTCATCACACTAAATGATGTGCGGTAATGTTTTGTTGAAACATTCTTCCTGAGGCTTTCCAAAACACAGCCCAAGTCCTCAGGAATGCAACATCTAAACCTAAAAACGAATTAAGCCCAAAATTAATTTCACACTTAATTTCTGTACTGACACCAAACATTTAAACGGCTGTATGTGTTCTTAGAAGACACTCCATTACTGCAGCCACTTACCAGAAAGTCCCATCTGAACAGAAATAGCACATATGGTACTGTTTACTTTTGATTACTGTCTGTCTGAATGCTCAAAAAAACAGCATTTATTTGAAATAGAATTCTTTTGCAACATTATAAATGTCTTTACTTTTGATGCATCCTTGCTGAATAAAGGAAAACCAGGCTTGCCTTACTGGAATATTGCACTGCTGAATGTCATTATATTCTCTCTTTTGAATACCAATATATCAAAGTGGCATCCTGGTGTGACAGTGTCTCAACTGCAGTCTGCAGCTGTGTGAGAATGAAACATCTGTCCCTGCCTGCTGCTTGAAACCACTGTCTCCGGGAGACTCTCCCTCACTCATTATACAGACTCAGATTTATGCCAAGATTGTCCTCAACAAACACCCGTCTGGTTAATGTCTCTTTACATGTTACTGAATTCCTATGGCTCTGTGGTAGAGCAATGTGTTAGAAGCACGGAAGGTCATGGGTTCAATTCAGAGGAGCACACATACTGATAAAAAAAAAATATATAGCCTGAATGCACTGTAAGTCACTTTGGATAAAAGCGTCTGATAAATGTAAAATGAAATGTACCATGAAATACAGTAGTTAATGAGTATTTATTCCTTTCACTCAAACATTCACATTTACATTTATTCATTTAGCAGAAGTTACTTAGAAATGAGGAACATTACAAGCAGTAGAGTATTGCTTTAGCCAGTACAAGGTCATGGGTTCAGTTTCCAGGGAATGCATGAACTGGTCATGAATATTCCTTGTATGCAATGTAATTCGCTTTGATATAATAATTTATAGCATTTATAGCGATAGTATAGCACTATACTGTTTCATAGTGTTGTCATTTATAAATTGAATACCTTAATGCTTTTAGACAATATATAATAATGTATTTGTGTGTGTGTGTGTGTGTGTGTGTGTGTGTGTGTGTGTGTGTGTGTGTGTGTGTGTGTGTTTTGTCATTCCCAGCCAAGTTTTTGCGCCTCTCGGCCACAACCCATGTGATGTTTCCCCAGGCGAGTGTGACATATGGTGCAGTTGAGACTAGGTAATAATTAAAGCATACACAGCTGAACATCTGTTTGTAATATATCAATCCTTTTCATTGGCAATCTCATGTTTAGTCTTTGCTAAGCCCCAGTGGTCAGTTAACAATTAAGCTAATCGTCAGTCCTACTTAAGTAAAGTGTAACAGAAAAAAATTACTTGCAATTAGGGCTGCAACAATCTATTATTTTTTATAATCCATTAATCTAACAATGATTAGAATGATTGATTTGATTGATTGATTGATTTGCTGACTAATCAGAAGACATTTATTGATTATTTAGCTTTTGAAATTAGTTAAAATATTGAGTTATACATATTCTTCCAGAACCTCAGATTCAGGAGGAACAGTGTGGTTTTCGTCCAGGCCGTGGAACACTGGACCAGCTCTATACCCTCTACAGGGTGCTGGAGGGTTCATGGGAGTTTGCCCAACCAGGTCACATGTGTTTTGTGGATTTGGAGAAGGCATTCGACTGTGTCCCTCGCGGCGGCCTGTGGAGGGTGCTCCGGGAGTATGGGGTCCGGGGCCCTTTGCTAAGGGCTATCCGGTCCCTGTACAACCGGAGCAGGAGCTTGGTTCGTATTGCCAGCAGTAAGTCAGACTTGTTCCCGGTGCGTGTTGGACTCCGGCAGGGCTGCCCTTTGTCGCCGGTTCTGTTCATGATTTTTATGGACAGAATTTCTAGGCGCAGCTAGGGGCCGGAGGGGGTCAGGTTTGGTGACAACACGATTTCGTCTCTGCTCTTTGCGGATGATGTTGTCGTGTTGGCCTCATCAAGCCAGGACCTTCAGCATGCACTGGGACAGTTTACAGCCGAGTGTGAAGCGGCTGGGATGAGAATCAGCACCTCCAAATCCGAGGCCATGGTCCTCAGTCGGAAAAGGGTGGCTTGCCCTCTTCAGGTTGGTGGAGAGTTCCTGCCTCAAGTGGAGGAGTTTAAGTATCTTGGGGTCTTGTTCACGAGTGAGGGAAGGATGGAACGGGAGATTGACAGAGGGATCGGTGCAGCTTCTGCAGTAATGCGGTCGATGTACCGGTCTGTCGTGGTGAAGAAAGAGCTGAGCCGCAAGGCGAAGCTCTCGATTTACCGGTCAATCTACGTTCCTACTCTCACCTATGGTCATGAGCTTTGGGTCATGACCGAAAGGACAAGATCCCGGATACAGGCGGCCGAAATGAGCTTTCTCCGCAGGGTGGCTGGGCGATCCCTTAGAGATAGGGTGAGAAGCTCAGTCACCCGGGAGGAGCTCAGAGTAGAGCCGCTGCTCCTCCACATCGAGAGGGGTCAGCTGAGGTGGCTCGGGCATCTATTCCGGATGCCTCCTGGACGCCTTCCCGGGAAGGTGTTCCGGGCGCGTCCCACTGGGAGGAGACCACGGGGAAGACCTAGGACACGCTGGAGAGACTATGTCTCCCGGCTGGCCTGGGAACGCCTCGGTGTCCCCCCAGAAGAGCTGGAGGAAGTGTCTAGGGAGAGGGAAGTCTGGGTTTCTCTGCTTAGACTGCTGCCCCCGCGACCCGGCCCCGGATAAGCGGTAGAAGATGGATGGATATTCTTCCAAATAAATTAATCACTTCAGCCTTTGTAAGTCATGTTATGTAATTACATTTCTACAATTAATTTATACAAATAAATATATTTGGCACACAAAATGAGATGGCAGAGAAACTCTCTTATTCATCATTTAATTAGCTATATGAAAAAGTAGCTGAATGACAGCACTCTGCCTAAAATCTTCTTGTAATTCATATGGATAAGAACCAAATAAAGGCTAAGTGATAAGACGTTTTATTTTTATTAACATAATCTCTGAAATAATCTCTCACAGTCCTGAGCTAGATCAAGCTTTGATCTCTGCAAACCAAACTATAACTTTAATGAAATATTTTTTCCCCACTAATGAAAAGATTTTATTGCTTGATTTAAGACTATTTTACTGCTTGATTTAAGACTATCTGTTGCATGAAGTACGATACTATATAAATATTCGTGACGTGACTGGACTTTACTAAACGACTGAGCTACAGAGCTCATGCAAACATCCACATCGCTGTAATCAGATGCGTTTTAAACTGCTGCTTTCCCACCACTGTCAGTTTTGATGTTTTTATTCTGTTATTGAGAGGAAACGTGCAGTATATATTTAGCCTACATATTCATCCAAACATAGCTCAGCAGCCTCAGCTTTGCCAATATTTGTAGACAATTTTTTATTATCGACGTTTTATTATCGTTTCAGCCCTACTTGCAATGTCACAATTCATTCCAGCCCTCATCAGAATAATATCCAACTTGTTTTTACCATTTTACGTGCACATTTTACAGAAAATCATGCTGTTCATGGGAATCTCTGATTCATTTCTACATATGGGATGTTTGTGAAGCTTGTCTGAGCGGGAAACATTAACAAAGGGGATGCAAGGTTAAGGTTATTTATGAGTGTAAATTTTCTCTTTTCAGGACTGTACTCAAGAAGTTCTGGGGTTGTTTGCGACTCCTGGACCTTTTGGTGGAAGTTTCAGTCCTGTTCCAGAGTATCATTGCTCAGCTCAATCCTCTGAAAAAGACCCTGATTGGTTCTCCTTCCCCTGTGTCACCTCTGCCTTGGACAACAAACCCTTTCTGGGACTTTTCTACAATGGCGGGACAGTGTAAGGAGAGGAAGTGCTTATGTCCTCTATAAGGTTTCAGTTTTGTTTATGTCTAACTTCTTGTATTATTAGACTCTAAACTGTTCAGAAGTTTGTGGTTGGTAAGAAGGAAGTCCCTGCTCACCAAGGCTGTATTTATTTGATCAAAATGAATTAATATTGTGAAATGTTATTATAATTTAAAATAACGATGTTCTATTTTCCATTAAAAAATTTGTGATGCAAAGTTACATTTTCAGCATCATTATCAGCATCCAGTCTTCAGTGTCACAAGATCCTTAATACTGATTTATGCTGATTTAGTACTCAAGAAACATTTCTTGTAATTAATCAGGGTTCTCTGATGAAAACACAGTTCTCAAGAACAGAATTAATTTGAAATAGAAACCTATATTTAATTCACCTTTATTGCATAAAAGTACTTAGTGACCCTGATCCTTTAACCAGTAGTTAAATATTTAGTGATTTTTCTAAATTTGCATGTTTTTTTGCAGCTCTCCAAAGCCCATTCCATCATTCCAAGCTCTGCAGAT
Organism: Carassius carassius; assembly: GCF_963082965.1. NCBI lineage: Eukaryota > Metazoa > Chordata > Actinopteri > Cypriniformes > Cyprinidae > Carassius > Carassius carassius. Next base: position 38,043,733 of record NC_081758.1, on the reverse strand, counting down.
GACAGCTCCTGTACCTCCCATTAACTACCGCCAGGGGGATCCAATATTCACCAAAGATGACTAATACTTCACCATCCCACAGGTTAGAGACAGTACATTGTTAGTGCATGTATCAGTTTATATGAGTGTGCACATTCATGCATGTGGTATGAATAGTAATCCCATTTCTGTTTTGAGCAGAACTCTGGACTGGGTCAGTGTGTGGAAAATGCTCCAGTGACATTTTTGGAAAACTCTCAGTGCGTGGGGAGGCTACAGTCCTGCCCATCACCTTCTGATGACCTGAGAGCAGGGACGAGCACAGACATTTTGAGGGGCAGGGGCTCAAGTGAAATAAAGGGCACTTCTCATAATTAGTTTTTTTTTTTTTTAAACAAAAAAGTATATATATATATATATATATATATATATATATATATATATATATATATATATATATATATTAACGCAACTCTGACTTCCTTTAAAAAAAAATAATTAAAAGTTAATTAATTTTATCTTCCTCAAACTCACGCAATTGTTTCATTTTCAAAAGATGTCTACAAAATAATCAGTTCACAGAAACCATGGTCTCCTTAGTATTCACTAGGTTTATAGAGCAGCAAAGGAAACCATTCCACAATGTGCATGTTTTGAAAACATTTTCTATGCTACTAGTTTCAAGTATATATGAAGAGTTCAGATGCAAAAGCCTCTAAGTGCCATCTGAAATTTTCTTATGAGCTTTTTTTTTCAAGCTCGTATTTAAGTTCAGTAATTTAACTTAAATGACAATTAATAGGTAATTTTCATTGCCAGTAATGTAAAATAAGTGAACATAAACATACAAGCTTGATAAAAATGATCATTATTGAAGGAAATTTCAGATGGCACTTAGAGGATTTTTCATCTGAACTCTTCATATTTAGAATAACCTAAATAACTGCATCAAACAGAGGGGCGTGTTTTACTAATAATTTGTTTATTTTTGCACAAGGCACTACATCGTTTTAATTATTTTGGTGTTATCAGAATACATAACACTTTAAAATTAAACTTACCAAAATAATTGAGTAAAAATTCAATAAAAGCCAATGTCATGTATGTATTTGTGGTGGTATGGAATACTATTTTATAAAGGTTTCGAGGAAATAAAAAAAGTTAAATTACTTAAATAGTTCATATATAAATATTGTTATTTTTAAAGTTTAATGTTAACTTATTTCTACTCAGTTTTATTTATTAATGTACCAGATGCAGTTACTCAGATTTACTAAATTTTTTAGAGTGTATCCTCCATCTGTTTGCATCTGTAGATTTCTTCTAAATTCACCAATTTAGATTTCTAAATTTCAGGGGGAAAGACTCTTGATGTAAGTCAATAACTGGGGACGTTCTGTATGCAAATTAGGCGCCGACTAGTTAAAATGCGCACATTTGCATCTAATTGACAGGGAAATGCAGGTAAATAGGATAAAGAAAATAACTAAAGCATATCACCTGGTGGTGATATATGCTTATTTTATTAACTTATTTTATTACATGGCTTGGTTGAATTCCAATGTAGAATGCGGTCTGTTATAACCAACAGACCGCTGTGCGGAGTATAACAGACCGTTGCCATGAAAAACAGAGCGTTGCTATGTGTAAATGTCGCAGATATTTTTTACCTTTGAAAGGTTTTTGGATTGTTTGTTTGTGTTGTGAAAGTGTAGAAAGATGAATGAAAGTTAAGTAACAGCTTATAGGAAAATTGCAGGATTTATTTTATTTGTTCAAAATATTACTGTCATAAATCCTCGTAATTTTGGTGGCAGTGTAAATGTTATGATATTTTTTACCTTTGAAAGGTTTTTGGTTTGTTTGTTTGTTTTGTTTTATAAATTTTGTGGTAATACTTGTGTGAAAATTGTATTGATCTACATGATAGTTTGGTAATAGTGACACCCCAGGGGGGAAAAGGAGTAATATAAGACGTATTGGTCATGTGATTTTATATTTTGCGTGCTCACCGGAAAAGGAAAAAGAAAAAAGATAAGAGAGAAACACGAGGTGTCGCACACAAATCGAAAGAGGTAAAATAGAAAGAGTGTTCGAGCAAAATTGTCTACTAATGTCTCCTGAGTCCAGATTGGAAAGCACACGGTATGTTTGTATGCATTTTGGTTATTGTTTATTTATAATTTGATGTACTGTGTACAATGATTTCAGTTTTCAGTTTCGAGTGATGTCATGGTAGAATCACTTCAACAAATTTGATTTTAATTTTGGTTTATTTTTCAGTTTTTTCACGGTGTCCATTCAATTTTTGTGATATTGAATATCATGATTCCTGAAAGGAAGACATTAAAAGATTGAAGGCATCAGTTGAAGCGTGATTTTTCTGGTCTGGAAAAAACATTCAGGAGCCGTTATAGTGAAAAAACGTCTGTTTACGTTCCCCTGGACGAGTGCAAGAGTTCATCGTGGAAAAGGAAAGATTGCCAGACCTCGATGTGAAGAGCATAGTCCAGTCGACTTCGGTGGAAAACTGCAGCTGTTGGGTAAAGTGAGGACGCCGCCATTCTACGCGATTTCGTCGCATTGAAACTATTGCATTTCGCGTGACTGCATTCCTTGCCGTGTGGAAGGGCAACGCAAGACAATAGTGCTGCAGTGACGAAAGACAGCCACAAGGCGGCAACGTTGCGATGTTTTTGGACAATTCAGCTTTCAATAAGAGTTGCTACCTTTGGATTTGCAGGTCAGACTGTATCTTTTTAGCTTGAATTTTCATTTCTTGGTTGAATAACATTTATTCAAGTTAAAATAGTTAGCAAATGATTTTAACAAATGTTTGCTTTTCATACCTTTCAAGTTAAATTGATAGTGTGTAACTTGTTTAAAAATTGACATTGTGCTATTTTCTCATGGATGGAATTACAGCTTGTTAGCAGGGTAAAGCTGAATAATAGTGTAGTTTAAAGCAAGTTACCAACATGGATCAAGATAGATCAGAGAGCTGTGTCTTAGACCAAGTGATTCAAGCTCTTGAAGAAGAAAAAGCACAATTAGAGGGGAAATTAGAAACTGAGATTGATGCCATTGACAGAGAAAAATATGAAGAACGCTTAGCTGAAATTAATGCAGATCTGGAAGTTAATAAGACTAAATTCCAGGAGTCACCATCACGAGTTGAGCAGGCAGTTAGACGATCAGAAAGAGAAAGGCGTCCAACTGAAAAAATGCTTGAGTTGAGACATGACGAATTAGCAAGAAGAGAACAGAAGTTTATGCTCACGTACTTAAACTTCAAAGCTGAAGCTCAGTTTATCAGATCCAAGCTTAAAGAAGAGTGCTCTAAAACCGGGTTAGATGATATGATGGTGACATCAGAGAAACGTGAAGCAGAGTTAAAACAAATATATGAGAGTATTCGTGCACTGAACGTCCCATCTCAAGATATAAGGAGGAGAATGGATAGCTGCACTTCAGTTACTAGTGAAATAACTGCACTACTGAAAGGACGTTGCGCAGAAGTTGGCATAAAGGAGTTTGATGCTGAAGCTGTAAAAGAAACACTCACTCAGTTACTGCAAAGAGATGACGCCAGGTCAATTTATGGTTCAACTGTGTCGAGAGCTGAAAGAGATAGTCAACATGGAAGTAGTATGTCAATAAAAAGAGCAGAAGCAGCGGCACGCTTAGCTGCAAAACGTGCTGAACTAAAGAGAGAACAAGAAATATCAGCTCAAAGAAAAGAGGTACTAGCTCAACAAGAGAAGTTAAAAATGCTGGAAGAGCAAAGAGATCTTGAAGTAATGGAAGCTGAATATATCGTGTATGCAGAAGAGGAATCAAGATTAAATGCTGAAATAGAAGATTCTAAAGAAAAAAGCACTATGCCTTCAAGTCAACTGCCACTGCACCACAATAACCCTTCTTGCATCAAGAAAGAAACTTTAGCTCAACCTTGCACTGAAAATGAGCTAGAGACCAAAGTAGATGAGGTCTTGTTAGTGAAAGCACTAAAAGAATCCTTGGCAATGACTAAACTTCCAGCTCCAGAGCCATTCACGTTTACGGGTGACCCACTCAAGTTCACAGAATGGCGAACCTGCTTTAAAGCTTTGATTGAAACAAACTGTACAAGCCCAGCATATCGGTTGTTCTATCTGAAAAGGTACATAAGTGGAGATGCGCTTAGTGTACTAGAGGGAACATTTTATAGGAGTGATGAGGATGCATACACACAAGCTTGGGATGCCCTGAACAAACGTTATGGACACCCCTTTGTAGTTCAAAGAGCGTTCAGAGCAAAGCTTAATAACTGGCCAAAACTTGGACCCAAAAAATCACTGAAACTAAGGGAGTTTAGTGATTTCCTCATCTCTTGCAAAAATGCAATGCCTCATGTACATGGTTTGAGGGTTTTGGACGATTGCGAAGAAAACCAGAAATTGCTTCAGAAACTTCCTGACTGGATAACAACTCGCTGGAATAGGTATGTCACTAAAGCACTAGATGAAGAGAAGCCATACCCAAGCTTCACTGATTTTTCTGACTTTGTGGCAGAGGAGGCACGCATTGCATGTAATCCTGTTTCCTCTCTACTTGCTTTAAAACATGCAGATGAAAGGCCTGGAAAGGAGCAGAAACGTCTCAAGGCCAGTGCTCTGGCACAAAATGTTAAACCCATTGCAAAGAGTGCATTGGAAAGAGAGAAAGGCACTAAACTAAACCCTTCTGTCACTCAAGATAAGAGACAAATAGAATGTGTCTGTTGTCAGCAAAATCATTTTATATACAAATGTGAAAGGTTTGCGGAAATGCCTCTTGAGGAGAAGAAAAGGTTTGTTATGAACAACAAGATGTGCTTTGGTTGTCTCAGAGTTGGCCATGTCTCCAAAAACTGTAGAAAACGAGCTACTTGCAACATCTGCAAGCAGAGTCACCCCTCTCCACTTCATGAAGAACGCTCTCAAGGAGGAAAGCCAGAAGTGTTACCTGATGAAAGGGTTTCAACTAGCTTATGCAGTGTGGAGATCGATAAAGGTAATCACACTTCGATGATAGTTCCAGTTTGGCTCTCTTGTGCAACTAAGAACAGCACAGAAATTCTAGCTTATGCATTACTGGACACACAGAGCAGTAATACATTTATCAGTCAGGACATCTGTGACAAACTGCAAGCAAAGACAGAACCTGTGAAATTAAAGCTGTCCACAATGACTGATAGAGCTTCAATAGAGAATTGTCAGAGAGCAGTTGGACTAAGAGTGAGAGGTTATAGTCTGCAAGAGTACATCGAGTTGCCACCCGTATACACTTGAGAATACATTCCCTTGGAACGAGATAGCATTCCTACTTGCAAGAAGGCTCAGAGATGGATTCACTTGCTCAGTGTTGCAGATAAGATGCCAGAGTTGTTGAATTGTCCTGTAGGGCTTCTCATTGGCTTTGATTGTCCAAGAGCTCTAAAGCCAACCCAAGTGATATCAGGGAAGGATCATGAACCATATGCAGTCAAGACAGACTTAGGCTGGAGTGTAGTGGGATCCATAACACCCCATGGTTGCTCTAGAAAAGTAGCGGGGTTCTGTCATCGCATTTCTGTGAAGGAACTCCCAGCAATCACACCTGCTTCAGTAATCAGGACATTAGAAGCAGATTTTCGAGATACAGACTCAAGGGAAAAAACAATATCTCAGGAGGACATTCAATTTCTTCAACAGTTGGATGAAACGACTCAACACAACAAAGAAGGACATGTGGAAATGCCCTTGCCATTCAGAGAACGTCCTCAATTACCGAACAATAAGTAACTGGCTACGGTTCGTTTGAAGCATTTGAAAAGAAAATTGGAGCGAAATCCCAAGTTCAGAGAAGACTATGTGAGATTTATGGATGGTGTCTTTGGAGATGGTGATGCCGAAGAAGCAGATTACACACCGAAAGAAGGCAACGCCTGGTACATTCCGCACCATGGGGTGTATCATCCCAGAAAGCCAGAAAAAATAAGAGTGGTATTTGACTGTTCAGCCAAATTTGAAGGTACATCTCTAAATGACCACTTACTCACAGGCCCAGACTTAACAAATGCTCTTACTGGAGTGTTGTGCAGATTTCGTGAGCATCAGATTGCAATTGTTTGTGATGTGGAAAAGATGTTCCACCGCTTTCATGTCAGTCCAGAAGATCGTGATTTCCTGAGATTCCTATGGTGGGAAAAGGGGAACACCGAAAGGGAACCCAAGGAATACCGCATGCGAGTACATATTTTTGGAGCTGCATCCTCTCCAGGTTGTGCGAACTACGGCATGAAATATCTTGCCAGCAAATATGAGAGGGACTACCCACTAGCAGCGAGCTTCATTCGCAAAAATTTATATGTGGATGATGGACTTGTAAGCGTTGATTCCATTGAGAAGGCCAACAAGTTGGTTAGTGAAGCGCAGGAAGCCTTGGCCAAGGGAAACTTGCGTTTACACAAGTTTGTGTCCAATAGCAGAGAAGTCTTGAGTGCAATTCCAGAGAGCGAACGTGCCAGTGTTGTGAAGGATGTAGGTCTGAACTACAATGAACTTCCAATGCAGAGTGTGCTGGGAGTAAAGTGGAACATAGAGACGGATACATTCTCATTCAAAGTTGACCTTAATGAAAAGGCTGCCACTCGGCGAGGAATTCTGTCAGTAGTTGCAAGTGTGTACGACCCATTAGGTTTTCTTGCTCCATATATTTTGACTGGGAAGAAAGTGCTCCAGGAGATGTGCAAACGAGGGGTAGGATGGGATGAACCTCTTCCTTCTGATCTCAAGCCAAAGTGGGATACATGGATCCATGACTTGGAGAACCTCCAAAAGATCAAAATACCAAGATGCTTCATTCCTGAAAATATGGGAAGAATCCAGAAAATAGAGCTGCATCACTTTTCAGATGCCAGCAGTGAGGGATATGGGCAGTGTTCATACATCAGGATTATTGCTGATGAACAAGTACATTGTGCACTGGTCATGGGTAAGGCCAGAGTAGCTCCTACTAAGCTTTTCAGCATACCACGCCTTGAGCTGACCGCAGCCACAGTTTCTGCAGCAGTAAGTCATGTTCTTAAGGAAGAGCTTGATCTGAAGGTAAATGAGGAGTTTTTCTGGACAGATTCCCAGGTAGTGCTAGGGTATATCAAGAACGAAGCCCGGCACTTTCATGTTTTTGTGGCTAATCGTGTGCAGAAGATGAGAGACTCTACAGATCCAAGACAATGGTTCTATGTGGAAACAAGTCAGAATCCTGCAGACTGTGCGTCTAGGGGTCTCAAGGTGGCAGACCTGATTGACTCAAGTTGGTTGATGGGTCCCAAATTCTTATGGGAACAAGAGATTAGCACTCATGAAAAATCCCCAGTGCTTCTTGTAGGTGACCCTGAGGTAAAGGTCCTGAAAACAGATGCCTGTATAAGAGGTAGCTTCCTTGAAAGACTCTCAAGATTCTCAGATTGGAAGAACAACGTATGGCTGACCTTCCAGCTGACCGAGTGGAACCCTCACCTCCATTCTCGTATTCTGGTATTGACTGTTTTGGCCCCTTCTACACAAAACAAGGTCGGAAGGAATTTAAGAGGTATGGACTGTTGTTTACGTGCTTGAGCTCCAGGGCTGTACATTTAGAGATGCTAGAAGATCTTTCCACAGTGTCATTTCTAAATGCCTTAAGATGTTTCATAGCAATCAGAGGAGCTGTGCGACAGATCAGATCCGACCAAGGCACGAATTTCGTGGGGGCTAAGAATGAGCTGGAGAAAGGTTTGAAAGATCTGGACCAAGAGAGGATATCTACATATCTTGCAAGCAAACAATGTGATTTCCTTATGAATGTTCCTGAAGCAAGCCACATGGGAGGTGTGTGGGAACGCCAGATAAGGACTGTTAGGAGTGTGATGAATGCTGTTCTGGCACAAGCTAAAGGAAGACTGGATGACACTTCATTAAGGACATTTTTGTATGAGGCAATATCGATTGTAAATAGTCGTCCGCTTACCACTAACACAATAAATGACCCAAAGAGTGCTGAGCCTTTGACGCCTAATCATCTGCTCACGATGAAGACCTCAGTGCCTCTTCCTCCTCTTGGCTAATTTGTCCGTGAAGATTTGTACGCTAGGAAAAGATGGAGGAGAGTGCAGTACTTGTCAGAACAGTTTTGGAGCAGATGGCGCAAAGAATACCTGGCCAACATAAGCCTCAGACAACAGTGGCATACGCCTAGAAGAAATGTTCACGTTGGAGATGTAGTAATTCTCAAAGACGACAATGTTCCCAGAAATGAATGGAGACTAGCTAGAGTCGTTGAGGCAAATGCAGAAGATGATGGGTTAGTGCAAAAGGTTAAACTGCAAATGGGACAAAGTAAGTTAGGAAAAAAGGGTGAGCGATTGACAAACACATCCATTTTGGAGCGTCCAATCCAAAAAATTGTAGTAATAGTTGAAAACAGCTCTTAAACTATGAGTGTAACCACAAGGATTAGACTAATTAGTTTTGACATCTAAAATAGTAAAATTCAAACGAAGGCAAAAATAATACTGTTTATGAAAGTGTAGAAAGATGAATGAAAGTTAAGTAACAGCTTATAGGAAAATTGGAGGATTTATTTTATTTGTTCAAAATATTACTGTCATAAATCCTCGTAATTTTGGTGGCAGTGTAAATGTCGCAGATATTTTTTACCTTTGAAAGGTTTTTGGTTTGTTTGTTTGTTTTGTTTTATAAATTTTGTGGTAATACTTGTGTGAAAATTGTATTGATCTACATGATAGTTTGGTAATAGTGACACCCCAGGGGGGAAAAGGAGTAATATAAGACGTATTGGTCATGTGATTTTATATTTTGCGTGCTCACCGGAAAAGGAAAAAGAAAAAAGATAAGAGAGAAACACGAGGTGTCGCACACAAATCGAAAGAGGTAAAATAGAAAGAGTGTTCGAGCAAAATTGTCTACTAATGTCTCCTGAGTCCAGATTGGAAAGCACACGGTATGTTTGTATGCATTTTGGTTATTGTTTATTTATAATTTGATGTACTGTGTACATTGATTTCAGTTTTCAGTTTCGAGTGATGTCATGGTAGAATCACTTCAACAAATTTGATTGTAATTTTGGTTTATTTTTCAGTTTTTTCACGGTGTCCATTCAATTTTTGTGATATTGAATATCATGATTCTTGAAAGGAAGACATTAAAAGATTGAAGGCATCAGTTGAAGCGTGATTTTTCTGGTCTGGAAAAAACATTCAGGAGCCGTTATACTATGGACTCACAGGATTCTAACCGTAGAGACGGAGCGGACTATTTTCTTTAGCGGAAGCAATACAATCGGGGGAGGGGGAGAGGGAGAGGGAGCGCTTCAGAACTCCTGACCTGATATTTAGATACTATATTTCAATAAATATATTTGTTTGACAGGGAAGCTGTGTGCAAACAGAAATATATATTATTTTTCAAAAATAAAAAAAAAGCATCCCAGAAAAAAGGGCAGGTGCTCAAGCCCCCTTTCATGTCTATGTGTGCACGTGCCTGCCTGAGAGTGGATGTTAAAGATGGATGGGGAGGTAGATATTCAGTATGACAGTTTTCTTTCTTTTCCTTCCTTTTATTAACACAACCAAACGTAAGACAATCAACCAAATATTACAACATGATACATTATATTTAGTAATATACAGTAGATACCATTGAATCAGACATACCAACAGTGCTAACTTTTCGATATTGTAAAAATTTAAGGTTCAAATTTATTAACAAAGCTTTTGCAAAAAGATGGATGAAATTCCTGAACCTACATAAAAAGTGTCCATATCTGATAAAACATAAAGTGAAAAAAAAATCCATTATCAAAAAATATGCATTTTGACAGTGTTTTAAAATACAACGTTATGCTTTTAAGGAATAGTGTGATTGTAGAGTTTCACACAGTCTACCCTTTCTGTGCATGCCTGCATATATCAATTTGTGTGACTGTTTACTCATATTGACTTAATCGTAAGAAGTTCTCTTTCTAGCTTGTACTTATTTGAACAATGTCTAAATCTTGGTATTACAAGTTCGTCCTGTGTCTGTTTGCCTCTTTAAGAAGTCGATTTATGTATCCCCCAATTGTAAGTGGCTTTGTATAATAGCACCTGCAATATGACTAAATGTAAATGTAAATATGTGTGCATAATTTAATACTTTACATTAGTTAAATGTAATTTAATATTAACTATATATTGATGTAGTCTCAATTTTAAATATTAGGAACAAGTAAATTGTGATTTTGATTATATATATAGCATAAAATATCAATAATATAAATGTAGTGTATAAAGATTTGGGGTCTATAAGATTTGTATATTTATTTTTAAAATAAATGAATAATTCTAGTCAGCAAGGATGAAATAAGTTGATGATAAAATGATGGTAAAGACATTTATAATATACAGAAGATATACAGAGGGCCCAGATCAATCTCTTGCAGCCAGGTAGTGTAGCATATTCATATTCATCCACACAAACTACAAGAAGCGTTAGTTTAATCCTGTGCTGTGTCCTCTGCAGGTGGAGATGGCCTGTGCTCTTCTGCTGAACTGAGACCAGCTCTGTTTGGGATCAACTCAACACATCAGGCTGTATGCTTCCTGTGAGTTTGTGAATGTGACACAGGTCACAGTTGAGGTGAGTAACACTGCTGAAGGGCTTTATCTGACAGAAGTCTTTCTTTTGCATGTGGTGTCACAGGGGAACAGTGTGTGGTGTCTTAGCTGGATCAGTGCCTGCTACACTCGTCTCCACAACAGGAAAACCAAACTTTTAAGCAGCAATGGTGTTTTCAGCATGGATAATAATAACACAAAATGTTTCTTGAACAGCAAATCAGCAATTATAATTGTTTCTGAAGATCATGTGACACTGGAGACTGGAGTAATGATGCTGAAAATTCAGCTTTGCATCACAGGACTAAATTATATATATATATATATATATATATATGTATATATGTATGTATGTTAATAAATATATATGTTGCAATAGAAGACATAATAAATGCATAAATGCAGCCTTAGTGAGCAGAAGAGATGTCTCAAAAACATAAAAAAAATCACCTGAAAAAGTGGCCTACTGCTTTCAATGATTGATTGAAAACTATTCTTGCTCTCCTATATCAGCTTCAGTGCAGAACTCCAGTCAGCCAGCAGAGGGCAGCACTGGAAAGTGTTCAGCTGTTCTCACCCACCTCCACATCCATGTGTGGAGCAGCATCATGGGAAGTGTGCAGGGTGTGCCTCAGACTGTATACAGGCAGTGGAGATTAGGACTGCTTCATTCAGCATTGTATTGTTCTTATCGTCTCACTTTCCTGATTGCAAACATGATAGCTTTTCATTAATGTCTGATCTCGATATGTCTAGATGCATATCCAGTTTTGATACTTTGAGATGAGAACATTTTAACTTTTGAGAACATAGAAACAACATGGAGGACAGAGTGTGGCATGGGCACGGTAAACCCATGTTTAAACCCAGAGCTAATGCAAAATTTCCCTGTGAGCTCGTCTGTGACCTTTACTGACAATCCTCTTATTACACAACCCCCTAGATCCAGGTGGGTCCTAAACGCACACATATATAAAAGAGATTACTGTATAGATGCAGTTGCATTTAATTTCTAAATTATTTTTACATTTGAATAAATTCCCCTTGATCAAAATACAATAAAGGGCTTGAATTTCTTATGGTTACTAATATAATGAAATATAAATAGCCTTGAAAACAACGCTTATCATTTTTGTATTTTTCTTTGTGTTGGAAACTTTGTTGAAGTTGTAGCATATGTTCTTAAATGAGTTTATTGCTCATGTTTTGGTATATTTGGATGGTTGCTTTGAACATGAAGCACCTCCAGTCTCCCGCAGTGTGACATGTTTGACCCATCTACAACATTGTAAACAACATTTGTGTAATACTTGTGTGTGCAGTTGTTATGACTTCATATTTGGGGACAACATAAAATATTGGTGCTTTTAAAATGTAATTGTCACAGGCCGGGGTGGCCTCCCCCGTGTCTCACACCACCCCTATTAAGCGTACCACCTCGAGGAGTTACCCAAAGACACCACGAGACCAGACAAGGTAATCAGTCTTAAACGTTGTATTTTATTGAATTAAAATAGGCTAAATCTTAAACTAAATAGACACAGGCTGATCCGACTCTCTTCTTCGTCAGGCTGCGTAGGAAGTTCACACAGCGGTTCCTCTTTGGGCAGCCAGAGGTAAGTAATGAAGCAGGCACTGGTAAAAGGGTTCACACAGTGATTCCTCTTCGGATGGCCAGAGGTAAGTGACGGGACAGACACTGGTAAAAGGGTTCACACAGTGATTCCTCTTCAGACAGCCAGAAGTAATGGAGCAGACCTGGTAAGAGATTCATACAGCGATTCCTCTTCGGACGGCCAGAAGTAAGTAATGAAGCAGACACTGGTAAGGGATTCACACAGCGTTTCCTCTTCGAGTCAGGGAGTCAAACAGCAATGCATGAATATTCAACAAATCCTCTTCACATCAGACAGTAATCAGGTACTCACGTCAAGGATCTTCTTTAGTGTGAACAGCTCATTAGACAGATAATGCTTCCTCTTCGAGTCAGGGAGTCAAACAGCAATGCATGAATATTCAACAAATCCTCTTCAAATCAGACAGTAAGGAGCTGCAATACTGTACAGCATACACTCAACACACAGCAGCTAGCTAATTTCAATTCGGCATTTGAGACCAGCGAGTATGCCAACTGGGGACACGAGCAGACACAAAATTATATTGTCCACACCTGTGCATGCATCCATCACTTCAAATGGTCACACGTGTTCACTTCACACTAAGCACTGCAACTCACAACAGTCCCAGCCGACTCTCTCCTCTCAATTGACGATACTGTACATCCAAAACTGTGTGGGAAGTGTACTATGAAGGCATTAGGTTTCCTAATAAAAATTACAGATGACACTTAACTGCTTGACGAAGTAACATAGATCCACTGCCTCTCTTCTTCTGTTAGCATTATCTCCCTTTATGGATCCAGATCCATCAAAACCGCCGATTTAAGGATACTTCCTCCTAAGATGCAGTCTCTCCCCGCTCTGTGTGACCCCCTCTCCACACAAACGTGTCCTTATATAATTCCTCTCCTTAACCCACTTTGAAATTCCGTTATCAAACCTTTTTTTTCTAAAAAATACATTAATCTCTCATTTACCATTCTTTCCATTAATTTGCAAATATGCGATGTTAATGCTAGGTCTATAGTTTAATGGCTTACTAGCATCTTTTCCTGGCTTCCTTATTGGGATAATTACTGCTTCTTTCCAACTTTCAGGAATTCTCCCTTCTTCCCATATTTTATTAAATAACATTAGCAATTTTTCTTTACTTTTTGTACTTTGTTTTAACATGATATAGCTTATTTAATCTTTTCCTGGCACAGTTTGTCTAGTTTTAGTTAACGCTCTTTCTACTTCTCCCATATTAAAAGGAGCATTTAGATCATCCTCAGAGACTTCCTTCTTTTTTAAAGCTTCCATATTCTTAGACTTGGTGCTCTCTCTACCTTTCTTTCCCTCCACAGATAAATTGTTTGAGCTGTGTATACTAACAAATGTATCTACCAACATCTCTGCTTTGTCTTTGTTAGTAACGGCATCTTTATCTCCATCACTTAACACAGGATAGTTCCACTCCCTTACATCCCCACTCATCTTTTTAATAAAAAAAAAGTTTGGGAACCGCTGCTATATATGTAACAAACTATCAATATATAATAACTAATAATAATAATAACAACAACAATAATTATTATTATTCATATTAATATTGTTTTATATGTAAAAGCATTATCTTCTTTCTTCCACTTAAATATTTGTAACAATCCATCAATAATTATCACATCATTAACATACTTGAACATGCTTCTACTACTAGTAATAATTATAAGCTAGTAATAATTATAATATTTTGCTGATGTGATTGTGATTTGAATGGCTGTTCCAGCAGCGCCCCCTCGCGGTAGAGACGCAGCGCAACTTGTGGGAGGGACGTGAAACATCACTGAGCGCTCTCAGTCCCTCTCAGTATCTGACTCCAGCTGGGTTTTTTTACAGCTATTTCTGGTGCACTCGTGGCGACATGAGCGGAAGAGTCGGAGATCTGAGCGTGAAACAAGCCGACGCTTTGGCACAGGTGAATTATTCCCTTTCTGTTCCTCTAAAGGGTAGGTTGTAAATTTAATTGCTCCGGGATTTTGGAATGTAATATTTTCCCGACCAGAGAGGCCAAACACACACCGCAGATGAAAACAGCCGAATCACGGTCGTTTAGAATGCAGAATGGATATACTCTTCTAAGAGTATAGAAGTGTTAGTTAATCGCTCTTTTGCTGAGTTGTGTAAATGACTTAACTAGTGAAGTTTGCAGTGGTGCCAGCACGTGAATAGATGCATGCAATGTTGCATGCATGTGTGTGCAACTTCTTACTCTGAGTCTGACATTGCATAATTATTCATCTGTTTTCTTAAGTTTCGAGAAAATGTTAAGGATATTCTACCCCAGTGTCCATCCCAGAGTGACCACTTTCTGCTCCGATGGCTGAGAGGTGAGCTTCTTCACTCACATTCATGATGCACAATGGACAGTTTGTATGTTAAATATTAATTTCCTAATAATAGAATATAATCTTGTGGAATGACACTATTAATCTATAATGACAAATATTAAATACAATTTTCTAAACTGATACCACTTAAAGAATAGTATTTTATAAAATAATAAAAGATAGAATTTTACAGAATGATCATACTTCTAGAATAGAAAAAAATATATATATAACATTTTATCTCATAGAATACAATCTTTTGAAAGGATACAGTCTATAGAATAGAATCAGTTTTTTTTGTAAAACACAATTCAGATGAGATTCTAGAATGAGATGTCATGTTCAGACAGGGTAAATCAGTGTAATCGGATCAATTCTGCGTCTGTCTGCAGTCAGGAACGGGGAGGATGAGCTCAGAAAGTCCTGGGACTCACAATACATGATAGATTAGGCCTTCATGCATTGGTCTGGTTAGAACGGTTCTAAATTAGTTTGTTCGTTCACTTATTTTAAATCTTTATGGCCATTTTATTTATGAATAGAAAGCACACACTGAAAAAGAAAAGGTTTGTAGATTTAGCTGGAACATTGAGTATTTAAAGTTTTTAAGTTCCTGTAAGTTTATCTTCTGTTGGAAGCTGTTTCAGATAAAGCATCTGCTAAATGCATAAGTGTAAATGTTCTCTAAACTTTTAGCTGACCCTTCAGAGTGGCATTTGGACACCTCGTTCTTGGGTTTTGACAAAGGCTGTTTTGTGTTTCTGAGCAGAGCTGAATGCAGCCAGTCTTCTGCAGGGATTTCTTGGCACCAGACAGATAGCAGTCCAGATTTAATGCAGGATTACTGATGTAATCGATTAATTATATTCAGATAAACAATGACACCATCTAGCATGCCTGATGGAAAGTTGTGAATGTGATGAATCACGACTGTGCATGTTTTTCTTCTAAGGGATCTGGGTTATTCATATATGTGACTCTGGAGCACAAAACCAATCTTCAGTCGCTGGGGTATAGTTGTAGCAATAGCCAAAATACATTGTATGGGTCAAAATGATTAATTTTTTGTTTTATGCCAAAAATAATTAGGATATTACATAAAGATCAAGTTCCATGAAGATATTTTGTAAATTTCCCTCTGTAAATATATTAAAACTTAATTTTTGATTTGTAAAATGCCTTGCTAAGAACTTCATTTGGACAACTTTAAAGGCGAATTTTTTTGCACCCTCAGATTCCAGATTTTCAAATAATTGTATCTCAGAAATTGACCCCTGTGACTGGTTTAGTGGTCCAGGGTCACATATGTACTTCTGCATACCTGTATCGTCATCTTTTGTGCTGCGTTAGAGACTGTTGTCACGGCAAATTTGTTAATAAAGGCTGTAGTGTCTTGCAAGTGTTGATATGATAAACACTCATTTGTGAAATACATCACTGAGGTCTGCAGTGATGTGATACGAGTTCACTGCTGTATAGCATCGAGTGCACAGGTACTGCTGTTGATGCACTTACAGAGATGCATACACTACTGTTCAAAAGTTTAAGATCAGTAAGATTGTTTTGTAAGAAATTAATACTTTGCATAAATTGATCAAAAGTGATGGTAAAGAAATGTATAATGTTACAAAACATTTCTATTTCTAAGTAAATACTGTTCTTTTGAACCTTCTCTTCATCAAAAAAGAAATGTATCACCGTTTCCACAAAAAAATAAGAAGCACAACTGTTTTCAGCATTGATTTATAATAACATTCGTGACACTTTAGACTGGAGTAATGGCTGCAGAAAAAATTCAGCTTTGCATCATAGAAATAAATTTAATTTTAAAATATATTCCAATAGAAAACAGTCAAAAATCACCACCTGAAGTTGACTGCTGCTTTAAATGAAAGAATTAACTTGCCTTTGAATGGCAGTGTATGTAACTTTGTAACGGCTGTAGAGGTTTGATTGATGCTAAATAAGTCAAATATCACTTCTGTTTTTGCTTAAACTAATAGGAATTTGAACAAAGCCTTAATCTCAAGATGCACATCTCATCCTGCACTATTTGTGCAACAAACATGAATAAGCAGTATCTATTAATTTTTCCAAGCGATTAGACTTGTTGCCCTAATTGTAGACAATAAAATGGGTTTTATTGTTATTATGATTACTATAATTTCTACTACTGAGTTTGTCTTTGCTGCTGCTGATAAAAAAAAAAACGAACTAAATTACTAACTAACTAAATAAATCTATTTAGTTTGATAAATGTTGTATTTAAGAAGAGAAGGCACTGTATCCACCATTAAAATTCTTCATAAGGAAGCGATTGATATCCGTTCCACAAAACACTGAGCGCTTTTGTCAGTTGTGTCACATAATCTTCTTTATGTGTATTAAATACTTATGTATGACTCCATGTCTGACTAATTCTGGGTCAGCCGTGTCTTTAGGCCAGTCAGGTACAAACAAGTGTGAGTAGATGATAATAAAACTAATCCACTGACTGTGGAAATGAAATTGGGTTGGGTTGAATTTGCAATTATTATATTTTTTGGTAATACTTGTTTGAGGGTAGGCTTTCCCCTAGTCTGTCTACATGGGGATATGTTGAAGGTCAGCAGCACATTGTGGCCTACCCAGTCTGCTCATGGGCCTGCAGTTCTGCAAACTTTCCTTCTCAACTGAACAGTTAATCTGTTACCCAATAGTAACTTTTAGTGGCACATGGCTTCCAGTTATGTGCAGGTTATCTTGAGCGAGTTAAGTTACCTAAAAGCTTGTCTTGTGGAGTAAGGATATTGAGGAAAGTCATGTGCACTGCTTGTTTGCTCTTTATACTGTGAGTGTGCCACTTTATTAATGGATTTTGTCTGTGTGCAAGATTTGTGGTCAAAGATTAGTGCTGGAAACTGAAGGTTTGTAAGTTCAAACCCTGCAACACACTTAAGCTTCCTGTAATAGATTAGTTATAATGGATGAAAAACAGTAACGTTTAGTACATTATATTTCTCTCTTCATTTTTAAACTAATCTTCATTGCAACTTGTTTTTCTTGCTTTACAGCTAGAAATTTCAATCTACAGAAAGCCGAGGCCATGCTGCGCAAGGTATCACATATTCTATTTTTTTTTTCTTTTTTTTTTTAGTATTTACACTAATGTTCAAAGTTTGAGATCAGTAAGATATAAAACAATATATATATACACACGGTATATTAACTATTTTAATATTTATTTTAATATTTCTTCTAATATGCCAAGCTGATTTTTTTTATTATTAGTTCAAAATAATTGTGCTGCTAAATGAAGTGTGAAAGTGATTTTTTTTTTTCAGGATTTGTTGATGAATCAAAAGTAAATCTCTGGATTCATGAGCCTGTCCTCCAACAAAAAAAACGACCATATAGGTTGTTTGTGCAAGCACCTTATTACGACCTATATTCACGTTTTAAAGTTAAGCGGCCTCTAGCGGGCGTAAAAATAATGACAGTATCGCGTTGCGTCTGTCATCATGAAATGACGTATAACGTCATTACCAATCAAAACGCACGTTTATTTAAATGCAATGTGTGGACTTTTAAACTGATCTCACAGTAATTCGTACATATTTTACTAGGTGGCTTATTCGTTCGAACGACCACACCTAACCCCACTCCTAAACCTAACCCTCACAGAAATCATGCTAAATTATGATTTATTGAGCATATATATTTTACGTGCAACTCCGTTCTCTGGGATCGAACCCAAGATAGCATGATTGCATATCAAGGTATAACGCACTAATCTATCAACTGAGCTACACGAAACAAAATCAGAGTGCAAATAAAAGAGTACAAAACATTAATATGCCGATAGGGGCGCATATATTGTAGTATATGCTCTGATGGGTCATATTTCTGGGATTTGGACAAACGACCTATACGAGCGTATTGTCTGGAGGACAGGTTGGGATTCATACAGTGTGATGAATTTGGGTGTGACTGACCTTCATGATACCAGGCTTTATGTCAGTGTTTGGTGTACACTCCCCAGAGGCTTCAAACAACTAGTTGAATAACACTATGTAATATGATCTCACTAATATTAGGCCCTGTTGAATTTCAAAGGGAGAATCGCTGATTTAGTTCATCACTCACAGCATCAGTTTATTGTTGTGTGATAAAAAAACAACCATATATTTTAAGAAAGTCTCTTATTCTCAACAAGGGTGCATTTATTTGATCATAAATACAGTAAATAACAATATTGTGAAGTAGTATTACAGTTTAAAATAATTGTTTTAAAATGAAATTTATTCCTGTGAAGGCAAAGCAGAATTTCCACTCTTCAGTGTCACAAGATCCTTCAGAAATTATTCTAATATGCTTATTTGCTGCTGAAACATTTCATTATTATTATTATCAGTGTTGAAAACAGTCATATTGATTATTATTTTGTGGAAACCATGATACACTAACATTCAAAAGTTTGGGGTAAGATTATTATTATTATTAATAATAATAATAATATTCATTTTGTTTAGCAAAGACACATTAGCACATTAACCAAAATTAATGACTGTAAAACATGCTATAGAATATTTTATTTCAAATAAATGCTATTACTTTACATTTTGTATTCATAAAACTGTCTTGGAAAACATGTATGATGGTTTTCAATGTTGATAATAATAATTTTTTTTTTCTTGAGCAGCAAATCATCATTTTAAAATGATTTCTGAAGGATCATGTGACACTGAAGACTGAAATGATGCTGAAAATAAAATGGAAAAAAATGTTTTTACTGTATTTTAGGTCAAATAAATGCAACCTTGGTGTGCATAAGAGACTTCATTCTTTTGAGTTTTTATTATTGCAGACTTGGCAACATGTTTTTACTTGACTTAAAATTATATTATTAATCCAGAGTAATAATAACATAAGTATTCATTTTCTGTTCAGTTCATCTTTGAACAGAATGTGATAAAGATAGCAGTTCTGCAGTGAAGTGTGCTTTTCAGGTTTTAATTCAGGAGCGATGAGTCACGTCACTGTCTAATCACAGCTTATGGGTGATTACACCCTGATCATTCTGTGCTATTGGGTGTTCAGAGTGCTGCTTGCTTTCCCATTGTGTGAGTGATGCTTGTGTAGTTCATGTTTTTTTTTTATTACAGACATTTTCTTGCCATCTTGTATATCTGAACTCTGTTACAGCATTGATTGAACCTCAGCTCAAAGCACAGCAGTATCTTATACACAGAGACTCATGGTGGCAAATTATGTTCAGTCCGAACTGATAACACTGTTAAACTTTGCTGTGGTGAAGGTTTTAGTTTTTGAGCAAAAACACTGGCATGTTTTTAATCACGTGTTGCTTTTCCTGCACAGCACGTGGAATTTCGGAAACACTTGAAAGTTGACACCATCACTACAGAGTGGCAGGTGCCAGAGGTATGACACACCCATTTAATGATTACATATCTAACATATCTCAACTTTTTAATATTTTGCAGTTACACTACTCTCAAAGTAGTTTGAATAAATAAAAATAAATTATTTTTGAAAGAAGATTTTTTTATGGTCACCAGTCAAAAAGAGTAATATGTTGTGAAATAGTATTAAAATATTTCTGTATTATTATATATTAATTACTTAAGATATAATAATAATAATAATACATAATAATTAATTACCTATTTTCTGTTTTTATATAGTTTCCTTTATTTTTTTTCTGTAATTGCAAAGCTGAATTTCATTAGTCTTTTGTGTCTAGTAATGAACAGGTGTTAATGAACAGGCTGTTGTCCCTTTAAGACTTCTATGCATATGACCTCTATTATGATTGGCTGACCTACTCTTGCTCATTATAAACATGGCCGTTTCTTAATGAAACTTTTTTTTGTTAGTTTTAGTAAATATTTTGCATAAAGTGGGAAAGGATTTTGCAATGCTGATGTTGAATGTATATACATCACGCTCTCCTGTTTTCTATGATGTGTCCCAGTTTAATTTTATGATTTACTCTTGTGCTTAGGTGATAGCCAGGTATCTGTCTGGTGGCATGTGTGGCCATGACCGTGAAGGGAGCCCCATCTGGTATGACGTCATCGGACCTTTGGACCCTAAGGGTCTGATGCATTCAGTATCCAAGCAGGACTTAGTCAAGTCTAAAGTCAGAGACTGTGAGATTCTGCAGAAAGATTGTGACTTACAGAGCGAACGGGTAAGTGTGCATCTGTGAAAAGCGATGAGGAATAGTTTTGGGAGTGTATGTAAAGTTTTTTGGGGGAAAACAATACTTTTGTGGACAATTTTGAACGTAAAAGGATTAACATATAATTTTTCCTCCCACTTTATTATTTTTTTTGTATCACCATGTCCCTATAGACATTAGTTGCATGCCATGTGACTATTAACAAACATCAGAGAACAGTAAATATGTGAACATATTGTTAAATTATTGAAACATTAGCCTAAATTCTCAGAGTGTACAGCAAATAAATATTTTAATTCTAAAGACTCCAGGGTGTTTTTACAATCAAAACAAATTGGAGCAAAAATCTGGGCAAAAGTTGCATTGTTTATTCCAGTCTCAAAATGAACCCTCACTGAAGAACTGAGGTTATGATGAATTATATCATGGCTTAATGTGTGTATTTAATAGTTAATGTCTGTCTGCTTTCTCTTTTCTCCCTCTCAGTTGGGTAGGAACATTGAGGCAATTACTATGATCTACGACTGTGAAGGTCTGGGAATGAAGCACTTATATAAGCCTGCTATAGAGACTTATGGAGAGGTGTGTTTTTTATGTGTTTCTTGATTTTTAATATATTATTGGTTCTTTCAGTTGCATTTGACTCATTTATGTCTTTAATGTTCTTTCACAGGTTCTCACTATGTTTGAAGATAACTATCCAGAGGGACTCAAGAGGTTATTTGTCATTAAAGGTCAGTAGTATCTTCAAAACTTTCTCAGTTATTAGTTAGCAAAATATATACCGCTTTTGAAATATTTACCACTGTTTCTGTTGCAGCACCCAAACTGTTTCCTGTGGCTTACAATCTGGTGAAACATTTTTTGAGTGTGGACACTCGCCGTAAGGTCATCGTACTGGGATGTAAGTGAACACGCATATCTTAATGTGCTAATGTCTTTTCAGGGTTCTTACACAGTATGGAAAAGTATAGAATTTGATTTTAGTAATATCTAGGTCTGGATAAATATGAAAAAAAGAAAACAGAGATTGAAAAATATTTGTGTTCCCAAACTGTTGCCCCATATAAAGTTGGGAATTTCTAAAAATAAATAAAGTTTACACGGTTGGTTATGTGAGAGTAAACAGTTGAGAGAAAAACGGGTGCATGCCTGTATATTAGATGTGTGTCTTAAAGTGACAGCAGACTAATTGTACTAAACATGCTGCTGCTGGTCATTAAAGGGATAGTTCACGCAAAAATGAATATTTTGTCATTATTTACTTACTCTCATGTCGTCCCAAACCTGCATTAATTTCCTTTTTGTGCTGAGCACAAAAAATATATATTTTGAAGAATGTGGTAAGCCAAATCAATGCTGGTTTTCACTGACTTTGCTAGTAGGGAAAAAATACTACGGAAGTCACTGGGTATCAGCATCTCTTTGGTTACCCACATTCTTCAAAATAACTTTTGAGTTTAACAGAAGAAAAAACTAACTTGAGAGTAATTACATGACAGTAATTGCACTTTTGGCTGAACAATATTTCATAAATGGCTTTAAAATTCAACTGTTTTTATGAATTTTATATTCTGACTATGTATGCTATTATGTTGCCAAATAATTGCTGTAATGATATACGCATTAGGGTTGGGAGATATGGCAAAAATATCATAACACAATTTTTTTTCAGGAAAATCACAGTTTATGATTTCATCACGATTCTTTGTCATATTGTTTTTAGTATTTTGCAAGTTTTCTAAGAGGTACAGCCAAACTAGTTTCCCTGTTGTATTCATCACACTTTTTCAGAGAAATTCCCACATAACCTGCAGTTTTCAGATCGTTCAGCTAAATCTAAATGCATTTTGGTGGAAAATTTTGCTAATATCTTTAGCTGACAGATTAGCTGGGTTGTTTCCTAAAGCAATATTGTGTGTTTTTCATCTTGATCGTCTGTGTACTGTGTATTTGACATCCTGTCAGTTACCACAGACGATAATTTCAACTCATCATTTGGTGTGTATAAACAAAAAACACACGTGTTTACAGTAAATTACTAGCTACAGCTACTTCTGTTAAAAAAATCACTTGCTTATTCTCCATTTGAATTATTTGCAGTAAGTGTGTTTCCCCGTATTTGGGTTAAAATGCTGAGAGTCGAAATACAGAAGTGCATAGACATTAGGTTGAAAAATAAACCTAGAATATTAATTTTTTAGATATTTGTTAGTACCCAGAGCACAGCTGCCATCCAGATGTTTGACATAAGTCATGTTTTCACACAAATGCATTTTATCATTAAGCTTCTGTCTGTCTCCTCAGCAAACTGGCAGGAGGTTTTACAGAAATACATCGACCCTGAAGAGCTCCCAGCGCACTATGGAGGCAAACTGACTGACCCTGACGGTGACCCCAGATGTAGAACCAGGGTGAGAAAGAAACAAAGAGCACCAATCATGCTAAGTGATGTTGACTTGTTAACGAGGTCATGTTAACTGTAACTAAACCTAGATTTCTTCTTTCAGTTAAAGTGGAATGACGCTGCGAAAACCACATGAGAATTAGTCAGCAGTTTCCGTTTCATGAACCTTGAGGTCTAACCCATGTGCAAAACCGACATTCTTGATTGACATAGAGCATCCATCTCATACTTCACTCTGAAATCAGCGGTGAAGTAATACAGGATTCTTGATTTTAGCAATGTGAAGTATTTTTAGTTTGATTGTTGATTGAACTGTTCTTACATCTAACATCGAAAATGAGCTAAAATTGGTAAAATACTAAGAGTTTTCAGAGAATGCGTTTGGAATTAAGATACATTTTTCATATCCAGTTATGTTTATATTTTCAAGTAGTTCTTGATTTAAGTATAAATCTGTAGATAGCAACATTTAGTAAGGTTTATTCTTGATTGATACCATAAAAAAGGAGGAAGAAAACTATAAATATTAACTGATTCTCTCTACGGTTTTGCATTTCATGTACATTTATTTTTGTTTTCTATGGAAGCACCATTTCTGGCACCCAATACAAAAAAAAAAAAGAAAAGTTTTATCTCACATCTGTCAACCTCAAGTTAACTTCTGCAATTCTGACTTTTTCCCAGAAGTGTTTATGTCTCTCAAATCTGTATTATATCTTCCAGTTCTGAGTTTACATCTCGCAGTTCTAACGTTCCTCTCAGAATTTCAATAAAAAGTATAAATGTTAAGATGTAAACTCATAATTTCAATAAAAATGTTTAAATTGTGAGATTAAAAGTCACAGTGACATTTTGTTATCTTGTGATGGAAACAAGCTTCCGTAGTTTTCAGTATGTTTAGATCTTTATCTAAATGTTTCTATAAATTGAAAACAAAAAAGCTTAATCAATTTGACACTGTTTCTGCAGGGTCCAAAATTAACACTCACCAACCATCAGCATGTGAGTTAAAAATGAGATTTTTAAAAATTGCTAAATAATTTATGGTTTAATCCACGATGTAAAAGAGATACAGTTGGAGTACTAATTCCAGTTACCAAGTAATGCAAAATCCAGTTTCATAGCCAAGGGGGTTTTTTTGACTGTTTGTATGTTGCTTGTTTCCTGCTCATCTAGTTTCATAGAAAAGTGCTTAACAACTCTGAATTTGTTTATTTGCCTATTTAGTTCAAACCTAAAGGAGCTTCTTGTCCTTGCATCAGTAAACCCACATCATTTAGCAATAGGAACATATTCAGCCTGTTGCCTCACAACCTCCTTCTAGATGTATTTTTAGTGTCTAATGGTGTCTCAAATCAACAGAGGGGTGGAATAGCTGTCAAATGGTTGTTTATATATATCGGTTTATGATTCCAAAACATTATATATTTCTTTATGACACACTTGATACCATGTGGTGTAATCTGGACGAGAACCCGTTGGATTGGTTCACTGGTTATTGCATAAGCTGATTATTCGGTTGATCTGCTGGCAAGGTTGCAGCTTTGGAGCGCATGACATGACTAATCTTCCCCTCCAATCTGTCAAAGCATTGTGGATATGAGTTTGTTTGTGATAAATCCTAAATGTGAAGAGCAAAGGGCTGTTATGACACTGACACATGAAAAGCACCCTGTCAAACGGACATACAGTGCTTATTTAACCCTATGGTACTGTCAAAACAAATAATAATTATACTTTTTAATGAAATTATGTACACTATTTAATTTCAGTGCCAGTTATCCTGTAATATTTCATTTATTTGTATCTAAATAATGCAGCATTTATTTCTTTTAGAATTTAGATCATAAGTGTGACTATTTTTTAAGAGAATAGTTCACCCAGAAATAAAGAATTTGCTGAAAATGTATTCCCCCTCTGACTGTCCAAGATGTAATTGAGTTTGGTTCTTGACTGGAACAAATTCTGGAGAAATGTAGCATTGCATTACTTGCTCACCAACAGATCCTCTGCAGTGAATGGGTGTCGTCAGAATGATAAAGCTGATAAAAACATCACAATAATCCACACTCCAGTCCATCAATTAACATCTGAAGTGATAAAAAAATCTGCATGTTTGTAATCAACACATTCATCATTAATAGCTAATACTGTATATAACTGTATATAACCACCTATAATATTGTAATATTGCGTAAGGCTGAGTACATTTTCAACACATTTTTTCACTATTCTTTTAAGACCATTTGGCCTTTTCTAATAATGTCCATGATTCGTTTTTGTGTGTTTATATAGCAAGTGTCTCAAAATTCAACTAAAATCAGCAAAGACCACCACAGGGTTACATTTCTGTTTCCAAAAATAATTCTGTGCTAGTGGAGATGTAGGATTTAAAATACAAATCACATTCAAAGTTCTGAACTGAGGCATTTTTGTGTATGTATGTAGATACACAGGTAAAGCTGCTGCCCCCTTCAGGACTGGAAGTGCTAAAAAAAACCTCGGAAGACTTTGTGAACTCTCAAAGTAGACTGATATTTAGTTATTTAGTTACAAATATTCATTGGAGTCTTTGTTGGACTGTGATATCGCACAAAGTCAAATAAATGTTTGTCTAGAGAGCTGAACTGAAGATTGTTTATTTTGTCTTAAAGAGAGTTAGAGTGCTTGTTTTTCCACTGCTATGACAAATGGACGGCAATTTCCTTGCCTATTAAAACTGTAATTAACCTTAATGAAAACCAGAGCACTTCCTTCATGGGAAAATCGCTAAAGGGAGACAGATCAAGTACACAAGAAGGAGCTGTTTGTATGAATGAGCACAGATGGAGTCATTGCATGTTTAAATGACATGTCACACAAATCACAGGCTTCTATTGTAATGTCTTTACACAAGACTGTTTTATTGAGAGAATAAAGCAATTTTGGCTGAATCCCAATACACATGCTTCTACTACACCTTCCAAAGATATGTGCTTTTGAGTATGTAAAAAGATGCTATATGCCAGTTTTGGGACGTATACTGATAAAATTGTCTTGATTCAACATTTCAATGTTTTGCATGTAAATATTAGCATCTCAATATATTCCTGTATTCATTAAATTCAATCACCTTTACCTAAAATCAACTTTAAAAAAAGTTGAACATTTATTTTTCATTATGTGACATTTCTGAATGAAATCGAATATTCAACAATAACAAAAATAAGAAAAGACTAGATTTTATCCATCTTCATTTGTATTACACTATGTTTGGCTGGTAAGTTTTTTTTTTAAATGTTCACCAAGTTTGCATTTATTAAGTCTACAAAAGTACAGTAAAATTTGTATTGGAATATAATTTAAAATCAGATGTATTCCTTTGATGTCAAAGCTGAATTTTCAGCAGCAATTACTCATGTCACATGATCCTTCAGAAATTTGATGTCCCAGACATATTTCTTATTATTATAACAGTTAAAATCAGTTGTAGTGCTTTATAGTTTTGTGGAAACTATTATTTTTTTCAGGATTTTGTGCTGTTTTATAAAATGTAACATGATAAATTTCTTTACTTTAAATTTTAAAATTTAATGAATCATTGTTGAACTAAAGTATAAATTCCTTAAAGAAAATGACTTGACCCCAAACTATCGAACATTGTATTGTATTATATTATATTATATTATATTATATTACATTACATTACATTACATTACATTACATTATATTATATTATATTATATTATATTATATTCCGTCCATGCACCTTATTTGGGATGCACTAATAGTATGCGAATTGGCATTTAATACATTGAGTTACTGAATATGAAGTATTGTCTTTGATTTCGAGTGTCTAAATGTGTTTCTGTGTATGAAAATAATAGTGCATTATTTTGAATGATACACTTTTTCTCAACCAACATCTTTATATTTGAGTCTGTGACTCCAGACAACGTGACCTTAACTCTTTATAAAGTGTCTGATGTTTATGCTGTCAAGTTTGTTTTCTTACTGGATTCAGTGACGATTTATTTTTATTTCTGTATTTTATTGGATTTTGAGCTCATGAAAATAAATAAAACACAAACACATCTGCAGTCTGTAATACTGCAACATTTTTCTCTTTAAGCTTCATGTAGGATAATGAATCTCAAACAGTGCATGTAAAGGGAGTTTGTGTTCCTTATTAAAAGCCACTTTGATTTGGGCTGCTTTCCTGTCTGTTTTTTTCCTGTTTCCTTATTTCCCATAAAATGCTTTACTAATGTTTAAATGTCAGGCTTTTATCTTTCGCACTCATGATGCTTCTGTAAGTTTCATCCTCTTTTGTGATTTATTTATTTTTGAATTTTCTGATTCATTATTACCAACTCTTCTCAGCCAACTACATGTTAAACGAAGGTTTCTGTATTTATTTATTTATTTTTTCAGATTACGCTCGGATCAGAGATTCCCAAGACCTACTATGTTCAAGACTCCATTAAAGTGGACTATGATCAGTGTGTGACTATTGGCCGTGGCTCATCTCATCAGGTGGAATATGAGCTACTTGCACCAAACTGTGCACTAAGGTGATCTAATGCTAATACTACACAGAAGCACTCTCTGATACTAATTACAGATACTGATCATAACATCAAAGGTGCTTTAAACAAAGCAGCAAGAATCTCTGCATGGGACATGCATTTGGGTTTACTAACATTGGGTCTGTTGGCATTCCTTTAAAAGGATTTGGATGTGAGAGTGTGAGCTTGTGAGCTTTTCAGTACTCTATTCAATGGTCTCCTCATCAGATGGCAGTTCACCTGTGATGGTGCCGACATAGGTTTCGGTGTCTATATGAAGAAGAAGATTGGAGAGTGGATTAAGGCTAGCGAAATGAAGGAAGTTGTGCCAAATCAGCGTTACAACGCACACCTGGTACCCGAGGACGGATCCCTCACCTGTCCAGAACCAGGAGTGTGTAAGTACATCCTTACAGACTTCATTTTATATCACTAATTGACATGAAAATTAAATGTGCATGTGGATTTACTGTATTTTGTTTTATTCAGATGTACTGCGATTTGACAACACCTACAGCATCTTCCAGTCCAAAACGGTCAGCTTCACAGTGGAGGTCCTCCTGCCCAGTCAAGTCAACCAATCAGAACGTTAGATATTATAGCAACAAGCAAGCGGACAACTAGGTTATGAAACAGTTTAGGAATGACGACATCTTATACAGTTTATCTGCTGTGGTAAATGAAGGAAAATATTATAATAACAGTGCTCTCAAAAACGAGAGTATGTAATTGAACTGACCAATCAATGCATTAAAATGGTAGGATAAAATTACACTTCAGTGATTGACGTGCAATAAGAGACTGTATCTTCCACTGACATATCTGGATCCTGACTCTGATGCCAGTGTGATTCTTTACATTTGTTTCTCTGAGATGAATATATTATCAAGTTCATTTGTCATATATATTAATGAAGTGCCATTCATTTATCCGTGGCTTAAGTGTAACAACTGTGCTGCAGTTTACTAGACTGAAACTGTCTTGGTATGTATTCAGGGGCGTCGGACTGGGGGTAAAACCAGTACTGATTACCAGGGCCCCAAAGGAAGAGAGGGGAAAAGTCTGGAATATATATTTTCAAGTGTGGGGGGTGGGGGGGGGGGGTCATCAGGACTGCCTATGCATAGGGCCCGGGATCTTGTGCAGCGCCCCTGTATGTATTATTTGAGCTTGCCCTCTTTATGATTGTCTTAACTCATGTTGTTGAACTTATTTTCTCTTTTTTAGTTTAGTTTTTTTTTTGATAATGAGTTCAGATGATGAGGCTGCACACATTTCCCTCAGAATGTGGTAAGAGGTTAAATTATTAAATACTTTTATGTTATTGACGCACACAACCGTTTGAAATACTTTGTTTACAAAGAGCATTTGACTCGATACAGAATATGATATTGACATCATGGGTGGTTTGCCTTTTTTTATCCTACTTTTTATTATTATGATTATTATTATTTAACTAATTGATGTCTTAGTAAGGAGATTTTATACCTCAGGTCCTTGTGTTTACAGTAACAGTGCTCATATTTAATTCCAGCAATATGTCAGTGTCTTTCTAGGATGACCACATTGTATTTTTTCTCATTCCCATGTCTCTTTTTGATTTTGTAATATTGATGTAATTTATGAGTGATATTATATTGATTTGAATTGATTTACTAATTAAATATATACATTAGCAAAAACTGTCTCAGATTATTTTTTCTTGTCTTTCTGAACTACATTAATGTCTACTTGCAAACGAATGTCTAACAACCAGTCCCCGTGCACAGAATAAATCTTATGTAATAAAATAATTTGGAATATGGAGGATGTATGATATAGCTGTAGTAGCGTTCATTTTTAGCCAGTCTGATGGCGCCACCTGTTGGTGGAAGCATTTTTACATCTCTGTCAAAGATATCGAAAAGTTGTTTTATTTGCATAGCTAAAAGAGGCATTATATTTCCACAGCATAAATAAACATATAAATTGTAATTAGATTTAACAATATTAGTTTTGAAAGTTTTTTTTTTTTTTTTTACTTTTGTTTTTTTAAATCATAATACAGCCTTGGTGAGCATAAGATACCTCTCTTTATTTTGAAATTTGTACGGGTTTAATATGTCTATAATATTAATGTAAAAATAATTGGATGTAATACAAAAAAAAATTAAAATAAAAAATATGTATGTGTGTAAATCTGATGAAAGATTCCAGAATTGAGAACATATTTGTTAGGAAAATGAAGAAATTTTGTGTTGTGGGCATCAATAAATGTACTGTTATGTAATATATATTCATAGAATATATTTTAGTTTACGTTAATTACTGTATAAACACTAGAAAACATATCCAAACTTAAAATAGCGAAAATCTGTTTATGCAACAAGGCTGTTTTTTTATTTATTTTTTATTTTTAATCAAAAGTACAATAAAAAAAGTTATACTGTGAAATTTTTATTACAAATTAAAATAACTATTTTTTTGCTTATATTTTTATATATATATATATTCTTGTGATAGAAAAGCTGAAATGGCTCCACCTTAACTGTTGAGAAATACTGTTCTTCCTTAATTTAGCAAGCAAACTCGTTCTTCTGATTGGAGTTTCACAGGCGCTATGTTAATGAGGGGGCGGGGCCTTGTGAACTGAGTAGGTGACGTCAACTCTCATTCCGCAGAGAGCGAAACAAACATGGCGACAGAATGGAGTGGGAAAGGGTGCACGCTGACTTTAATGCTGTTCTTTTGGAGTAAAATCTGCGCTAATAGAGCGGAATCCCTGGGGAGCGACAGCCGGATCCTCGGCATGCGGCTGGAGTGGAGCGAAAAGCCCGCCACGACCGCCGACAATGGGATCATACAGGTAACAGAGGGGAGCAAAATCAAGCTCCGGTTCTACGGACTGCAAATCAGTAATGACACCAAGCAGCAGATTAAGTTCGTAGAGCAGGGCGAGGACAGCAGCTCTGACTTCAACAGGA
Source organism: Carassius carassius (assembly GCF_963082965.1). NCBI lineage: Eukaryota > Metazoa > Chordata > Actinopteri > Cypriniformes > Cyprinidae > Carassius > Carassius carassius. The sequence goes on along the minus strand of NC_081758.1, from coordinate 38,013,005 downwards.
CTTGTGCTGATTTCACCAAAGACATCTCCATCGAGACTGAGATGGAGGTCAGCAACCAGGGCACATCTGGGGTGCTGGAGTTCAGTATTAAACCACTTAGGAAAAGTGAGTCCAAGAAGGATTACGGGATGTGCATCAGACGCAGCCAGGATGGGAAGTGGTACCGCCTGGGAGAACATGATGGAAAGTTGCGTGTGGTGGAGGAGAAGAAGTCTCTGCTTCCCATTTGGTTCCAGGTGATCTTGATCTCCTGCCTTCTGGTGCTCTCAGGTATGTTCAGTGGTCTAAACCTGGGACTCATGGCTTTGGACCCCATGGAGCTGCGAATCGTCCAGAGCTGTGGCACGGAGAAGGAGAAGAAGTACGCACGAAAGATTGAACCCATCCGGAAGAAAGGAAACTATCTGTTATGCTCGCTGCTTCTCGGGAACGTGCTGGTCAACACCACGCTGACCATCCTGCTGGATGATCTTATCGGCTCTGGTTTGGGTGCTGTGGTGGCATCAACCATCGGCATCGTCATCTTCGGTGAGATCGTTCCTCAGGCGCTCTGCTCTCGCCACGGCTTGGCGGTGGGCGCTAACACCATCCACCTCACCAAGTTCTTCATGCTTCTGACCTTTCCGCTGTCGTTCCCCATCAGCAAACTGCTGGATTGCATTCTTGGCCAGGAGATCGGCACTGTGTACAACCGGGAGAAGCTGGTGGGGATGCTTAAGGTGACCGCGCCATACAACGACCTGGTGAAAGAGGAGATGAACATGATCCAGGGTGCTCTGGAATTGAGGACTAAGACGGTGGAGGACATCATGACTCCACTCAGCAACTGTTTTATGATCAACAGCGACGCTGTGCTGGACTTCAACACTATGTCAGAAATCATGGAGAGCGGATACACACGCATTCCGGTTTACGAGGACGAACAGACCAATATAGTGGACATCCTCTTTGTGAAAGACCTGGCGTTTGTGGATCCGGATGACTGCACTACACTGAAGACCATCACTAAATTCTACAACCATCCGGTCCACTTTGTGTTTCACGACACTAAGTTGGATTCCATGCTGGAGGAGTTTAAGAAAGGTTAGTCACTTTTTTTTCTTTTTTTTCCCTCCTGCAGCATTTCTCATTGTCACTGTCGGAGATGTTCATCTGGTTTAGCGAGGAATGGTACAGCCGGAGGGAGGTGTGTCAGCAGTGATGTCACTTTTACAGGGTTTATGGAGAAGGCCGCTCGTTCTGACTATTCTTAAATAGTTCAATTTCTGTCAGGTTGGAAAACACACATCCTAACATCCCTATGGGCATTTCTCTCCTCCACTGACTGTCAAGGTCAGCTGTTGGGACTTGGGAGTCGGTCTTCTCTTATTTCCTAAAGCCCATGAGGTCGACATGAAATCACTATTGACCTTGTGTGCTTTCCTAAAACACATTTGTGGTCTGACTGTGAACGGTCATCAGTGCATGTTATTTCAGTACAAAAAACATAATAATAATTGTTTTCAAACTGTAATGATTCTCTGAATTTGTATTCCACCCCTTAAAAACCTGTTATAGTGTTATTTATATCCTATAATAAATTTGTATTAATATTTTTAATTTGATTCGATTTTTTTTTTATATTTGTAATATTTTTAGTAAAATATTTGGGGGTTAATTTTATGTAGTTTTTAACATTACTATTAGTTATTGTTTTCTATTAAAGCAATGTAATTTTATTTTTATTTGTATCTTTGCTTTATTTTAATTAACCAAATTGAATTAATTTAGGTTAATTAATACATTTCACTTTTTTTATTTCACTAATAGCTTCAGTTAATGATAATAACCCTGATATAAAGAGCTTATCATGATCCAGTCAATTATGTAATCAAGTCCCGCCTAGGGATGGGACGGTATGAAAATTTAATATCACGATTATAGTGACTAAAATTATCACGATTATCAATATTATCACGGTTTTGTTGAAACGAGATGAAAGTGTTCAAAAATAGTTGATGCTCACACTGAAAACATTTCAGCAAGTTTTATATTTAATAATCAACAAACAACTAATAAAACAAGCAACTCTATGCACTTAATTTAAAGAAAGATTAAATTCTGTGGCATTTCCTTCCTTACAATGAAAAGTGTAGAAGCATAGAAAAGCATAGAAAAGTCACTGACTTTCACCATTCCTTCTCGAAAAAAAAACAAAAAAAACATTGTGCGCTGCGCTTGCGTCAGACTGTTGCTGGCTGGACATGATTTAATAGTGAGTTATTAAAACCGCGATAATCAAACACGGTTTTAATGATAATTCATTTTTAAACGATATTACTAACCTTCAGCACATTTTATCACGGTTATCAATAAAACCAGTTATCGTCCCATCCCTAGTCCCGCCCCATTTTTTTTTCATTGAATATCGTGTTTCACCTAGAAATTAACAAGTAAAATGACTTGTTAATGCCATTTCATGTTTTGACGTTTTTGGAAATATTTCCCAACAAGTCTTTAATTCAGTAAATCCTCAGTTTAAGTTGATCTTAGTTGATTAACCATGGGTAACCATTGTACCATGTTTTTACTACAGGCCCTCTGGGAAATCTGTTTAAGCGAGGATTTGTAATTAATTTCTAAAGCCTTGTATAAATACTGAGCTGAAACTTAACATCGCAGAGCTATTTGACTAATCACATGTTTGTTGTCATAGCCATGATGATGGGACGAAACCTGCTATCTAATCACTGCTTGCACAAATTTACTGTCAGCAGGCTTTGACTTGGGGTGGAGCTACATTTCCAGAACTCGAAATGTTCTATTGCTGAAATTTTAAATAAGTGTTTATATTCTTCTATATCTGGCATTAATTTAAACACCCAAACCAGTCAAAGTTGTATATTAATTAACCTACAATCCTTAAGTCTGACTGACTGCCTGCCTTGTTGTCTAGTATAAAATCCTCAAGTTTGGGATTTATTCTGTGCTAACATTCCTGCCATATTAGTTTTTAGTTTTGAATAAACTGAAGTGGCATTATAGCTCATTTGCTAAAAGTGATAGTCACACAATATGTTGTGCTCATGTGACTATTACATGACCATACCAAAGGACATTAGCACTAATAACATGATCAATTCATAATGTTGAAGCTGGATAGAAAGTTTGGTTTTTACTGTTGATCTTTTTAAACCTGGTTCCATGATTCATTGAATATCTCTGAAATGTTTATGGTTATCTGAAAGGTACCATAAAGACTTATGACTCGGTTGATATCATGACTTGCACCTTAAAGGGATAGTTCACCTAAAAAAATAGAGAATTCTGTTATTATTTACTCGCCCTCAAGTTGTTCAAAGATATGTTAAAGAATGTCTGTAACCAACCAATCAAGTCAATGGATAGCAGCAACTGTGGCATGTGGTTGAATCAATGATGACATTTTCATTTTAACTGGAGAGCAAAGAGACAGTCAAGACCTAAGATGTATGCATTCATACTGTCCTTTGGACTTGGACAAGTAATACATTACTTAGCAGTCAGTAGTGACTACTGGTTGAAAACTATTTAGCCACATTTGATTTAGAATCATTAGGCTGAATGAGTTTGTTGGATAATATATGAAGAAATCATGAACTGAAACATTTGTTTCTTTAGTTGCATATCTGGTTTCAGCTGTCTTTTAAATGTAGGAGGTTTTATTGAATTGACTTTTGGAGGTCTGTGTCACGTCTGTGCACATTCAGAATTCAGTGTATTGCATAGTACATACAGTATATTGCCTAATATTTTTAATAGCAAGCAAACCTTGCTCAGTGTGTGACTATACACATTTTTAATAGTAGGATGCTGTATTTTTGTCACATTGCTGTCCATTTCTAATTTTAATTTTACATTTAATAATTAATAATACTGGTCACACTTTACATTAAGATCTGATAATATTAGCTCACACATTAGCTAACATGAACTAACAATGAACAACAGACACTGAAGAAATTGGCAGGATTTTCACTCAGAAATAGCTAGTTAATGCCATAAAGAATTACAAAGATAAAGTGAATGACACTTGTATTAAGCATTTATTAATCTTTGTAATGTTAGTTAATATATATAATTATTTATTATTTGTTTACATAAGTCCACAGTGCATTAATGTCAACTGATAAAAACATTTTGTTTAAAAAATGTCTTAGTTAATGTTGAAATTATTAATAAGATTATGCTGAATAAACGCTGTGGAAGTACTGTAACCCTAAAGTATGATAACTATTAATTAACTATTAATATTAATTAATTAAAATAACCATCCAATCAAATAATGAGTGAATGAAATCATGTTTACAAATTTTGCTGATGATATTGGATCACATACTGGTAAGGATGAAAGGGTCATGTCAAGTGCATTGCATTGTGGGGTACAGTATTCAATATTTTGTGCTCTAGTGCACAAGAGTGAACAGATGATTTTGTCAATATAGCTCTCGAGTCACTTGGGGCCTGTACCGAGATGCTAGTTGAACAAATTCAGTTACAGAATTAGTTTTGAGTTGACAAAACCAAACCACTCCGTTACGGCTTTGTTGGTACCATGATTCTGATCATCAACTTTATTTGTCAACTCAAGCTTTGATCCTAAATTTGTGGAGCAGATGCACACGGATGTGACATCTGTAGCGAACAGCCAATCACATGCCTTGCAACACAGAGCAAGTGTGATTCACTTCTCTCTCGAGAGCCAGTTAGCTAAAGGTTAGGAGATTGAAGAATAAGAGGAATTTAAACTTGTCCATGAAAGAGGACAAAAAAAAAAATAATCTTGCTCTCTCAGTACAGTCACAAGTGAAACTTGTGAAGTAAGTGTACCCTATATTGTTGTGTATATATATATATATATATATATATATATATATATATATATATATATATATATACGTAGTCATTTTTAAAGTTTTATCTATTGATTCTACAGCTTATTCATATTACATATTATCTGTATTAAAGTGCCCCTATTATGGATTTTAGAAAATTACTTTTCATGCAGTGTGTAACATAGCTCTAAATGGATGAAAACATCCTGCAAAGTTTTAAATCTGAAAGTGCACAGTGTATAAAGTTTGTATATTGTCTCTCAAAAGAAAGAGTCGACTCTGAATCATTGAAATGAGTCGTTTTTAAAACGAAGCATCAACATGAAACATTAGCATATTTCCCGCCCACTTGTTGGTCTTTTCGTTTTGGTGTGAATTAAAATGCAGATTCTTTCTTTGTTGGTGACTCTCAAAAGTGTGTAATGGATTATTAATAGTAGAAATTATGTATAAATTCAGACATATGTCACTTTTCTTACATCTGATTGCTTTTTGTTCATTGTCATTGACTAACAGGTACAATCTGTTTGCTTTTCATCTATTACTATCATTTAAGAAGTATGTTTACATTGCCGTGTTGTCTGGCTTGGTTTTAAATCAAAACCGCCGTTGCTATGCTATCTGTTTGTTAAGCTCATGAGTTTGTCTGTTTTGAAGCACTTCCTCTTCTATGCAGAAGGCTTTTCTTACTTCACTTCCCATCCATGATACAAACCCAAACCATTATATTTCTTTCCTCATCCACTTGTCCTGTTCTGCTTACACACGCTGATACTCAAAGATGGCATTCTGCCACTGTGGCCCAGTTTTGGGTTAGGCTTCTATCACGTGGTACTGTGGCAACTGGTTTTGGTTATGTGTTGCATGAAGGAATACAGGTCATAAATGGTTATTCTCAATGGCTTAATGACTGGGTTTCCCCTGGCAGATTTTTGGCCCCATATCCACCTTATTTTTTAACAAAACAGCGTGTGGTTTTTTGTAATTGCGGTGTGCAAGAAAGAGCGCTGAGGTGTGATATGAGAGACGTAAAAGTCACATCGGCCTCAAATACCTGCATGAGCGGTTGTTATCTGTAAAAAACACACCTCGGATTGTTGAGACTGACCAATCAGAAAGAATCAAGAACCTGTAATAAGCTGCTTTTTATTGGTATTATTTGCTCATTAATTTATTTAAGGATTCAACGATACAATTTTCGATCCAATCCGATACCAGCGCAGTTTTTTTTAAATCAATGTAGAATTTCTATACTTCTCTGTGTTGACCTGATCATCACTCTTTTGTGGGTTAAACACAATCAACTACATATAGACAACTTAATTTTAATGAAAAAATAACAAATTAAAAAATATGTAATCATAATCTGTTATAAAATACTATTATAAACTTGGTTAGTGGATAATTCAGCAGCAAAAGATACTCTAGAAAAATAATGGGTGCACAATAATTTTATAAAATCTAGGGAAATATTTTATTTAAAAATAAGATAAAAAGTCTAAAATTTGGTAAAATGTTAACCATTGCTCTTTGTATCATTGTAAAACACATTCATGAAAAAACAAGTATATACATTTTATATAGAAATCTAAAAGGGTTTATTTTAAATGTATAGCACAATTATAAAGGCAGCAACATGTGATAGATAGGACAATAAGAAAGGCTATTAATAATCTTTGTAAGGGCAAGTGCAATCAAAAGACATTAAGAGAAAAGAAAAGACACATTTCTGTCAAACCTGTGCTTTATTTGGTTGTTTTGTAGTCTGGGTTTAGTTGTGCTAAGTGGATTTGGCGAGCTCTCTGACGGTATTGTCATGTCATAAGCCTCTCCGTATTCTAATAGGATCACAATCTCTGTGTTTCTCTGTTCATGCTTACAGTGTCGACTCACAGATATCTCTCTCTTCCTGTTTTTTTACTTCCTGTCATGGCATTTGTTTATCAGGAGTGCCGACCAAGCATATGTTGTGTGCTTGTGCATGTGTTAGAGCCCAAGAAGAAGGAAAGACTCTGCTGATGAAGGTGGTTTGAATGGTTTTAGATATAGCACTTTTCATTTACACTTAACTACACAAATATGGGATATTTTTCTCACCGGATTAGATAAAAAAAAAAAAAAAAAAAGTTAACTATAGCTTCTTGTGAAAATGAGAAATATTGTTGTCAAAAGATAAATAATATGGTATTTTATATTGTATTTATAAAAATATTTTAAATCAAGTGGTTTAAACAATAGTAAACACTGTTGTTAAGGGATATTTGAGTTTTTCTTGGAATGTATCTGGATAACCATTATTGCAACAAAGAAACACAGGCCATGTATTTTATAAAAACAAAAAAAGATTTCAAATCAAGTGGTTATAGCTACAGTGTATTTACTGAAATAAAAAAAACAGTATTTTTCAGATTTTTAAATCTATTTAAAAAAAAAAAAATTAGATACATCAGTATATTTAATTGATCTAAATATGTATTGTTACTTAATCGTCCTGAATCATATTTGCTGTATTAAATCCAATAATTTTTTCTTAATAATTTTGGGTTCCTGGCACCAAAAATAGCGCTTGATTTGCTATACCACAAATAATGTTATGAACAGTTTGTAAGGTGAGGAAGTGTTGTATAATTATTTAATTAATATCTTGTTCTGATCCAGGTTACAACTATTTGTTCAGTTCTTAGCTGTTTTTCACATATACGAATGATTCAAAAGACATGGTTTATTATGCCTAATCATGATTTCAAGGTTAGAATTATGGATGGTGACAGAAAAAAAATAAAAAAAAGAATACAAACATGGCCCAGATCTGTTTTACTACAGTACATCTAGACTATGACAGAAAATTATATTTTTGAGAAATGTAAATATTATATCTTCAAAATGTATAATTAAACTTACAATCTTCAAAGACATTTTTTACTCCTTTGAAGATTGTAAGTTTAGCGTTACATTTTGAGGATACAGGGTTGTATAATTGGTGAATGTTTCTTTGTGTAAAAGAAGTTGTCATTAAATCAGTATCAACCTTATTTATTTGCTCTTTCTCTCAAATTGCTTTCCTTTTCAGATGACATCCCTTAATGTCATCAAGGAGCCAAATAGCTTGACCGAATTTTAGCTAAGTCCTCATTTGGTCTCCATTACTAGTGTAAGTGGCAAATTATGTTGACTTTAAGGTATTTGTACATGGTTCTGAAGTTGTCGTAATGAGGATAAAAGTTGCACTAACTATTTATAGTTTTATAGTAGAACTATTTATAATTTTTTAGTTGGTTTAAACAAATGTAAGAGATTTAACGATGGCACATTCAGATGTTCGATTTGCATAGTCCTGCAGTTATGTAATTGTGATGAGTTTCAGAAACTCACCGTCAGTGAAACTTCAGATGACAAATCACATATGTAACTAAAGACGCCGTGTGCAATTACAGATGCAATTGCTTCTTTTACTCATCTCCTGAATAAAGAAGCATTGGCGTCTTCAATTGCATATGACTCAGATTAGCCAAATGTGTCATTGTGATGAGATCAGTAGTAATGCCCTGTTTTTTCAGAAAGAGTTCACTTGCTAAAAACATTTTATAATGTTGCATAATAAATCTGATTAGATGACATCGTTTGTTGGGATTTGTCTCCTAATGTTGAATGTCTCCTTATGAATATTATAATATCTTTTGAACAATAGTCAGGCATTACATACGTCAATAAAGGTGTGACGGGCTCAATCAGAAGTGACTCGACAATTTTAAAAGTATCAACAATCACCTTTATATGTTTGACAAGCAAGACCCTGCCCATGTAAACGCCAATGTTCTGATCTTGTAGTTAATGTCGTGTGAAGTCGATTCATTTGTCATTTCACTCACCAGAGTTGTTTACTCTAAAAACTTTTTCTTTAAAATGCTGCAGTTTTTGAGAAAGTAGCTTCAAGTGATATATTAACCAAATTCTGAGAAATGATCCAAATTCAAAACAAGTTTGTCTGACGTCTACTGAATCAGATGACACACCTGTATTGTGACGCATATAATTGTTTTAAAATGTAATTTATTCCTTTGACGCAAAGCTGAATTTTCAGCATCACTACTCCAGTCTTCAGTGTCACATGATCCTACAGAAATCAATCTAATATATGCTGCTTGGCCCCTCAAGAAACATTATTCTTATTATTATCAACGTTGAAAAGCATGATATTTTTCAGGATTCTTTGATGAGTAGTAAGAACCCGCATTTATTTGAGGGTTTGTAATCGAGCGTGGTGGAGCGCAGAGCACAGAGTGTGTCAGTGAATGAGCCGGTTCAGTGATGCAGACAGACGGGGCATTGTTTTAGCCGCAGGGATTGATGACTCCACAACACATAACTGTCTAGTGAAATACAGAAGGGACAGAGGGTATATGCATAGTTCGTATTTTTATGAGAAATTAAATAGGATTGGAAGTGAAGTATTTTATGTGTCTTTTTCTGGCTTTGATAAACCTGTGTGTGGCACTCACGTTCACAAGCCTTTTAAGGCCAAGTCAACTTTAAAAGTAAATGTTAATTTTATTGATTCATTATATTTTGAAGAAGATTTTACTGTAAAATAAAATCAGTTAATCAGAAATATTAATAATTCACCTTGTAGATTGACTTCAAGTTGAGACTTGAGTTTTTTTGGAGCTGCATTTGGAAGGTAATCGTTTCCCCACAGAAAAGCATTATGAAGAAACATTTGTTTTTTAGTATGTTAAGCCCTGCCAAATCTTGTATTTTTAATGGTTTACTATGGTTAAAGCTTAGTGTTAAACTTTATGATTTGCATTCAGATTCTGGGTTGATCAGTTGCCCATAGACAGCATAAACAAAGTGCAGTAAAATTAAAATTTACTTATCCAAAATGTAGGTGAGCTTGTTTTTTGAAGTAATTTAGCATCACTTTCAGCAATGGTTCCTCTGCAGTGAATGGGTGCTTTCAGAATGAGAGCCTAATCAGCTGATAAAAACATCACAATAATCCACACCACTCCAGTCCATCAGTCAACATCTTGTGAAGCAAAAAACTGTGTATTTAAATTAAACCAATCCATCAATAAGACCTGATGCTTCATCCAATGCAAAAGTGGTCCCGTCTGCATCAGGAGGGAAATATGCATAGATCAAGATTTTGATGCAAGAGGATAACAGGGAATGATCTTTGGCAATGCGCTATTATGGATTATGGACTCGAGCAACAATTTAAGGTTAGAACACCATAGGTTATTTCACCAAAAAAATGAAAAATCATTATTAGATAGTTTCATTATTCTGTTAAACACACAATAAAATATTTTCAAGAATGTTGGTAACCAAAAAGTTGCTGGTAGCCACAGAGTTCCATAGTGTGGGGAAAAAAATTCCTAGAAGTCAATGGCTACCACTAACTATTTACACATCAGAATATCATCTTTTGTGTTCAACATAAGAAATTCATAGTTTTTGACCGAATAATTAATTTTTGGGTGAACTTTTCTTGAATGATGAAATCTTTTTTGTTTTGTTTAACTTCACAAGATAGGTAATTTATGGACTGGAGTCATGCAGATTAATTGTGGATTATTGTGATGTTTTATCAGCTGTTTAGGCTCTCATTCTGGTGGCACCCATTCACTGCAGAGGATCCATTGGTGAGCAGATGATGTAATGCTAAATTTATCCAAATCTGTTCCAATGAAAAACAAACTCGCCTATATCTTGGATTGCCTGAGTAAATTTTCAGCAAATTTCAATTTTTGGGTGAACTATTACTTTAAGCTGTTTTCAGTTTACAGTGGAAATATGGGAGGCAGTGGTTCAAAATATTTTATTTTCTGTTATGCTTGTGTGGTGTAGTTTTGGCAGTAGATACATGAAATAGTTTCTCATGTTGTCATCATTATATTTGGCTCAAGTGATCCTCTGCAGCATAATGCAGGCCCGCTGGGACATCTGCTGTCAGAGATCTGTTTTCCAAAAATGTCCTGAACTAACTTATGCTTTTCTCAAGCAAAGACACTTGTTTAGTCTGTTTAGTCTGCATGCACTGCACAGGCTTTATTAGCTACATCCTGTCACATTACAAACACGGGGATGAGAGATAAGCAGGCAAGTTTTAACTCTTCATTCTCTGTCCACTAAGTTAAAATTACCATAATATTACCATGTTTCGTTTAGATGTGGTCCATTGTTTTTTGGACTTTTACCATATTATTCTTGAAAGTAGGCTACACTTTCTTTGTTCTTATGTTTGACTCTTTAAAAAACATTCTTTTGAAAATATAACATGATGTGAAATACAACATATATATATACACATATATATATATATATATATATATATATATATATATATATATATATATATATATATATATATATATATATATATATATATATATATATATATATATATATATAGGAAATTGTCTTTTTCAGGATTCTTGGATGAATTGAAAGTTCGAAAGAATGACATTCATTTAAAATTGAAGTCTTTTGTAACATTATAAATGTCTTTACTATCACTTTTGAACAATTGAATACCATACTTTTGTATGGTAGTGTATCTTAAAATACCTCACAAATATCATGAAGCATTAATTTTAGGATCATGCCACATGTCGCAGTGAAATCTAGTGATTGTTTGACAGTCCTAACAATTGCAGTCAAAACGTCTGTGGTAGAAAATAGGAAGTGGTTTTGGACAAGACATTTATGTTGAAATATTTTGTAAGTCAAGATTCTAAATAATGTTTTGCAGTTCACCGTTGTGGATATTTATGTCAGTGAAGCAGTGTGTTATGTCTACACGTAACACTGGATTTAGGCTTTTTGTTTTGATGAGCAAACGCTTTAGGATTTCCTGGGTCTTTGTGTGCTGCATGGCCACAACAGACCTTCCTATAAACTGTGTTAACCCATAGCTTCTACCGTTTGTCCTTAAAACTGTTTATAAAGAAACAAGATAACTACAGTACTGTTTTGTCTTTTACTATCTCTAAATTGAGCAAAAACGTTCACTATGTATGTAAGCACTTTGAATTTTCTTTTGAAAATGTACTTTGGTCACTACAAGTAAATACCTTGATATATGGTTGTAAACGCTCATTCAATACAATGATATTCATCATCGTGCCACTATAGTACATTTTGTAAGGTTTGAGGACTGTATGCATTTCTCTCACACTCTTAGTTGCTTAATTTCTCTCTGTAGTTGCAATCTCTGATTTAAAATGTAAAATGTATTATAAATGCAAACTCAAATAATTATGCTTTAGCAAGTGAGTTGTATAATCAAATGTATATTTATAATTTTATTTTCTGACTTCTGTGCTTTTGTAGAGCTAAAATGTGTTATTTCTGCAACATTAGTGTCACCAAATGGAATTGCAAAAACAATGAGTATTTTCAAATTGGTTTTCCAAACACTGCCATTGGTCAGGCAAACTTTTAACCTGCCCTAAAACTCATGCCTTTGGCGGAGCATTGTTTTGTGCCACAAAACCATAGCTTTTAGACTTCTCGGGAAAATCAGAAATATTATGTGAAATATTGTAATGTATAGTATTAGATATAAAAAATATTGATATTATTAATTTATATTAATGATAAGATATATTGTGTAATATAATTTATTATTATTATGGCTACACAATCAAATTTCTAATCGCGATTACAATTATGGATGCCACAACTACATAATCGTTCAAAGTGGCAATTATGTTATTCTGCGTGCTTAAGATGTGGTTGTTGTTTTTCTATGTTATCTTAAGGTTTTTTCCCATTATTTAAATTTTAGTTTTAGTGTAACATTATAATACCATTCATATTTTATAGGGGTGCTCCGATCGTTATGCGCATTTCGTCAGTAAAGCCGGTTCTCTAATCAGCGGTAAATTCCATCAGGAGCAGTAACAGCTGCTCAATGTGAAATCACGCACCTGATGGAATTTACCGCTGATTAGAGAATCGGCTTTACTGACGAGATGCGCATTAACGATCGTGATCGGAGCACCCCTAATATTTTAACTTTTTTATAATTTAAAGAAGAAACCAATCAGATTTATAGTTCACATTAGAGGCTTAAATGGTTAGTTCAACCAAATATTAAAATTATGTCATAAATGACTCACCCTCATGTCGTTCCAAACCCGTGAGACCTCCGTTTATCTTTGGAACACAGTTTAAGATATTTTAGATTTAGTCCGAGATCTCTCAGTCCCTCCATTGAAGCTGTGTGTACGGTATACTGTCTATGTCCAGAAAGGTAAGAAAAACCTCATCAAAGTAGTCCATGTGACATCAGAGGGTCAGTTAGAATTTGTTGAGGCATTGTAAATACATTTTGGTCCAAAAATAACAAAAATGACGACTTTATTCAGCATTGTCTCCTCTTCCGGGTCTGTTGTGAGTGCGACTGCTGTGACGGTTGACGTACGACGCTGCCGACGTGTTATCTTTGTTACCAGAAAACACGTCAGCAGCGTTGTACGTCAACCGTCACAGCAGTCGCACTCACAACAGACCGGACAGTATACCGTACACACAGTTTCAGTGGAGGGACAGAAAGCTCTTGGACTAAATCTAAAATATCTTAAACTGTGTTCCGAAGATGAACAGAGGTCTTATGGGTTTGGAACGACATGAGGGTGAGTCATTAATGACATAATTTTAATATTAGGGTGAACTAAACGTTTTTCCGTTAGTGTTTTCAGCTTGTTTATTTTCATATAAAAATATGGTATGTATCAAACAATGGTATAAACATAATTCAATGTAAATCGTGATAATCGTAATTAATAATCGCAATTACAATTTCAAGGGAATAATCGGCAATTCCGATTTTTTCCGTAAACGCGCAGCCCTAATTATTACATTAAATCGTGAAATATACAGTTATATATAATATTATCTTTATAATTCTTTACCAGACAATTGTTTAATGTAATTAATTATGTTATATTAGAATATAATGTTATTTTTATGCAAAGCTCTACCAAACCTTATTCATGAGGGCATTTTCTGCTTTAATACTAAAGGTCTTTGAGGAATGTTATTTGACTGCATTATTGTTTTTATTATTATTATTAACAGCTGTTTACTGAAAGAGTAACACAAATACTCTTTTATGAATGAGTATTGTTATTTATTTAAATGACTGCAGTTTTTGTTCAGTCATAACTGATCTGACTGATTGGAAGTTTACTGTATTGATCTGATTAATCGTTATCTTCTCCTGCAGGTAAATCACACTTGGCGATAGTTCAGAAAGTTAATAATGAGGGAGAAGGAGATCCGTTCTATGAGGTGCTGGGATTGGTCACTCTGGAAGATGTCATTGAGGAGATCATCAAATCAGAAATCCTGGACGAGTCTGACCTCTACAGTGAGTGGAATGTGTTTTTGTGTTGTTCGTGTGTCTTGTAATGCCTGTCATCTTTTAAATAAATCCACACAGCACTCATACAGCAACAAATTCTCCAGAATGCACACTTTTGACTTCCTCTTGCTGGCCAGCATCATAAATCTTTTCATAATGGTTGCACGCATACACTCTGCTTGCGAAATCACAGACACATGTGCTGATCATTTTTGGAGAAAAGCACTATCATCATCATGGAATTAAAACTTTGATGTAAAATCCTCTGTGTTTTGCTCCCGTTCTGCACATCGCAATTCCTTATGAATGAGATTTTTGTGCATTTCTTTGCAGCTGATAACCGTACCAGAAAGAAAGTGGCACACAATAAAAACAAGCGAGACTTCTCTGCCTTCAAACAAGAGAGTGAGTCTAAAGTCAAGATCTCTCCTCAGCTGATGCTCGCCGCTCACCGCTTCCTTGCAACAGGTAAACAATCAGTCAGACTCACTGTATCTGTACGTGTCCACTGAACAGAAAATATCCTCTCAATTGTGCTCAGAACACCAAAAGTGTCCTTAAAAATCTGCTTCAGATATGTCATTTCAATCAAGTCATCAATGCAAATTCTCTTTATGAAGACCAGTGTACCTGCATATCAGTTTAATACACTTACATTTACCTGATCCCAGTCTAGAGACACATTGAAAGCATGCAAACTGTATTTAATATGAACAAAAATCTGACACATTTTTAACCAGTTTTATTTTTACCCTTTTATTTGCATAAACTTCAGGTTTTCTTAATCTTTTGATGCTATCATCACTTTAAAATAAGGTTCAGCTTTAGTCAATGCATTATGCTTCATGAACCAACAATGAACATCGTTTTTACAGCATTTATTACATCAGGTTAATGCTTAATTAATTAAATATGCTAATGCTATTTGTTAATCTGTGTTCAGAATACATAAACTCATGTTAATTATACAACTTGAAATGTTAAAAATGCTTAAGTATATATAGAAATTAACTTTAACTCAGGATGTTAAACATCTTATTTTTTGCCATGAAAATAGCCTTGAATGCTGGCATTGATCAAACAAACAAACAAACAAACTATTATCATTTACTAATATAACAGATTAAGCAAACTAACATATTAATTTTTATTGTAAGTGCTACCGGTTTGTCAAAAAGAAAGACATGCATTTCAAATGTGCTTTAATTTTAACGTCTTTGTCTGTTTCTGTCTCTGTCTCTGTCTTCACAGAGGTTAATTTGTTCAGTCCGTCTCAGATCTCAGAGAAAATTCTTCTGCGTATCCTTAAACACCCCGATGTGATCCAGGAGATCAAATTCAATGAGAGTGATAAGAAATCGGCGCACCACTACCTTTACCTGCGTGGCAAACCCGTGGACTTCTTCATCCTCATACTGCAGGTAACAGCACAAACTGATGCCAATTACCTGATCTTTAGTAGCGTTAGGGCTTGGATGGCTTTTAAAGCCAATTAGCAAGACAAGGTGTTTTAAGCAGTTTAAGCCAACAGGCTTTAGCTCTCAGCATGAGCGTGTGCTTGGCATTAACTTCTGTTGACGCATGCTAAAACTGAGGAGTATAAATGAGACTTCCTGTCTCACATCATGGCTATATGGTGATGTTTTAGAACATCTAAATGTCTGTAATCTCTCCAGTCCATATGTTGTGCATTATGATATAATTTCAGAGGACCATAGAAGTTACTTTGAGATATAAACTACCTTTCAAAAGTTTTGGATTGTTAAAGGGATATTCACCCAAAATTGAAAAAAAATGTGTTGATCTGCTCAGCCCCAGGGCTTCCAAGATGTAGGTGACTTTGTTTCTTCAGTAGAACATTAACTGAGATTTTTAAGTCAAACCGTTGACGTCTGTCAGTCTTATAATGGAAGTGGATGGTAATCATGGTGAAAACAAAAAAAAATATATATACACACAAACAAAACCAAATTAAACCCTGTGGTTTGTGACGGTAAATATTGATGTGTAAAGACACAAAACGATCGGTCTGTGCAAGAAACAGAATAGTATTTATATTGTTTTTTTTTACCTCTGATTCACGCAATGTCTGAACTGTCAGAACTCTTCTAGGCACGTCCTCAGCAGCAGATGCAGGAGGCGTCTTCTTCTTCTTGCTTTACAGCGGACAGCAGACTTAAAATTGCATTACTGCCACCTATCTCTCAAGTGGATAATTGAAACTCCTAGTTGAGATTGTAGATAGTGTGTCAGTGGTCCATT
The DNA here is from genome assembly GCF_963082965.1 of Carassius carassius. Lineage (NCBI taxonomy): Eukaryota > Metazoa > Chordata > Actinopteri > Cypriniformes > Cyprinidae > Carassius > Carassius carassius. The sequence continues at coordinate 37,996,514 of NC_081758.1, read as the reverse complement.
TGAGAGATATGTGGCCGTAATGCACTTATATATTGGATGATATTCCGGACTTTATTCAAAACGAATTGCAAACTGTATTTGCAATTGCGTTTTCAATTTGTGGATGCATAAAAAAAAGTCCACACTAATTAATTAATAATAATTTATTACCGTCGACTGTGAGTGATGTCACTTCCCAATGCAAACACGGCCAATAAAATGGCCCCACCCCTGTCACTTGATTGACAGGTTCCGTGTAGACGTTGGAAATTCAAATGCAAAAGGAATTGCGATTCCATTTGAGTTTTGGCAGTTTACATGCACAGTGCAGAGAGAGTGAAAAGGCAAATGTGGTAATTAATATTGCTATTTAAATATGACAGGCTCATAGCTCGTAAGATATGGAAAACACAATTGCAAACGGACTTTGCATTTCCATTTTAAATTTGGCAGACACTGTGCGTTTGCTTAAACGAAAATGAAAACGGTAATGCGCGATTTGCATTTGAGTTTAGATTGTCACATTTTATGCGTGCACAAATTGAAAACGCAATTGCAAATACAATTTGCAATTCCTTTTGAATAATGTCCATAGATCATTCCATACTTATAAGTCTGTGATTCCCATCCACTTCCATTATAAGACTGATAGACTGCAATGGTTTGAGTTAAAAAAAAACTTGGTTTGTGTTCTACTGAAAAAAACAAAGTCACCTACATCTTGGATGCCCTGGGGTAAGCAGATAGTGATGCGTGGGTCGTCTCATAACCTGCGGGCCCCGCGGGTCGGGTTGGGGCGGGTAACTAAAAACTAAATTTTTAAAAATCCATTTATGTTGCATGGAATTTAGTGGTTGAAATTTTGATTCTTTCCAGAGATTCGTTGATTTTCAGTTCGTTCACCAAAACGATTCATTCACTGATTCGTTCAGTTGGCAAAAAAGAGTATCTTATGTGTTATGTGTCTTAAGTCAATGAATGTATTTACTTGTGACAAAAACTGATTTGGCTTTATTAAAGTGTGTGCATGATCGCATTAAATAAATAGTCTAAATAAATTGTAAATTGTTGAGTTATGTTCTGTATTCCAAATATGAAAACAAGCGTATGTGCACCAATAACTGTGCTTTGTATCTGCTGATTGCTGATCGAGATTTACATGCTTGGCTGACTGACCCTGTATAATCTCATTCATTTCATTCACGAACGAGATTAATCAGTTCATTCAACTCTTTCACCTACGAGAAGATCGTATTCGTTCACTACATTCAACAAGTCACATGCTCCGTCACATCTTGAGTAACTCTTTGACAGGATGAAGCAGTTCACAGAGCTGTTCACGAGCTGCGCATGCGCTGCTAATAGCGCCGCGCTCGCGCGCTGCTGTGGGAAGAACTTCATTGAACGAGAAATGAGTCTTTTACTGTCTATGGTCAGTGGATTACGTAAACGAGAATGATTCGTTCACCTAAAAGATTTGTTCACGAATGAACCATCATAGTGCAATTACCTTTAGCCTATATTAAATATCTGGAATAGATATTTTCATATTTTATTAGGTTCTTTGATAAGGTTACGATACGAAGGTATAAGTAGCAACGTAATGTCCGTGTGTCCCGATGCGCCGGGCTGGTCGGGGCGGGTCATGAAATTTTATTTTATTTGCAGGGCGGGCTGGGGCGGGCCAAATAATTTCAAAGAAGTGGGACCCGCGGGTTGGAGAAAACCCCGACCCGTGCATCACTATAAGCAGATAAACATCAAATTTTCAATTTTGGGTGAACTATTCCTTTGAGATAAATTTGGAAAGAAGTCTCTTTATGCTTACCAGTTTGGTCAAATATACAGTAAATTATTGTGAAAAATTATTATAATTTGAAATCATTTTCTGTTTAAATATATTTTAAAATGTAATTTATTCCTGTCACAGAAAGCTGAATTTTCAGCATCATTACTCCAGTCTTGATTGTCACACAGTCCTTCAGAAATCATTTTAATATGCTGATTTGGTGCACAAGAAACATTTCTTAATAATTATCAATGTGGAAAACAGTTGTAATGCTTAATATTTTTGTGGAAAGAAAAATTTTTATTCTTTGATGAATAGGAAGAAAAACTTTATTAGATGAGAAAAGACGAGAAAAAAGAACCACTGTTGTCTGACTTCCGCAGCAGTGGAGCTGTGTTGCTGGTGTGCAGGTCTGTTCAGGTCTGAAACCGGTCTGTGGTTTGTCCCAACAAGATAACAGAAGATAAAAGATAAAAGTTGAAGATTCAAGAAACTTACCAGTAAAAGTTTCATCAGAAAGAATTCAAAACATAGAGAAAAAAAAAAGTCTACTTCTCTCTCAAGAACCGCATCCCCAAAATATGTCTGAAATACAATAAATACTTTATAAAAAAAAAAAAAACTGGGCCAAAATACCTTGTAATTGTTGCACAACTCTAGTAAATTAGCAATAAAAAGCATGTGATGAAAGTTGCCAATAAACAGGTTTAATGAAATATGTATGCACATGCGTTCCCATCCATTAGCTTGGTTATTTAAACCATTTGTTTAAAATATGCCACTGTGTTAAATCATTATCACCTGGATGAAGCTCATCTCATATTTTGGGGGCTTTTAGCATGCAGAAATCCATATGATTTTTTAAGAGTAGTTATTTAGTTGTACTTTTTCCCACAGTGGTACCATCATCCATCACTTATTCCTTCATTCATTCTCTCCGTCTCACTCTTGGGTTTGTTGTTGTTATTATTGGCTTCTAAACAATCATTAGACCATTCAGCCCATGCTGGTTAAACATCACATGCCCACCTCAGCCTTTTAGTGATTCAGTGAATTACAGACCCCACACATTCTTTCCTCTACAATGGGTGTTTAAAGCCATGATAATCCTAAAAATAAAAACGGGGGAAACCACATATTAGGAAAAAGAAATCTGGGTTTCTGCAGATTTTATGAAGGTAGATTTATCATCATTTACTGACGATCAAGTTGTTCCAAACATGTATGGATTTTTTTCTTCTGTTAAATGCAGTTGCTGGTAGTCTTTGATCTACCTAGTGTGGGCAAAAAACTGTGGAGATCAATGGCTACCTGCAGCTTATGTTACTAATGTTTTCCAAGTATCTTCTTTTGCATTCAACAGAAGAAAAAAAATCATACAGGTTTGGAACAACATGAGGGGAGTAAATGATGACAGATTTTTCATTATGGGTGACCCTTTTAAGATCAATTGAAGAAAATTTAGATAATTAATTAAAGGGAACACAATACATCAGTATGTTTGTTAAATGAAACCATACACAACAAAGTATACAGCGAGTTGTATTAGCAACAAATTTGAAAAATACAAGAAGTTATTTTTGTATCATTGAGGTTCGATTTTATTTTTAATTTTTTTATTATCGGTTTCCATTTAATGTTTTTTTTTAAATATAAATCATTTTGTTATTTTTTAAAATGGGTATGTATAGTTTTTATACATTTTTATTTCAGTTGAAGTTTTAAGTTAAGTTAAAGTCATGTTAAGCTAAATGTAAAAGAGAAATATTGGCAACTAGCTGAAATATATTTTTTTATGTTTTCATTTTATTTCAGTTAAATGTTTATTTCAGTTAACACTTTTTTTTAAGCTCCAGTTTTCTGTTTCTAAGAAAACAAATCTTAATATCTTCATTTTGCCTCTGAAGTAAATATCTCTTGATTTAAGGATGTTTAAAATAGGACAAAAATAAGAAGATAAGTATTTTTGTAGCGCAAGCAACACTTAATGCCATGACTTTATGAATGTAAGATTTTCTGCTCAAATTTCAGACCTTTTTAATGCCATCATTTCTGGAAAGGGTGATTAAGACTATTTAAGACCCGCAGAAATAATACATATAGACACATCTTAAACTTGTGTAGTTTGTGGCTCGTAATAATTCACAACACTGATCTTTGTTCCTTGAACTGTCATGGATTTAACTTGTCAGGTTCAAGCGTTCCGGTTAAAATGTCTGAAGTCAGTACACCGGTGTAGATTATTCACAGTGAGAAGGAGATTCATTAATAGGTTATGAAGTGCACACTAGCAGCAGTTTGAGACTGTTAAATATGTCATGCAGCTGTTGGTGCGGCTTTTGTTATTTATGATTTAAAGCGGCTCAATGATGGGTTTGTGGAAGCAGGATATGCTGTATTTATTATGATTATTATTTAATACATTAAGTGCACTTGCAAGTAGACTTCCCAACATGGAGACCTTTCTTTCCTGGCACCGGTTGAAGACGGCCTCAAGCTGAGAGCGGCCGAGTGACCTTCATCAAAGATTAATGCTGCTTTCTCTGAGGTGTCAGGCTTTGTGCTTAAGATACATAGCACTCTCTTCTGCTGCACTCCTGTGTATATGTGCTAAAATGACTAGTGTCTTCAAATCATTTGATGTTTGTTGAGTTGACTTTAAAATTGGGTTTTAGATATTCATGATAAACATAGCTCTTTAGTTTGTGTTTAAAAAAATCCACACAAATAGCTTTTTTTTTTTATATAGAAGAAATGCATTTGGTGGAGTGACCGGCATAATTGTACAGGACATCTTCAAGAGCGACTAATCGTTTGGACAAACCACTGTCTAACTGATTTTGGAAATATGTAGTTTTGCACATCCCTATTTAACTCTGTTTTGTGAAGGAGAGAATTATAACTGTGCATGAAGAGAAGCTGTGATTGTCTCTCCTGTACACAAATACTTGAAGTTTGCTTTTCTTCACTGCACATGAGCACTGTTGTTAGTTACTCAAACAAAGACCTGTTAAACAAACATCGTAGCAATTTTACAGTGTGTGTTTGGCCACCCACGTTATGTGTTTGTGAATGATTGACAGTGAAGCTGAGGAGAGGTTACTGAGTGATGCAACTTCCCGAGGCCTTCTGCACGTACACACACATCTAAACAAAAATTATCTCTTCTCAACACCTCCATTATTTATACAACCCATCTGCTGGCATTGCATGACCAGTGTGTCATACCATGAATGTATGAGACAAATTGCCATGACACTTTGTGTTTGGGATATCCAGGAAGTTCTTTTTTCTTTTTTGTTATTTATTGTTCATAAAATTATTTCTTTAACTATATATATATATATATATATACACACACACACACACATATATATGAATGCATGCATGTATAAATAATATATATATATATATATATATATATATATATATATATATATATATATATATATATATATATATATATATATATATTCTCATTCAAAGAGTTTTCTTTATTTTCATGACTATGAAAATTGTAGAGTCACACTGATTCATCAAAACTATGAATTAACACATGTGGAATTATATACATAACAAAAAAGTGTGAAACAACTGAAAATATGTCATATTCTAGGTTCTTCAAAGTAGCCAACTTTTGCTTTGATTACTGCTTTGCACACTCTTGGCATTCTCTTGATGAGCTTCAAGAGGTAGTCACCTGAAATGGTTTTCACTTCACAGGTGTGCCCTGTCAGGTTTAATAAGTGTGATTTCTTGCCTTATAAATGGGGTTGCTTGGGACCATCAGTTGTGTTGTGCAGAAGTCAAGTGGATACACAGCTGATAGTCCTACTGAATAGACTGTTAGAATTTGTATTATGGCCAGAAAAAAGCAGCTAAGTACAGGAAAACGAATGGCCATCATTACTTTAAGAAATGAAGGTCAGTCAGTCCGAAAAAATGGGAAAACTTTGAAAATTTGAAAGTGCAGTCACAAAAACCATCAAGCGCTACAAAGAAACTGGCTCACATGCGGACTGCCCCAGGAAAGGAGACCAAGAGTCACCTCTGCTGCAGAGGATAAGTTCATCCGAGTCACCAGCCTCAGAAATCACAGGTTAACAGCAGCTCAGATTAGAGACCAGGTCAATGGCACACGGAGTTCTAGCAGCAGACACATCTCTAGAACAACTGTTAAGAGGAGACTGTGTGAATCAGGCCTTCATGGGAGAATATCTGCTAGGAAACCACTGCTAAAGAAAGGCAACAAGCAGAAGAGACTTGTTTGGGCTAAAGAACACAAGGAATGGACATTAGACCAGTGGAAATCTGTGCTTTGGTCTGATGAGTCCAAATTTGAGATCTTTGGTTCCAACCACCATGTCTTTGTGCGACGCAGAAAAGGTGTACGGATGGACTCTACATGCCTGGTTCCCACCGTGAAGCATGGAGGAGGAGGTGTGATGGTGTGGGGGTGCTTTGCTGGTGACACTGTTGGGGATTTATTCAAAATTGAAGGCATACTGAACCAGCATGGCTACCACAGCATCTTGCAGCGGCATGCTATTCCATCCGGTTTGCGTTTAGTTGGACCATCATTTTTTTTTCAACAGGACAATGACCCCAAACACACCTCCAGGCTGTGTAAGGGCTATTTGACCAAGAAGGAGAGTGATGGGGTGCTGCGCCAGATGACCTGGCCTCCACAGTCACCGGACCTGAACCCAATCGAGATGGTTTAGGGGTGAGCTGGACCACAGACTGAAGGCAAAAGGGCCAACAAGCGCTAAGCATCTCTCGGGGAACTCCTTCAAGACTGTTGGAAGGCCATTTCAGGTGACTACCTCTTGAAGCTCATCAAGAGAATGCCAAGAGTGTGCAAAGCAGTAATCAAAGCAAAAGGTGGCTACTTTGAAGAACCTACAATATGACATATTTTCAGTTGTTTCACACTTTTTTGTTATGTATATAATTCCACATGTGTTAATTCATAGTTTTGATGCCTTCAGTGTGAATCTACAATTTTCATAGTCATGAAAATAAAAAAAAACTCTTTGAATGAGAAGGTGTGTCCAAACTTTTGGGCTGTACTGTGTGTATATATATATATATATATATATATATATATATATATATATATATATATATATATATATATACAACCCGAATTCCGGAAAAGTTAAATCTATTCACAATAGATTATAGATAACGTAGCAAATGTTTAAACTGAGAAATTTTACACTTTTATCCACTTAATTAGCTCATTTAAAATTTAATGCCTGCTACAGGTCTCAAAAAAGTTGGCACGGGGGCAACAAATGGCTAAAAAAGCAAGCAGTTTTGAAAAGATTCAGCTGGTAGAACATCTAGTGATTAATTAAGTTAATTGATATCAGGTCTGTAACATGATTAGCTATAAAAGCTTTGTCTTAGAGAAGCAGAGTCTCTCAGAAGTAAAGATGGGCAGAGGCTCTCCAATCTGTGAAAGACTGCGTAAAAAAATTGTGGAAAACTTTAAAAACAATGTTCCTCAACGTCAAATTGCAAAGGCTTTGCAAATCTCATCATCTACAGTGCATAACATCATCAAAAGATTCAGAGAAACTGGAGAAATCTCTGTGCGTAAGGGACAAGGCCGGAGACCTTTATTGGATGCCCGTGGTCTTCGGGCTCTCAGACGACAGGGCATCACTCATCGGCATGATTGTGTCAATGACATTACTAAATGGGCCCAGGAATACTTTCAGAAACCACTGTCGGTAAACACAATCCGCCGTGCCATCAGCAGATGCCAACTAAAGCTCTATCATGCAAAAAGGAAGCCATATGTGAACATGGTCCAGAAGCGCCGTCGTGTCCTGTGGGCCAAGGCTCATATAAAATGGACTATTTCAAAGTGGAATAGTGTTTTATGGTCAGACGAGTCCAAATTTGACATTCTTGTTGGAAATCACGGACGCCGTGTCCTCCGGGCTAAAGAGGAGGGAGACCTTCCAGCATGTTATCAGCGTTCAGTTCAAAAGCCAGCATCTCTGATGGTATGTGGGTGCATAAGTGCATACGGTATGGGCAACTTGCATGTTTTGGAAGGCTCTGTGAATGCTGAAAGGTATATAAAGGTTTTAGAGCAACATATGCTTCCCTCCAAACAACGTCTATTTCAGGGAAGGCCTTGTTTATTTCAGCAGGACAATGCAAAACCACATACTGCAGCTATAACAACAGCATGGCTTCGTCGTAGAAGAGTCCGGGTGCTAACCTGGCCTGCCTGCAGTCCAGATCTTTCACCTATAGAGAACATTTGGCGCATCATTAAACGAAAAATACGTCAAAGACGACCACGAACTCTTCAGCAGCTGGAAATCTATATAAGGCAAGAATGGGACCAAATTCCAACAGCAAAACTCCAGCAACTCATAGCCTCAATGCCCAGACGTCTTCAAACTGTTTTGAAAAGAAAAGGAGATGCTACACCATGGTAAACATGCCCCCGTCCTAACTATTTTGAGACCTGTAGCAGAAATCAAAATTGAAATGAGCTCATTTTGTGCATAAAATTGTAAACTTTCTCAGTTTAAACATTTGCTATGTTATCTATGTTCTATTGTGAATAAAATATTGGCTATATATATATGCATGCATACAATAGAGAAGTCAATGTTTAATCATCATAATAATTATGCAGTAATTGACTTTGGCGTCATTTATTCAAACTCAAACCCTATTTTCATGAAAAACAAAAAGGGAGATGTTTTGAACGTTCTAGCTGATTATTTCTATACAGTGAAAGCATACAGTGGCAAAGAAGTGTCAGTTGTCTAGGTATGCAAGATTGTTTGTTGTTGACATCTTAAGGTGGGGAATGCCGTCTTAAGTGTGTTTATGATTGATAAATGTGAACTTTTCCCTTTGCCAGCACACACATACACACTTTGCCCACCTCACAGCCATGGATTTGTGTATTAAGTGGCACAAGGACGATTTTCTTATGTTTGTGTGTGTGTGTGTGTGTGTGCATGCTTTTTGTCCTGGAGGTCTTTCTCGTTAAGGTCAGTTCATATATTTGTAAAACGTGGTTGATCTGATCTTTCCAGAAAAACCGGATTCATGCAGCCGTTGCAGTCCCCTCCCTGCAAACAGTCTCACTCCATTGATTCTTGCAAAGGCAACTGTCTGTGTGTGTGTTTGTGTGTGTGTGTGTGTGTGTGTGTGTGTGTGTGTGTGTGTGTGTGTATCAACAATGTGATCATGCTGCATTGTGCACCTCATTGTGTGGACATCAGTCACTCTGTGGTATTCGGCCCCCTTATGTGTGTGTGTGAGCATCATTATTGTCTCAGTGGATTTACTGTGCTACAGTTCTCACATTCCTCTTGACCAGAGCTCACATTTACACACTTCTATCGCTGTAATTCACCCAGAGCCTTCTCAGTTTATTTGACTGCAAGTCTTTACCTTTGTTCATTTATGTGTCCGTTCACCTTCCAGAAAAAAATTACTCTCGTTTTCCTTGTGTCTGGGAAACTAGTCGTGTGGAATGTTCTCCATTCAGATTGGCAAAGGCTTATGGCCCTGTCTTCAATTGATTTAAAGGATAAGTTCACCCGAAAACTTGAATTTGGCATCATTTATTTAAACTTAAACCCTGTTTTAATGAAAAACAAAAAGGGAGATGTTTTGATAAACAGTCTAGCTGATTATTTCTATACAGTGAAAGCATACAGTGGCAAAGAAGTGTCAGTTGTCAATCAAAGTCAAAATTCTAACTGAATAGTGACCTAAATTTGACTGTTTCTTACATTAAGCCATCATGTGGCTTACTTTGATTTTTTTATATTTTTAAAAAGTATGAGTTTGTCAGCCAGTTTGGCAGAATTTCTTTAAAAATATTAGTAAAAATATTAGTAAATCATGACGGTTTTCTTACTGATCAGATTTGAATGTACAATATTGTTAGTGTATGTTTTTTTTATACAAATTAACACTTTTTTTTTTAATTCAGCTAATAAAAAAATAAAAAAGTTATTTTGAGCATAAGAGACTTCTTTCAGAAAAGAAAAAGAAATTCCGAACGTAATTTTGTTTGTTAAAAGCCCCTCAGATTAATCTTGCTGCTTTGTACACAGGGCCGTGTGGAGGTGGAGGCTGGGAATGAGAATATGAAGTTTGAGACCGGGCCTTTCTCTTTCTATGGAGTCAAGGCTCTCAGCGCTTCAACACCAGGTGAGACAAACACACAGAAAATACAACATACATCACAAATAACAAATACATGCAAACAAATACTCATCTCATCCTGCTTGATTAAAAAACTTCAAAATGGGATTCTATATGGAAGTCTAATACTCATGCACATACAGTATATACCTGTATATATTACTACATATTGTGTTGCCATCCCCTTCACAGCTCTGGGTTCATATATTAAGTGACTAAGATCAGGATAGTCTATTTAAAGTTCATATCCTACACTCTCCTTTCAGATTTGTGTATGTGGATGAGCAGTAGGTGGTCTTGTTTGTGAGTCTGTGCATGCATTATGGTAAATACCACATTATTAAAGGGTTCAACAGCAGATGAGAAAACACTTTAAAGCACTAATCACTCATAATTATAATTATCTCACGTGGGTTATTAGGACTTTTCCAGACCACCCATCTATCCTCATCGGGCTTAGGAAAAGCAGTAGATCATTGCCCTCTAGTGCCGCATCTAGAGGATGCCATTATCCTTTTTTTCATTTAAAGGGATTTTTCTCCCATTATTGGAAATTATCATAATTTGCTCACCCTCATGTCTTTCCAAACTTCTATGACTTTTCAGTCTTGTACTGAATGAGACTGCAGGCAGAATGTGGATGCCGCTCTTTGTTATAGAGTAAAAGTAAATAGTATTTGCAGAAAATAAACATCATAAAAGTATTTTATACTACTCTTGCAATATTGCAAGTGTTTTGAAGCCATATGATAGCTTTGTGTGAGGAATAGACACACTGTGCAAATTTTATTTATAACGCGTTCTCTCGCTATAATGTTAGCTAGCAAACAAAAGCAATATGTAGCATTAGTTTTGTTAAATACATGCTTTGATAATAAAGACAACATGTGTTCAAACATCCTGCCCCCTAATAAATAAACTCAATAAGTATTTCTTCTTGTACTGTCCACCTGACTCATTCAGAAAATTTTTACTGAGGTGTTTAAAGTTGTCGCGCTAATTGCATTATCAGGTTCAGCGCTCCTATTGGTTCTTGGTTTAATGGTCTTCGTAGAAGTCACACTACAGGAAAGTGTCGAAATCATCAGACACTGCCAGAATTCAATGGGAAGAAATTATTGATTGCAACAACAGCCATTAATCGGCTGTCAGTGAACATGTCAAATCAGCGATCAAAGACAACAGATTTTAGCCTAGGATTATAGGAATATTTTAGGATTTCCTAAATTCTGGTCTCAGACGACCAAACCGCACAGTGTGAGCCTGGCTTTATTCTCACACAAACTGACTTTTGACAAGAGCAGCGTGAATGTTTTGCCTAACATCTCCTTTTGCAATCCACAAAAGAAGGAAAGTCATATCTGTTTGGAAAACCATCACCAAATTCAAATTTTTGGGTCCATTATCCCTTTATTTATAAAAGATGTCATGCTGCGTTTTATGTTTGTCTATCTGTGCTCACGTATGTACACAACCGTTCAAAGATTTGAGGTTGGTAAGATTTATATTTTTTATATTCATATTATCTCTTCTGCTCACAAAGGCTGCATTTGTATGATTAAAAATATTTAAAACTGTAATATTGTGATTTATTAATATAATTTCAAGTAACTGTTTTCTATTTGAATATACTTTAAAATGTAATTTATTCCTGTGATGCAAAGCTGAATTTTTAGCACCATTACTCCAGTGTCACACGATCCTTCAGAAATCAATCTAATGCTGATGCAAAAAAAAAATATATATATATATATTATTATCAATGTTGAAAACAGTTGTGGTGCTTAATATTTTTGTATAAACCACGACACTTTTTTTCAGGATTATTTCATGAATATAAAGTTTAAAAGAACAGCATTTATTTGAAATAGCAATATATTGTAAGTGTTTTACCATCGTGATCGAGCAACATAATGCATCCTTGCTGAATAAAAATATATAATTCCTACTGCCTACTGACTGTAAACATTTGAACAGTAGTGTATGTCTTCTACCTTGTGTTTTTCCTGTACCTGTACTTCCCTCTTCCCTCATCCATGTCTTACCCTTCCCATCAATCTCTGTCTTTCTCTCTCGCTCTCAGTGAGAGTGTCTCGTCCTCGTCACCTGTCTCTTAAGAGATGCTCTCTCTTCTCTCGTTTCCCAGGTAACTGCCGGCATGTCTGGGCTCTCTAACCACTCACTGGGAAGGGTCGGACTGATTAACAGCAATAGTTTTCACAGAAATAACCCCTTAAGTGCTAATTAGGGAGCAGCCTTTTGCTTCTTCTCTTACACTAAAGTAGATTAGATATTTGTACACAAATGTCAATAACGTAACAAATTTTAGAATATTTTAACTGACCTAGAGTTGAAAAATCCCTCTTATGCATCTGCTATCCTCCAGAGTCTAAACAATTAAACACGCTTTAAGAAATATTTCAACAAAAAATTAAAACTGTCAACATTTAACTCATCCTCATGTCATTTCAAACCTGTATGATTTTATTTCTTTAATAATTATTTATTTATTAATATTTTTAGAAAATCTGCTCTTATGTAAAAGTAGACTCTGTCAAGCCACAAAAAGTGCCATAAAAGTAGTACTTATGATGAACATGTACAAGCACTAAATAGATGTCAGAACTGGTGCATTTTCAGTAGATAATGGATTCAATCACGTAAAGTTATCATATGGCTTCAGAAGATAATGTAATGCACAAGAAATATAGATTGCTGTAATGGTGATTTTGCTTTCTGGGGCTTGACATTCTTCTAAACGAGCTGCTGTACTGAGAATGTGCCAGTAGGTGGCGAGATCTGAGCGGCGCATGTCTGTGTGACATCCAGCACTTCTGCCTCTCTCTGTTCTTATCCTTCTGTAGCTGATTCTTCACTTCTGAATCTATATACAGTCTTACATTTATACTATGTAGTGTTGTGTGTGAATATATAGCCTCTAAACACACTTACATCACAAAAACCTGACTTTATACACATGAACACTTGTTGAACGGTTTGGGGTTGGTAATATTTTTATGTTCTGAAATAAGTCTCTTATTCTTCAAGGCTTTATTTATTTTAAAAATGCCATTATAACAGTAATCTTGTGAAATTGTGAATAAATGTTTTCTATTTTATCTTAAAATGTAAAAAGAAATTCCTGTGATGGCAAAGCTAAATTTTCAGCAGTTTTTACTGTAGTTTTTGTTGTTACACTGATTATTATCAGTGTGAAAAAAAACAGTTGTTGTGCTTCAATATTTTTTTGTGGAAATGATTTTTTCAGGATTCTTTGAATAGAAAGTATATATTTTTTCAATATTTTAAATCTCTTCTTTTGATCAATTCATACTCGCTGAAATAATAATGATAATAATAATAATTATAATTAGTTTAATAATTACTTGCTGACTAAACTTTTAAATAGTATTTTGTGTTTTACTACTGCTGCTAATGTTCCTGCATTCTCTACATTGTTTTATGTATGTATGCATATATATACACTCACCTAAAGGATTATTAGGAACACCTGTTCAATTTCTTATTAATGCAATTATCTGTTCAACCAATCACATGGCAGTTGCTTCAATGCATTTAGGGGTGTGGTCCTGGTCGAGACAATCTCCTGAACTCCAAACTGAATTTCAGAATGGGAAAGAAAGGTGATTTAAGCAATTTTGAGCATGGTTGCTGGTGCCAGACGGGCCGGTCTGAGTATTTCACAATCTGCTCAGTTACTGGGATTTTCACGCACAACCATTTCTAGGGTTTACAAAGAATGGTGTGAAAAGGGAAAAACATCCAGTATGCAGCAGTCCTGTGGGTGAAAATGCCTTGTTGATGCTAGAGGTGAGAGGAGAATGGGCCGACTGATTCAAGCTGATAGAAGAGCAACTTTGACTGAAATAACCACTCGTTACAACCGAGGTGTGCAGCAAAGCATTTGTGAAGCCACAACATGCACAACCTTGAGGCGGATGGGCTACAACAGCAGAAGACCCCAACGGGTACCACTCATCTCCAGTACAAATAGGAAAAAGAGGCTACAATTTGCATGAGCTCACCAAAGTTGGACAGTTGGAAGACTGGAAAAAAGTTGCCTGGTCTGATGAGTCTCGATTTCTGTTGAGACATTCAGATGCTAGAGTCAGAATTTGGCGTAAACCGAATGAGAACATGGATCCATCATGTCTTGTTACCACTGTGCAGGCTGGTGGTGCTGGTGTAATGGTGTGGGGGATGTTTTCTTGGCACACTTTAGGCCCCTTAGTGCCAATTGGGCATCATTTAAATGCCACAGCCTACCTGAGCATTGTTTCTGACCATGTCCATCCCTTTATGACCACCATGTACCCATCCTCTGATGGCTACTTCCAGCAGGATAATGCACCATGTCAAAAAGCTCGAATCATTTCAAAATGGTTTCTTGAACATGACAATGAGTTCACTGTTTTTTTTATTTTTTATAGAATGATATCTGGGGCTGTGAAGCCATAAAAGTGGTCAATATGAATCATATCTTATATTCTATGGGCCCTGTATTCATGTTTGAGTGAACTACTCTTTTAACTCTCTTTGAACCTCTCTAATTCCATTTGAATCTTGTAGTGATAAGTGTGTTTGTGTGACATTTGATCTGATGATCATTAATACACTGAAGATGTTAAAGCTCTTGATAGGTTTTATTTATTTATTTATTTGCCTTGGCTGCAAGATATGTGACCCTGGACCCTGTCTTAAGTGTAATTTTTTTCAAAACTGAGATTTATACATCATCTGAAAGCTGAATAAATAAGCTTTCCATTGATGTATTGTTAGGATATGACAATATTTGGCGGAGATACAACTATTTGAAAATATAGAATCTGAGGGTACGAAAAAATCTAAATATTGAAAAAATCGCCCTTTAAAGTTGTCCAAACCTTTTTTATTTGCAGGATCTAAATTAGTAAATTTTTTAAAAATGCATCCCAATAATTTCAGCACATAAGAACACTCTGGATTACAGGTGCATCTAAAAAAAATTTAATATCATGGAAAAGCTCTTTATTTTTTGTAATTTAATTAAAAAATGCAAACTTTTCGTATTTTCTAGATTCATTGCACACAAATGAAATATTTTAAAAGTTTTTTTTTTACTTCTGATGGTTACAACTTACAGCTTAGGAAAATAAAAAATTCAGTATCTCAAAAAAGTTGAATATTTTCTCAAAGATCAATCAAAAAAAGATTTACAAAACAGAAATGTTCAAGATCTCCAAAGCAGGTTTAATTATGCACTCAATACCTGGTTGGGGCTCCTTTTGTATGAATTACTGCTTCAATGCGGCGTGGCATGGAGGCGATCAGCTTGTGGCACTGCTCAGGTGTTATGAGAGACCAGGTTGCTTTGATAGCGGCCTTCAGCTCCTCTGTATTCAGGTCAGGTGAGTTGGCTGGCCAATCAAGCACAATAATATCATGGTCATCAAACCACTTGGAAAGTGGTTTTGGCACTGTGGGCAGGTGCTAAAGTCCTGCTGGAAAACGAAATCAGCATCTCCATAAAGCTTGTCAGCAGATGGAAGCATAAAGTGCTCCAAGATCTTCTGCATCGACTTTGGACTTGATAAAACACAATGGACCAAGACCAGCAGACGTCACGGCACCCACATCATCACTGACTTCAGAAACTTCCTTGATTTCCAAATGAAATGCTAAATTTACTTTCATCTGAAAAGAGGACTGTGGACCACTGAGCAACAGTCCAGTTCTTTTTCTACTTACCCCATGTGAAATGCTTCTGACATTTTTTTCTGGTTCAGGAGTGGCTTAGTTCTAGGAATGTGACAGCTGTAGCCCTTTACCTGAAGACGTCTGAATGTGGAGACTCTTGATACACTGACTCCGGCTTCAGTCCACTCCTTGTGAAGCTCTCCCGAGTTCTTGAATCGGCTTTTCCTGACAATCTTCCCAAGGCTGTGGTCATTCCTGTTGCTTGTGCACTTTTTCCTTCCAGTCAACTTTCTATGAACATATTTTGATACAGCACTCTGTGAACTACCCGCCCTTTCAGCAGTGACCTTCTGTGGCATACACTCCTTGTGGAGAGTGCTTATGATTGTGTTTTGGACAACTGTCAAGTCAGTAGTCTTTCCAATATTAGTGGTTGCATGTTCTAAACTAGCCCAATAGGTACCCAGTATTTATAATCAAAATTACTCAAACTAATCAAGCTTAAAAATTAATATTCTGGAATATTCAATTTTTTTGAGATACTGAATTTTTAATTTTCCTAAACTGGAATTAGTAAACATCAGAATAAAAAAAAAACCTCTTGAAATATTTCATTTGTGTGCATTGAATCTAGAATATTACAAAATTAGCTTTTTTTTAAGTAAATTACAAAAAATAAAGACCTTTTCCATGATATTCACATTTTTTCAGATATACCTCTATGTCTGGATTATAAAATTGCCAGAAATTAAAGAATTATTTTGGTCGAGACACTACATTTAATGTCTCTGTCACTTTTTATAATGATTATTATTCTTATTATTAATAAACAATTCTAAAGACCTCAACTGTAGGTAAAATAGAAAAAATTGAAAACTAGGGAAATAGACAAAAAAAAAAGATTGTATTAATACCATATGAATCTTTTAGGACATAATTGTTTTTTCAGATGCATTTACCCATACATATATATTCACTTACCAGCCTCAGCACGCTAGCTCACTTGGTTGCATTATTTTATTTTAATGGCAACTTTGCTCATCATATTGCAAAGTACTATTTATTTATTTCTACAATACCATTTATTTATTTATTTGATCAAAAAAAAAAAGTAAAAACAGGTTTAAAATAGCTGGGTTTTTTTTTTATAAATTGTAAAATATAATTTATTCCTGTGTACTCACCCTCCTCTCCCACACCTTTTCCCTGTTTTTTGTTTTTCTCTTTTTTCAGAGTTCCTTTCGCCATCTCACATTTGCGGGCTCAACCGATCAGCGTCTCTGAGCTACACGGATCGCCCTGAACCTCAGTCCGTCAGCGGCAGCAACACGCAGCTCAGCAGTGCTGCCTTGCCACAGTACACCCCAGACTTCAACGTCCGAGCTCTGGAGGACCTACAGTTTGTGAAGGTAAAGGTATATTTAAGTGATGCACTGAAATATTCAGCCGAAAATGAATTTCGGCTTTGGTCAAAATGGTATTGGAGGGCCTAAATCATTGACCGAACGAAGTTTAATTATCGTTTCTCCAATGGTGCGTTTTGACTGTGTCTGCGTCTATTTTGTGCACTCAAAATGTCAGCTGTGTGGACACTAATGGCTTGATTTCTCGTTTTTGATCGATTTTCATTTTAATGAACTAAGTTCTTTTAATCTATGCTGATTTTCAACTGATTCGTTTGTGGGGCACTTGTATTGTAAATAATGTGTTATGTAAAATTACATTAACGGAACGTTTCACCCATGAATTAAAATTTGCTGAAACTTTTCTCAGCCTCAGACCATCCAAGAAGTAGATGAGTTTTTCTTTATCAGAACTGATTTGGAGAAATTTAGTATTACATCACTTGCTCACTAGTGGAGTGAATGGGTGTCGTCAGAATGAGAGTTCAAACAGCTGATAAAAACATCACAATAATCCACATCACTCCAGTCCTTCAATTAATGTCTTGTGAAGTAAAGTGGTGTTTTCAATTTTAAACTATTGCTTCTGGCTAAAATACAAGTCCTCTGTCCATATATCCATATTGCTTTCTTGTCTGAATTAGGAGAGAAGTATGCACAGATCAAGCACTGTTTACAAGCAAAAACAGTTTTAAACGAATATGTCAATGGATTTTAATGTAAGAGGACAACAGGGGATGTACTTTTCACTGGAGAAATCCTTTGTATAGATTATGGACAGTTCAAAGTTAAAACTCCTGAATGATTCTTACAAACACACAACTTTTCACTTTAAAAGATGTTAATTGATGGTCTGGAGTTGTGTGGGTACTTGTGGATTATTGTGATGTTTTATCAACTGTTTGGACTCCCATTATGACGGCACCCATTCACTGCAGGGGATCCATTGGTGAGCAAGTGACATAATGCTGACCTATTCCAGGTGTTAGTTTTTTTACATACTGGTAAATAAAAAAAATGTATAGCCTGAATGCACTGTTAGTCGCTTTGGATAAAAGTGTCTGCTGAATGCTTAAATATGTTCCCATGAAGAATGAAACTCATCTATATCTTGGATGACCTAAGGGTGAGAACATTTTAAGCAACTTTTCATTATTGTGTAAACTATTTCTATAAACTTGACCAAACTTCACATGTTGAAAGAAACGTCCTGTAAGAGACGCGTTTCTGTAAGTGTTCCAACTACAGAAAGACATCAATTAAACACAGATGCTATTTCTTCCATTTCAGTCGGTTGGGCAACGCAGTGCGAAAGTGAGGAATTTTTTATACACATTCAGCCACAGCTGTCACTGTTCTAGACTGTTTGTTCTGCCTCTGGATATATATATAGTCCAGTCAGTGTCAAGTCACATTATGTGGAGTACCACCCCTTTTTGGGCATTTTCACTATGGTTCTCATAGGCAATACAAATATTTTATTTTGTAAAACTGCAAGCACTGCAAATGTAATCTGTATGAGATCAGTGAGGGCTAGCACTAACATGCTTTCGTAATCATATATAACTTTAACCCTTGTATGGTGTTTTGATCTGTGGGACCTGTTTTCATTTTTTATGAAAAGGAACAATTAATTCAGACTCATTGGCCTTGGCTCATATTCTGTGAAGAAAACATATCAGAACACATTTCGTCACACAGAACACAGCACCCCCTACACATGTATATTACATAAAGTATGTTCCGGTCCACTGGACCCAGGCTAATAAAAGTGAAGAAATTGTCACTCTGTCCCCTCCTCTTGTCTGGGCCTGCTTTTAGTGTGTGTGTGTGTGAGTGTGTGTGTGTGTGTGTGTGAGAGAGAGAGAGAGAGAGAGAGAGAGAGTGTGAGTGTGAGTGTGAGTGTGAGTGTGAGTGTGAGTGTGAGTTTTGTGTTTCTGCCCTTGCCGTTTCTGCACAAGGTTGTAGCACTTTAAATGTTTATTTGATTATGATTACAAATCATAAATGTAATCTAACAAAGGTAAAGGGCAAATATTAACCATATATGCTGATTATTGCTTGTAATTGATGAAGTAAACATCTGTTTAGTATTTCAAAACAAAATATTTAATTGCATTGAATTAAAAACGCAAAAATGCAGTGGGTCCACCAGACCTATGAACACTGGCTGAATAACAAAAATATGAACACCACGCAAGGGTTAACTCGTGCAGCGACTGATGAGAACAAACATACCTCTATTATTAAATCAGGTCATATGGTATTTTAAAGTGTCCTAATTTTGTTCCGGAGTCCCCTACAACAGGTTTTACTGCATCAAGGGCCAGAAAACATTGTAATATTCTCAGAATATACATTTAATATTAGAATAATTTTTCAATGATTTCAACATGATTTGTTCAAAGCCGTTCTGAGTTTAAGGTCCGTAAACTCTTCCCTTCCATAAACCTACTCTGCTCTGATTGGTCAGCTGGCCAAGTGTGTTGTAATTGGTCTTTCTGGATACAATGCGTCTCGGAAACGAAATGGCCATTACCATAATTCATTTTTGCTCCGGAGGGTTACTTGTAAACAATAAGGTTACAAAAATGGCATCAATATTACCTTATAAATTCGAGCCTGTATCCAAGAATGATACCGATGCAGTCACTCAAGCTCCATCGCAAGCACAAATAGATCAGGCCGTTTCTCAGTGGTAAGTTTAAACTTATATATGTATGTGGTAATTTACATGTGGTGACAGCAGTTTTATTGCATTCATTATTTACTTTATTTGAGGTGCACATGTGGAAACGGTGTTAGAATGCCCCCAGTGAGGCTGAAAACACTGCGTCTTCTCGACATGATGTAAACACTAACTATTGGTAGTGTTTGTGGGAAGGTCAGTTTGTTCGTATTTCGTGGGCAGGCTGGGATTGTGTGTAAATGTGTTACCTTGTGACGTATACAGGCAAAAGATTTGAAAATGTCGTCTCGTTAAGACGGGTCAGAGTTGACTCTTTCTTTTGAGAGGCAATATCTTTATTTATTATGCACTTTTTTGATTAACAACTTTGCAGACTGTTTACATTAAAGGATAGCGATGTTACAAAACATACTGTGCTGAATAAAGCAAGTGAAAGTGACATTCAGCCAAGTATGGTGACCCATACTCAGAATTTGTGCTCTGCATTTAACCCATCCGAAATGCACACACACAGAGCAGTGAACACACACACACACTGTGAGCACACACCCGGAGCAGTGGGCAGCCATTTATGCTGCGGCGCCCGGGGAGCAGTTGGGGGTTCGATGCCTTGCTCAAGGGCACCTAAGTCGTGGTATTGAAGGTGGAGAGAGAACTGTACATGCACTCCCCCCACCCACAATTCCTGCCGGCCCGGGACTCGAACTCACAACCTTTCGATTGGGAGTCCGACTCTCTAACCATTAGGCCACTACTTCCCGAACTAACCAATATCTCACCAGTAAAGTTTAGATGGTAGACGATTACAGTGACATACAGCAATCATACATTAGATAAGCACGAGTCTGTGATTATTGGTATACAAACAAACAGAGCGTGTGTGTGTGTGCGCTCTGATAGCTTTTTGCACAGGCACATTTCATTATGATCACATGTCTGGCAAGTGTTTTATAATAGACACTCGCTGAAGAAGCATGTTGTTATTATAGGAGTTTGCAACGGTCAAGGGTGTTTATGCAGACACTCAAACACAGACACGAACATTCACTCTGACAGAGGAACTGACAGCTGCGTTATTAACATTAAGTGACAGGGCATCTGATGTATGGCATCAGTTGGTGGGCCTGATCTCCTCTGGCCAGATGAAACCAGTGTGGCATGGTTAAATTCCAGGCTGCAACACAGGTTATATTGTGCAGAGGACTTGTCTGATTCCCATGGTCTTGTGCCAATGGTCGACGAGGTATTCGCAGAGAATCGGTCTCTATCTTTAATTGATGATACGTATCGGTTTCTTTCAAGCATATTAATTACATGGCAGAGTTAATTTGCAACATACAACAGTACTGGTATTACATAATATTCCACTCAAATAGCCTACATGTTTGGGGGAAAAAAATCTATAATAAATAGTATAATAAATATGTATATATTTAAAATTCACTAAATTAGTCTTATTTATTTTGGTTTTTCTGTCACAATAGGAATATAGCTGTACATGTCAAAACCGGAATTGTCACCGGATGTGTCACTGAACATGGTTGTCCGTCAGATGCGAAGTCACTTAATGTTAATACATATAATATAACTACTATATGATAGGTGAAAAACAGTAGTGGCCGGATGACCTACTGCTTCCCACCCAGATTCTTAAGTCTGCATTCGATTGAAACTTTAGTTTCCAATGAGGCCATGGGAGATGATTCATGAATTGCAGTGAAGTGACGCAACTGACAACATGTTGGATGTAGTACGTCTGAATTTAATTAGCATGTTTCTCAATATGCGTTCTTGTTTGACTTCTGTTCTTGTGGACGTCATCAGTCATTGCCAAAGTACTGTTTCAGTTCAGAGTTTACATCAACCAAGCACAGTTCAAATCCCTGGATGTGTCCTTGCTCCGCCCCTTGGGAGAAACCAGGCTCAGTCGGGGGGCCAGTTCTCCTCTGACCAGACGAAACCAGCAGTTCAATTACAGGCTGCAGCAAAGTCAGATTGTGCAAAAGAGTAATCTGTTTCCTGTGGTCTTGTGCCGGTGGTCGTCTGAGACAAGGCTCATCTAGTTGTCCTGGTCTCCAATGTCTTTCAGGGATATAGAGGTCCTCTCTAGGTCCTGATCCACCATCTGGTCTGGATACGTACTGGATCCGGGTGACTGCAGTGACCCTCTGATCTGGATACAGACTGGAACTGGTGGCTACGGTGACCTCGGAATAAGAGAGAAACAGATTAATATTAGCGTAGATGCCATTCTTCTAATGATGTAACAAGTACATTGGGTGCTATGGGATGTGTTCCCGGTTCCGGTTTACCTAATAAATGCAGCATAAAAATAATTTAACGGATTTGGATATTAGAAGCGCATTAGTGTATTATGTGTAAGGCAGGTTAAAGAGATAGGTCTTTAATCTAGATTTAAACTGCAAGTGTGTGTCTGCCTCTCGAACAATGTTAGGTAGGTTATTCCAGAGTTGTCAGAACACAGTGGACATGGAGGACTACAATGTAACAAGAGCTTGTTCAAATATTGAGCTGCTAAACCATTCAGGGCTTTATTAGTAATAAGTGTCTAGTGCTGACAGAACTGGGCTAATATGGTCATACTTCCTGGTTCTAGTAAGAACTCTAGCTGTTGCATTTTGGACTAGCTGCAGTTTGTTTATTAAGCATGCAGGCAACCACCATATAAAGCATTACAATAATCTAACCTTGAGGTCATTAATGCATTAATTAACATTTCTGCAATTTAGATATGTTTTTGAGATGGAAAAATGCAGTTTTATAAATGCTAGAAATGTGGCTTTCTAAGGAAAGATTGCTATCAAATAGCACACCTAGGTTCCTAACTGATGACAAAGAATTGAAAGAGCAGCCATCAAGTTTTAGACAGCGTTCCAGATTATTATATGCAGAGTTTTTAGGTCCTATAATTAACACAACTGTTTTTTCAGAATTTAGCAGTAAGAAATTTCTCGTCATCATTTAGTTTTTCAATTTTTTTTGGTTTTTCAAAAGTTTTTGGTATGTTTCGCCGGGCCGCAAAGAAATATAGAGCTGAGTATCATCAGCATAACAGTGAAAGCTAACACCGTGTTTCTTGATGATATCTCCCAAGGGTAACATGTAAAGCGTGAAGAGTAACGGCCCTAGTACTGAGCCTTGAGGTACTCCATACTGCACTTGCGATTGATATGATACCTCTTTATTCACTGCTACGAATTCATGGCGGTCATATAAGTATGATTAAAACCATGCTACTGCACTTCCATTAAAGCCAACAAAATTTCTAGTCTGTGCAAAAGAATGTTGTGGTCAATAGAATGCAGTGCTAAGATCCAATAACACTTATAGAGAGATACAACCATGGTCAGATAATAAGAGCAGGTCATTTTGTAACTCCAAGGAAAGCAGTCTCAGTACTACAGTCGTGGCCAAAAGTTTTGAGAATTACATAAATATTGGAAATTGGAAAAGTTGCTGCTTAAGTTTTTATAATAGCAATTTACATATACTCCAGAATGTTATGAAGAATGATCAGATGAATTGCATAGTCCTTCTTTGCCATGAAAATTAACTTAATCCCAAAAAAACCTTTCCACTGCATTTCATTGCTGTCATTAAAAGACCTGCTGAGATCATTTCAGTAATCGTCTTGTTAACTCAGGTGAGAATGTTGACGACCACAAGGCTGGAGATCATTATGTCAGGCTGATTGGGCTAGAATGGCAGACTTGACATGTTAAAAGGAGGGTGATGCTTGAAATCATTGTTCTTCCATTGTTAACCATGGTGACCTGCAAAGAAACGCGTGCAGCCATCATTGCGTTGCATAAAAATGGCTTCACAGGCAAGGATATTGTGGCTACTAAGATTGCACCTAAATCAACAATTTATAGGATCATCAAGAACTTCAAGGAAAGAGGTTCAATTCTTGTAAAGAAGGCTTCAGGGCGTCCAAGAAAGTCCAGCAAGCGCCAGGATCGTCTCCTAAAGAGGATTCAGCTGCGGGATCGGAGTGCCACCAGTGCAGAGCTTGCTCAGGAATGGCAGCAGGCAGGTGTGAGCGCATCTGCACGCACAGTGAGACGAAGACTTTTGGAAGATGGCCTGGTGTCAAGAAGGGCAGCAAAGAAGCCACTTCTCTCCAAAAAAAACATCAGGGACAGATTGATCTTCTGCAGAAAGTATAGTGAATGGACTGCTGAGGACTGGGGCAAAGTCATATTCTCCGATGAAGCCCCTTTCCGATTGTTTGGGGCATCTGGAAAAAGGCTTGTCCAGAGAAGAAAAGGTGAGCGCTACCATCAGTCCTGTGTCATGCCAACAGTAAAGCATCCTGACACCATTTATGTGTGGGGTTGCTTCTCATCCAAAGGAGTGGGCTCACTCACAATTCTGCCCAAAAACACAGCCATGAATAAAGAATGGTACCAAAACACCCTCCAACAGCAACTTCTTCCAACAATCCAACAACAGTTTGGTGAAGAACAATGCATTTTCCAGCACGATGGAGCACCATGCCATAAGGCAAAAGTGATAACTAAGTGGCTCAGGGACCATGTTGAAATTTTGGGTCCATGGCCTGGAAACTCCCCAGATCTTAATCCCATTGAGAACTTGTGGTCAATCCTCAAGAGGCGGGTGGACAAACAAAAACCCACTAATTCTGACAAACTCCAAGAAGTGATTATGAAAGAATGGGTTGCTATCAGTCAGGATTTGGCCCAGAAGTTGATTGAGAGCATGCCCAGTCGAATTGCAGAGGTCCTGAAAAAGAAGGGCCAACACTGCAAATACTGACTCTTTGCATAAATGTCATGTAATTGTCGATAAAAGCCTTTGAAACGTATGAAGTGCTTGTAATTATATTTCAGTACATCACAGAAACAACTGAAACAAAGATTTAAAAGCAGTTTAGCAGCAAACTTTTTGAAAACTAATATTTATGTAATTCTCAAAACTTTTGGCCACGACTGTATGATACAGTCTAAATCCTGACTGGAAATCCTCACAGATACCATTTTTCTCTAAGGTCAATAGAATGCAGTGCTAAGATCCAATAACACTTATAGAGAGATACAACCATGGTCAGATAATAAGAGCAGGTCATTTTGTAACTCCAAGGAAAGCAGTATCAGTACTATGATACAGTCTAAATCCTGACTGGAAATCCTCACAGATACCATTTTTCTCTAAGAATAAAACTTGATATTGTACATTTAAAATTTACTGTTGATTATTAAAGAAACTTGATTATTTAACCTCTTTTTCATCTATATTAGAACTTTTTTTTATTTCAGTGCATCACAAATATGATTTATTCTCTCATCCATCAAAATTACAGAATAGCTCACCAACCAACGTTTCCATCTTTCTTTTTCCAGATCACACGCTCTCAGTATCAAAACGGTCTGATGGCGTCTCGGCTGGACAGCTCGCCGCAGTCTCCAGACAGCGGACACGGCCGTGTGGATAACAGCATATCATCCGCTCCCCATCCGTCTTCAGAAAACATCATCTCGCTTGCAGACGCCACTGATGAGACAACCTCACTCCTCAATGAACAGAACAGCCAACCTGCGCGCCAGGCCAACCACAGCACACATAACGACAGTGCCATTTGACACACTCACACGATTTACCCATATCCCACACTCCCATTGGACATTAAGCACTTTTCCCAGAACTTTTAATCAGACCCCTTTTAGCACCAACTATTACAGCTCCCAGTATAAACGTGCGGGTGTATGAAAAACAACCATTTGCTGAGACATCCAAGGATAACATTGTGTAACACATTGTGCAAGATGAAGACAGAGAAACCAAAGGGTATCTGGACTGAGAAAGGAAACTGTTTCAGACAGACACATGGGGCGTTTTATAGACTGCGCGAATAGAGACATTTCTATATTCAAAGATGTTTATTTTGTCATTTTTCTATTGAGGTTGATCACAGAAATGCGAAGGAGGGAAACTGCGGATGCCTTTTTATTTTGTGTTAGTCCATAGCTAATTCATCATTGTACCAAATTGTATTTGTGTTTGTGTGTGTGAGTGAAGATTAGAATGAGTTTGTGATACAGATATACATGCCGGTGAGTGTGTTTGTACATATGACAACGCATGAGTCCAATTTGGTCGTTGCAGCCCAAGCAACAACTCAGGGAGACGCTGAGCTTCACATACTAACTGCATGTTCAGTAATTCCCCGTTCATTTACTTGAACCCATGCGACAAGTGGTCAAAAAAAAAGTGAAGCATGCTTTCGTCAAATGCACCAAATACTAAGATACACATGGCATCCACTTGTCATTTTTGTCACATAGTTCTGCTGGTTGTCTGTGGCAGTGTTCATGTGTGATTTAGTGTTTGTGTATGTGTAGAATTGTCCTTTTAAAATGAATGCATTGACTTTTTTTACTCCAAAGAGAACAAGCATTTGTCGTTGTAGTGCAACTGTAAACAGAGTCACTTTTCTGCACAAAATGTTTGTGATTAGAGCTCTTGAACTGTATCTGTTGCTCCCATTGGACCAGAGGTAATCTAACCAAAATAATTTAACTCTTTAAAGCTGTATTTATTTAGCATCAAATTGAGGTTGTATATTTTTTAAAAATGATTTTATTTCTTTGTTTTTGTGACTTCTTAAAATTGTTGTATTTTCTAAACAGGTTGACATGGTACAGACTACAATTTGTAGAAGCCTAAAACTAGGAAATGGCGGATTCAGGAAGTGACTTCAATGTTTTTTGCCTTTTTTCCCCCCACTGTGCACATCTTTTGCTTTTATACCAAATATGTTTAAACTGATAAGGACAATCAAAGTGAAAAGTGTCTCATATACACATTGATAGTAAGATATCATCACATGCCTAGTCAAATGGACACACAAAAGCCTCTTTTATTCTGTAGCATCTCTTGAATATTATAAAATGGGGAGCAAGAACTGCACTGTGTATCTCAAATTTTTTTGGCTATTGACAGCTGTTCAGTTTTTTAGAAGACACTCCCTGTTCATTCAAAGTGTTCATTGAATTATATCTTGTCCTTCTCAAATTGGTCAAGAAATACATTGTGAACTTACACTTTTTTTTTTTCTTTAGTGGAAACTGCAGATTTTTTTTTAGGGGTAACAACTTCATTCTTTTTATACTGTATTTTTCCAAGTTATTTTGTGCTTTGGGAGAGGTATTCCTTAAGTTGATCTGAGTTTGGTTATTAAATTATTTATTTAATCAGTGTAATATGTTCCATATTCTTGTAATCATTACCGGTGATGTATTTTGTAATAACCCTCAGATTGTGTAGGTGTATAAATGGACTAAAAGTACTTAATATGAAAAATTTCCTGTGCAAATAAATTGGGTGCATATTAGAGAATGTAATTGTAATTTAAACCATTAGCAGATCTACTGGCTAATATTGATGTTCACAGGAAATCTTTTAGTTGCATTTATTTATATCTGAAATATCATACAGTAATATTAATATATTAAAAATTAAAGAAACCTTATATGGTGAGGCCCAAAACACTACAATGCTACAGTACATCCCTGCTTTTATTCCAATTTTATTAAAATAATAATAATACATTTTAATTATAGTCATAATGTCTATTTCATTCTATTATAATCTTCATAAAACATACATTTAAATATTTTGTCATTATGTCATAGATTGTCACTGCATGTCTACATGTTCTTTTCTAACTTATCCTATTATTATTATTATTATTATATGTCATAATATAATGACCTCAAATTCAAATACATAAAGCCATGTGACAGTTATAACAAACAAAAGTCATTTATAACGAATCATCAAATCATAGGAAGCATCCAAACTGACCAACCAATAGTTGGGCTTTAAAGTTTTGAACGAACCAATGGGAATTGAGATGAGCGTATCCCTGCGAAATTCAAGCGACGGTTGTGTGGAGAATGTGGGCGGTTTGTTAACAGCATTATGTGCTAATAGACTCGTATCCAGGGTGCGATTTGTGAAAAAAACAGAGGGGGGATGTTTTGAAACATTTTAATTCATAAAAATAAATAATGAGAACGTGAACTAGATGACGTCATGTGCTAATTAGCATATTTATGATGTAAGTGCGTCGTATTGTAATGTATTGCCTCCCTATGCTCACATACTGCAATTTAATTTAGCCATTTAAGGGGCTTGAAAGAACTTGTTAAACGAAAGGCATTATTTTTATTTTGTAAAGGGCAAAACTCTCACTGTTTTTTTACAAGAAACTCATTCCTCAGAAGCTGATGCATCGTTCTGGTTTAATCGGAAAAATCCTCTTCAGTCATGGCTCTTCAAGATCCGGTGGAGTAGCAATTTGCTTCAATAACTTTCCTGGAGAAGTTATCACACATCGGACTGATACAGATTCAGAAGGACACTGGTTGACAGCTGTGGTGAAAATTGAAGGTTCTTTCATAATATTGTTTAACGTATATGGGTATAATAATGATAACCAAAATAAGTCAATGCTAGATGATATAACAAAGGTGATTTCTGAGCTTAAAGGTCGATATCCTACAGATTATATTTTATGTGGAGGGGATTGGAACATGACTCCAAATGAGTGGCTTGATAGGATAGATAGAAAATGAAGTCTACATGTTTCATTCTAAATTATATTCTTCTCAGTTCTCGAAAGTAGACTGTAATAACCTCTTTCAAAATCTTTCTCCATTAATTCCCCAGATTGATTTATCTTTTAAAAATATTTGTGATTCGGAACTTAGAATAGAGGAACTGGACGCAGTTCTTAAGAAAATGGCTTCAAATAAATCCCCGGGATCAGATGGCCTCACAGTTAATTTTTATAAATATTTTTGGAAAGATTTGAGAATCATATTATTTGAAGCGCTAAAAGAATGTATAGTTAGGAAAGAATTGATGACTAGTATGAAACAGGGCATAATTACTCTGATCCCAAAGCCGGGGAAAGACAAGCGGCAACTAGACAATTTAAGACCGATTACTCTACTAAACACAGATTATAAAATATTTTCAGGATCCATTGCCTCTAGACTTAAAAAAGGGATAGCAGACCTAATAAGTGAGACACAGTCGGGCTTTATAAAAGGAAGAGTCATTCATAATAACATTAGACTTGTTATGGATTTATTAGACTATAGTGATTTAATTGATGATGATGGTTTTATACTCTTCCTTGATTTTTATAAGGCCTTTGACTCTGTTTAGCATGAATTTATTTTAAAAACACTTCATTATTTTGGTTTTGGTGACAAATTCAAAGATATTATACACATGCTGTATTCTGATATAAATAGTTGTGTGTCTTTGGGACACGGGTCCTGTAAAAGATTTAATAATGAAAGAGGAATAAGGCAAGGATGTGGAAGCTCTCCCTTGTTGTTTATCTTAATTAAAAACAGCGTGATAGAAGGTCTGAATTTAATGGGCAAACAAATAATTATAAGTCAGTTGGCTGACGACACAACATTGTTTCTTAAAAACAAATTCCAAATTCCCATAGCATTACAAGCTATCAATATTTTCTCAAAAGCCTCCGGACTTCAGTTAAACTTAAATAAATGTGAATTATTGCCATTAAAAGACCAATCCATACAATCATTGTATAACATAAAGGTAAAAAAAGAAGTCAAATACTTGGGTATTGTAGTGACTAAAGACAAAACGATCTCTGAAAAACGAAACGTAGTAGACAATGTGGACAACTGCAAATCATTTCTAAGTAGATGGTTACGAAGAGATCTTTCCATTTTTGGCAGAATATTGTTAACTAAAATGGACTGTTTATCTAGATTAATATACCTGTCACACACCTGGACTCATTTTGTGTGTTTTTGCCCCTGTGACCCAGTTTCTGTCTTCCGTGTCTGGTTTGATTAGTTTCCAGGTGTGTCTCTTCATTTCCCCATGTGTTCCATGTCCCTGTTAATTTAGTCATGCCATCCACCTGTGTTTCCCCAATTATCCCTTCTACTTAAGCCTTGTCCTTGCAGTTCTGTTTTGTTGGGTCTACTCGTCTAAATGTCAACTTGTCTACTTGTCACCTGTTACTTGCCACTTGCCTCTTGCCACCTGTTATTTACGACTTACCTTGTTTATGTTTTATTTAATAAATCCTTGTTTCGTTTATCCCTCGGCTCCGTGTTCCTTCCAGCAGCATAAGCCGTGACAGAAGACCCGACCTGAAAAAGTTAAAAACTGCGTGTTTTCCCTCCGTTTTGTTTTCCGTTTTTTTTTCACAGTCTTTTTTCTTTCCGTAGTGTTTCATGGATCCCCTCTATCGCCCCGAATACCTCCTCCTCCTGCTGGAGCAGGAGGGACTGTCTCTCGAGGACCATACCAGACGGTTTCTCTGGCTAGCTAATGCCACCAGCTACCCGGACCACGCGCTCTGCACCTTTTATCACGCCAGCCTGAACCCTAGGTGCAGAGCGTTGTCGCCCGAAGATGGTCCTCGGGAGGATTTCGCCGCATTTATAGAGTGGAATCTGGTGAGAAATGGGTCCCCTCTCACGGTCGGCCCAATGGAGGATCTCGCCAGGTCCACTCTGGACCCAGAGCCCAGCCTACAATCTCCCCACGGTACGAGGCATAAGCCCGAGCCCACCGATGACGGAGAGCCAGAGAGCATCCCGTCAGACCAGGTGCGAGAGCCGGCGACACTGCCCACCACGAGGGAGCAAAATATGGAGCGCCAAATGGGTCAAAATGAGGGGGGTTCCAATTCACCTATGCCAGATCCTCTGTTAAGCCCAGGAAGGGCTCCTGATCTTCCGTTAAGCCCAGGACGGGCTCCTGATCCTCCTTTAAGCCCAGGACGGGCTCCTGATCCTCCGTTAAGCCCAGGACAGGCTCCTGATCCTCCTTTAAGCCCAGGACGGGCTCCTGATCTTCCGTTAAGCCCAGGACAGGCTCCTGATCCTCCTTTAAGCCCAGGACGGGCTCCTGATCTTCCGTTAAGCCCAGGACGGGCTCCTGATCCCCCGTTAAGCCCAGGACGGGCTCCTGATCCTCCGTTAAGCCCAGGACGGGCTCCTGATCCTCCGTTAAGCCCAGGACGGGCTCCTGATTCCCCGTTAAGCCCAGGACGGGCTCCTGATTCCCCGTTAAGCCCAGGACGGGCTCCTGATCCTCCGTTAAGCCCAGGAAGGGCTCCAGCCCCAGAGCTTACTCCAATGCCTGCTCCTCCAAAATTCCCACCCTCCCACCCACTCCTGCCTCCTCCTCCGCTGTCGTCTGGCTGCCCCTCTGCTCGCCCTCAGCCTACCATCATTGTGGTGCGAGCTCAGCGGGACCGCCATCCTCCAGCGACGCCTTGGTCGGCGTCTCCCTCACCTCCGCCTGCAGCCTCTGAGGCCTGGACTCCGCCTCGGCCCGTTGACCCGTCGGCTCCACCATGGCTCCTAGCTCCTTCCTCTCCGCCGTGGCCCGGCAGTCCGCATGCTCTGCCTGGCTCCCTCGTCCCTCCGGCTCCGCCTTGGTCTGGCGTCGTCCATCCTATGCCTCGGGACTCCACTCCTCCGGCTTCGCCTCATCCCTCCGTCCCTCCGGCTCCGTCAGGCTCCTTCATCCCCTCGGCTACACCTCAGTCCTCGGTCACTCTGGCCTCACCGCGGCCTTCCGGATCCACATCGCCGCGTCAGTCACCAGAGCCATCTGTTCCGCCTAGGACCTCCGGCTCCTCCCTGTCACCCTGGCTCTTCGGCTCTCCGTCTCCGCCTCGGGCTCCTCCTCAACTTGCTCCGTTGCCGTGGGTCGAGTCCCTGGAGTCAGTGACCATTCCTCCTCCATGGCTCCTTCCACCGTCGGCCCCACCTTGGGCCGTTATGGCTGTGGCCTGGGTCCTGCTGGGTACCTCCTGCTTCACATCCTTCCTGTCTCCTCCCTGGCTCCTCCCTCCGTCATCTCCTCCCTGGCTCCTTCCTCTGTAGTCCCTGTCTGCTGGCCCCCTCCTGGGAGGCTGTCCTCCACCTCCACCTGGTTTGATTAGTTTCCAGGTGTGTCTCTTCATTTCCCCATGTGTTCCATGTCCCTGTTAATTTAGTCATGCCATCCACCTGTGTTTCCCCAATTATCCCTTCTACTTAAGCCTTGTCCTTGCAGTTCTGTTTTGTCGGGTCTACTCGTCTAAATGTCAACTTGTCTACTTGTCACCTGTTACTTGCCACTTGCCTCTTGCCACCTGTTATTTACGACTTACCTTGTTTATGTTTTATTTAATAAATCCTTGTTTCGTTTATCCCTCGGCTCCGTGTTCCTTCCAGCAGCATAAGCCGTGACAATACCCAGGTTACTCTCTTCCAATAGCACCCCATATAGTTAAAACTATCAACAAACTAAATTTTGATTTCATATGGCGGAATAAATGTCATTATATAGCCAAGCAGAATTTGATTCAAACTTATGAGGATGGTGGTGGTAATGCAATGGATTTTGATTGTATGAATGGCATGTTAAAAATTAGATGGTTAAAAAACTATATTCAAAATAAAAATTCATTGTGGTTTTATGTTCCCAATCAGATTTTTGAAAAGGTAGGCGGCATTAGTTTTCTTCTCCAATGTGATTTTGATTTTAAGAAACTTCCTATGAAACTTTCAGATTTTCATCAACAGGTCCTTCTGTATTGGAAACTAATATTCAAGCATAATTTCACACCACACAATACACCAATTTGGAATAATATAGGTATATTTTGGTAAATAGAAAATCTCTTTTTATTTCTGAATGGTTCTCTAAAGGTGTCTGGGCTATTGCCCACTTAATAGATATGGAAGGAAATGTTTTACAACATGTTGAATTCTGTGACAAATTTCAAATTAGTTGTACCCAAAAGAAGTTTAAACAGATTGTGAAAGCTCTCCCAATATCACTTGTAGCTATAATTAAGCAGGATATAATATATTCAAAAATCACGCCTTCCTTAAGACAACTTTGCATTAATGGTATTGATCTGCAAAATTACAAATGTAACAACAAGTTTATAAGGAACTGTTTCCCAGTCCCGCCAAAATTCCCAGTCCCGCCAAAAACAAAAGAAATGCAGTTTAAAATTATAAATAGGATTTATCCAACTAATGATTTCTTAGAACGGAGATTTAAAATAGATGTAGGAAACTGTAACTTCTGTGAAAATGAACCTGAAAATTTGGATCATCTTTTCTGGTTGTTTGAAGTTGTACAAAGGTTTTGGCTGGACCTTCAACAATTGTTCGTCTCTAAAGGAATTCAAATGATGAATCTAACAATTAATGATTAAAAAATTTGGTGCTTTTCGAAATGATCACAATGATTTTGGCATTAACAATGTAATTTTGTTAAGTAAACATTTCATACAGAAATGTCGTTTCTTCAAGACAATTCCTAACATTACTCATTGGAGGAATGAATTGAAACTTTTTTTATAACTCTTTATTAAGGATTAATAACAAGAATGCAGTGAAACTAGCTTCTTTTATAAACAAACTTATTGAATAATTGCCCTTTTGATTCATTTTCTTTTGATTATGTGAATGCCATCTTTATCATATGGCCCATGCCACATGTTTTTCTGTTCTTTAATGTATTTATTTTCTAAGATGTGCACTGTAGAATTGTAAGATTTTCACATGGTACCTGATTTGTTTGTATTTGCTTTGTCAATTTAATAAAAAAAAATTTTAGCCATTTAATTTAATTCTCAATTAAACTGTTTTTATTACTATATTTTAATGTTTCTGTTTTCAGAAAACGGAATGAATATTATAATGACTGAAACGCGGTCCATTAAGCTCTCAAACATTAATCTGCACTAATGAAATCAAATACACATACGATAAAGTCAGTGGTTGTGCTATGACTGATGTCAGCTATACTTGCTTGTAAAATAGAATTAGAAGCAACAGAATATATTTCTTTTTTTTAACTGAAAGTGTATGGAATTACATTTAGTTCAATAATAATGAATGTAACTTTATAAAACTGAACGTAACTTTTTCAGAAACTATCAAACATATGCCATTACAAAAGCAGAAAAACACAATGAAAATGAAAAAAATTAACACAGTTGCACTAATGTAACAGGCTCTTCAAATATGCTTCATTCTTTGTTAATGTTTTTCAAAGATTCGTTTTCGCTGATCGTGGATTCTGAATGCATTGCCACAGATTTCGCTTTTGCTTCGCAGTTTTTCGTTTGGAGTAGTGATGTGTCGTTCGTGAACGAATCGTTCTTTTTGAACAAATCTTTTAGGTGAACGAATCGTTCTCGTTCACGCAATGCACTGACTCATATTTCTCGTTCACTGAAGTTCCTCCCTCCACAGCAGCGCGCCGCTATAAGCAGCGCATGTGCAGCTCAGTGATCCGGGCAATAGTATGTTCCTGCACAACCGGAGGCTGCAGTTTTAGGACCCCGTCTGTAGGACCCAGGCGGCAAGGAAGTCGACCGGAAGTTGAAGTCGGCCGCGTGCCGCCATCTTGTAGCAGAACTTCACTTGCGTTAGCATTCCCATTGACTCCCATTCATTTTGGCGTCACTTTGACAGCGAATAACTTTACATCTGAGGCGTTTAAAGACTCTGTTTGTCCATTATTTATTTCTAAAGATACACGACAATGTATAAAGGGCTCCATTACCTTCTATGTTACATTATGGCCCCGTAGAAACAGTTTTTGTAAAAATAGGCTAACGATTGCGTCATAACCACTCGACTCTCTGTCGCATTACCGTACAGACAGGAGGAGAAGCTCGCAGGCAATTAACTTAATATGGCGTACTGTCGTTACATTTTAAAATACTATACAAAATAATTAATCAGAATACTTACTCCTGCTCACTCACGCCAAAGAACTCCCCGCTCAAGCTCGCCGTCTCTGCAAGATTAACGATGGCAGTTTTCACTCACAGGTACTAGAAGATTTACATCTGTCAGACAGGTTGCTGACATCATCAAGCTTAGTTAGAGTCTGCGCGTCAGAAACGGAAGTGCTAAAAAACGCTAAAAATGGGCTTCACTTGTCTCAATTGAGTTCCAATGGGGTCGCTGTGTCCATTTCTTTTACTGTCTATGGTAGGACCCCGGTTATAGGACCCTAGTTTTTTGTGACAGCGCCACCTAACGAACTGGATGATATAGCAATGGTTCCAGTTTCAGGACCGCAGTTATAAGACCCAGGTGGTTTAGTTTGTACATACATAGATTGAAAGACATTTAATCAAATGTAAATGTTATATACAATTTACAATTTAATGATAGCAAATGGAAATGTTTTTTATGAAAAATAAATATATTCATAATAATAAATGTGTACTTTATGTACAATCTAAATGTAAATTTAATTATATCAAATGGAAATATAAACATATCAATATTAATATTTTAAAAAGGGGTATTTATATACAATTCAATATACAATAATTTTTGCAAGAACAAAAGCACCAAAAAGACTCCCTTTTCCATCAGTTGCTGCACATGGCTGTAGGCTTCAACTCTGAGAGTCTCTGAGAGAGAGAGAGAACGAGAGAAAGAGAGAGTATGAGTGAGTGAGTGAGTGAGAGAGTGAGTGAGTGAGTGAGTGAGTGAGTGAGTGAGTGAGTGAGTGAGTGAGTGACTGAGTGAGTGAGTGAGTGAGAGAGAGAGAGAGAGAGAGAGACAGAGAAAGAGAGAGTGTCTGAGTGAGTGAGTGAGAGAATGAGTGAGTGAGTGAGAGAGAGAGAGAGAGAGAAAGAGAGAGAGAGAGAGTGAGTGTGAGTGAATGAGTGATGAGAGAGAGAATTAAATTAGAAACATTTGTTTAACATGTTCAACTGAAATATATCTCTCTGATTTAACACTTATGAAATGTTTCTGAGCTTTTTCACATTTGGCTCCCAAACTCTGGAATAGCCTTCCTGGTAATGTTCGAGGTTCAGACACACTCTCTCTGTTTAAATCTAGATTAAAAACGCATCTATTTCGCCAATCGTTCAAATAATGTATCTCTTAAATTGTGACTGCAGCTGCATCTGATCAAATGTGCATTCTTATTCTTTAGCTTGGGTTAAACTAATTAATTTTACTTGGTTGGAACAGCAGCTATGCTAATGATGTTTCTATTTGTTTCTCTGATTTGCCCCGTGGTAACTAGGATTTACACAAGCTCCAGTCTGGATCCAGAACACCTGAGAAGAGATGATGCTGACCCTCAGAGGACCCCAGATGATGCTAACCCTGAAACAACAAACAGAACTAACAATTATTGCTACAAGTGTGACTGCATCATATAATAATTGCTGTTAATAATGTTCATCGTCAGGCTGACTACATCTTGTATTATTTTTTCTGAAAAATCCTGTCATATGCACATAAACTGACAGTCACCACTGATAAGCTACTACTAAATATTGTAGAAACATAATTTTCTGTAAAGTTGCTTTTTAATGGTTTGTATGGTAAAAAGCACTATACAAATAAACTTGAATTGAAATGTTGGAGATGTAGAGAAAGTCAAATAGAATGTTCATGTTACTGACGTCTAATTCCAAACTCCAAATGTGTAATATATATATATATATATATATATATATATATATATATATATATATATATATATAATAGCAATACCCACCAATTGAATGCTCTTCTTTCTTTCCTGAATTGTTTGGCAAGTTGTCTGTTAAATTCTTCCACTTCACTGAAATAGTTATCAGAGAACAATCACTGTTGTGTTAACATAAATATCAGTAACAAAAGGGTGCACTGGGCATTGCTCAAAAATAATTAATAATATACTCTGACCTGCAATGATAATCCAGACCTGAAAGGAAGATGTGCTCAGTCTCCTGTAAGGAGACATTCTGGAGGACAGCCAGGGCATTTATGATGGCCTATGAAAAACATTAATGTAAATATACTATAATACCACTACTGAACATTGGATTGTTCTATGCATCTTAAAAAAGAGAGAGCCTATTATACAGAGAAAATTTTGAGGTCATCTCAATTAAAATAACCCTAGTGCATTTTTTTCATCATATGTCCTACAATGATCCTAACCAAATCCATAAAATTCATATTGGCCATGCAGAACATCACAGAAACTAACACATGATTACCATGGACTGACTGTGTGTGTGGTAGGCCCGCAGATTAGGCTAAATTGTTACAGACTTTTAAAACTGCCGAACGACTCATTCATGATTGCAAAACAATGCCAAAATGACAGGCTAATTTGTAGTGCAACCAGGCAGTTAAATTATGAAAGGTATTTTATACTTAACTAATAAGGTTTTCACACTAATACAGTAAGCTCCAGGTAAATCTTACACATTTAACATCAGCACGCTTTCATGCTTATCTTTTAAGCTAAATTAATGTGCTGGCTAGATTTACTTATTATAAAACGCAACAAGGATTCATTAAATCATGGCCAAGAATTAAGAACGTCGTAGTACTTAATACATCTAGAATACAAATTCTAAATTCATGGGAATTAGTTATTAAATCATAGTTAGCAGCTCTCACTTTGGCTATGTAAACTTTGCTTTGTTTAAACGTAATATAATAAGTTAATTTAATATCGGATCATCTGGTGAGGAGGAAGACGGTCTCTGCTATTCCGCAGCCATACTGGACTTCTATGGAGAATGAAGATGAGGTTCATGACATTGTCTTTTCTGTGGACCGATCACTAGATGACTGCATTAAAATTATTGGTATTATTATTATTTGAGGTGTTTTTATTTTTTTTTTCTATTTTTTTAAATGTGTAATTAAATGAATGTGCGTAAAAAGGGTTAATGCGATAACATAGGTTCTTCCATGGAAATCTGAGTTTCTGTTCGTGCCAGTTAGCAGACTGAAATCAGACTGAGAAATAATCATGCTCCACATAGCTGATGAAAATCAAATATATTCTGAGTTGGTCTCAGTGTTTCCCAATTTTGCTTGTGGTCATACAAATTTTTAGTCATTTCCTTGGTCAAGACATGAAACTGTTTTGTTGACTTTGTCATGTATTGTGTGTGTGGTCATAGGTGTGTGTGGTCTCAGATAGACCATAAAGTTTATCATTCTTTTCCACCAGTCTCATGACTCTTTGAGTTTATGATTTATGGGTATCCAAATGGTTGATTGACTTCCATGGTATTGAAAAAAATAAATTCAATGCCTGAAAGAAGTTTATACACATTTGGAACAAGTTTAGGGTGTATAAATGATGACCATTTTCATTTTTGGGTGAGCTATCCTTTTAAATATGAGCTATAAATCACGTTGCAGTTTACTCCTGTATTTATAATACAATGTTCTCGGCAACCGGGTATATTGCAGAACATTTTTAATGAATACAAATATCAGTCAGTTTCAGGGTTCCAGACCTCAACCAAATAGTCGCATTTTTCGACCATTTTCCTGCTGGTGCGACAATTTCTTTTTAGATGTGTGATGACTGGGTGAAGGAGGGGCTGGAAACAGGTGCGAGTTAACAATTTAATGGTAAATAAACAAACAAACAAGAGTACAAAAACAATGCAGGGAAGACGACATGAGGAATCCGGATGGTGATGGTGAGAAGGCAGCAGGAGAAGATGGCACAGGAACTGCAGGGAATAGAGCCGAAGGTAAGTCTAGATGCTGAGTGATAGTCCGGAGAGTGGATGAGGTTCCGGGGAAAAACAGACATCCAACGCAAACGACACAGAAGCAATAGACAGAGGTACTGCCATTAAACAACGTTCTCACAAACACAAGACGTGAGACAAACCAATATATAGGGAGTGTGTAATGAGTGACAGCTGCTGCTGATGACAATTAACGGAGATGCCCACAAACTAATCAGTGCAGACGCGAAACACACAGACTTCACCACAAAGTGCAAAACCCAGAGGTCACGGTTTACCAACCGTGACAGTACCCCCCCCCCCCCCCCCCCTCTAAGAACTCCTCTTGGAGTTCCCAGAAGGGCCTACCTGCTGATTGTAATCATCAATAAGGGAGTGATCCAATATGTCCCTAGCAGGTACCCAACTCCTCTCCTCTGGACCGTAACCTTCCCAGTCCACCAGGTACTGGAATCCTCATCCCCTCTGTCTCGAGTCCAGAATACGATTAACCGAATAAGTCGGTTCCCCATCTACGAGACGCGGCGGGGGGGAACCGGAGTAGGTGGATTAATACGTGCATAAAACACGGGTTTAATTTTGGACACATGAAAGGCGGGGTGTATCCTCCTGTACGCTGGAGGTAGTTTGAGGCGGACTGTCACCGGACTAATGATCTTGGTGATAGTAAACAGGCCAATAAATTTGGGAACTCAGAGGAATGTTACTGGTAGAAAGCCACACTTTTTGACCCACGACGTAAACGGGAGGCTTTGACCGGTGGCGATCGGCCTTGGCTTTAGTGCGCTCCCTCATCCGGAGCAGAGTCTCGCGGGCTCTGGTCCAGGTGCGGTGGCACCTCTGGACAAACGCGTGAGCGGAGGGGACAGTGACTTCAGATTCCAGACTGGTGGCTGGTAACCTAAACTGCACTGAAAGGAGAAAGGCCCGTAGCTGACACTGGTAACGAATTGTGAGCGTACTCCACCATAGAGAGTTGTTGACTCCAGGAAGAATGATTCTTGGAGACCAAACATCACAACGTCCTCTCTAAATCTTGGTTGGCTCGCTCAGATTGTCTGTTACTTTGGGGATGATAACCCGAAGACAAGCTAACTGACGCTCCTAGCAATTTACAAAACTCTTTCCAAAATTTGGATATAAATTGAGATCCCCTGTCAGAAACCATGTCTAGCGGGAGGCCATGAAGCCGAAAGACGTGATCTAAGACAGTGACCGCTGTCTCCTTGGCTGTTGGTAATTTGGGCAAGGGAATGAAATGTGCCGCCTTCGAGAACCGGTCCACTACGGTCAAAACGACCGTCATGCCATTAGAGGGCGGGAGGGCGGTAACAAAATCTAGTGCGATGTGGGACCAGGGTCTCGAAGGGACAGACAGCGGTTGAAGGAGCCCATCAGGAGGTCGGTTAGATGACTTACCACTGGCGCAAACTGAGCAAGCCAAAACAAAATCGCGTTCCTGCATTCAGCAGGAGATAATCGATGAGAAAAAAACGTGCAAGGATGTACCTTATCGTCCGAAACAGCACGTTGGGACAACACTGCTCCTACCCCCACCTCTGACGCGTCGACCGCCACCACGAACTGCCGTGTGGGATCAGGGGCCACAAGGATGGAAGCCGAAACGAAGCGGCTTTTGAGGTTAGTGAACGCAGACTCGGCTGCGTCCGACCACCTGAACGGAGTACTGGGAGAGGTCAAGGCTGTCAGAGGTGAGTCTAGATGGCTGAAATTGCGAATGAAACACCGATAGAAATTGGCGAACCCCAGAAACCGCTGTAGGGCCTTACGGGAATCTGGAGATGGCCAATCTATCACAGCCTTAACCTTGTCAGGGTCCATACGTATTCCTTCAGACGAGACGATATACCCTAGGAAGGGAACAGACTGTGCATGGAATACGCATTTCTCCGCCTTGACAAAAAGCCCATTCTCAAGTAACCTCTGGAGCACTCGTCTGACGTGTTGAACGTGTTCCTGGAGAGATGAAGAAAAAAAAATCACTATATCATCCAGGTAAACATATATAAACTGATCTACCATATCTCTCAACACGTCATTCACGAGTGCTTGGAAAACCCCTGGTGAGTTGGAGAGCCCGAACGGCATCACCAAGTATTCAAAGTGCCCTTTGCGGCTATTAAAGGTGGTTTTCCATTCATCCCCATTCCTGATGCAGACCAAATGATAAGCATTACATAAATCCAATTTTGTGGATACAGACGCTCCCTGTAACCTCTCGAAAGCCGAAGACATGAGTGGTAATGGATAAGTGTTCTTTATCGTAATGTTGTTCAGCTCTCGGTAATCGATGCAAGGTCACAGAGAACCATCCTTCTTACCCACAAAAAAGAATCCCGCCCCTGCTGGAGAAGAGGAAGGACGGATGAACCCAGATACTAAGGAATCAGAAATGTATTTCTCCATTGCCTCCCTCTCAGGAATAGCAAGAGAGTATAACTTGCCCTTAGGCGGAGACTTAACTGGCACTAAATCTATAGCACAGTCGTAGGGACGATGCGGAGGAAGAGAAGCAGCACGGGACTTACTGAACACTTCCTTCAGGTCCAGATACTCTGCAGGCAATCATGGCAATACCATGTTCTCCTTCTGAAAGACAGAAACAGGGACAACAGGACAAGCAGAAACCAGACAAGACTCATGACAACTTTCACTCCACAATGTGACTGTGTTGGAACCCCACTCCACTCGCGGATTATGTTTAATTAACCAGGGGTGACCTAACACAATGGGAGCTACAGGGGAGTCCATGAGGAAAAAGGATATGGTTTCACGATGATTGCCAGAGGTGAGTAGTGTGATGGGTTCTGTGTATTGTGTGACGTGAGGCAGTTCCTGGCTATTGAGTGCGGTGACATGGATGGGAAGAGACACAGGCAGGACAGGAATGTTCAGGTGATGTGCAAGGAGTGAGTCGATGAAATTACCTTCGGCTCCGGAGTCCAGAAGGGCGTGACAGTCGTGAGAGTGATTTTCCCACCACAGTTTCACCGGAAGGAGGGTCGATGATGTAGTTGAGGACTTCCCAGCGGAGATCCCACCCGATAGTAGCCTCAAGTTTACTACCGGGCTGGCTCTTTTACCGAGCAGGAGAAGATGGTATGCCCTGAGCCTACACAGTATAAACATAGTCCTTGGGACCTCCGCCGTTCCCTCTCCCTCCGGGACAGCCGAGCTCTACCCACCTGCATGGGCTCGTGGTCGTCGACGGGACCGACCGCGTTCTCTCGACTCGAGCACCCCCTAACCGGAGAGATGGTATGGCGCGTTGGACTGGTCTGGCGACCCAGGCGATTTATCCGTGCATCAACTCGTAAGGCCAAGTCGATAAGACCATTAAGTGTGGGGGGCAGCTCGAGGAGGTAGATCTCCTTTTGAACACGGTCGGATAGCCCATGCAGGAATCGATCCCACTGCGCTGCCTCGTTCCACTGGCACGCGGCCGCCAGGGTACGGAATTGAATGGAGTAATCCGTGACTGAAGATGTTCCTTGATGAAGGTCTGAGAGCTGGTGAGCGGCCTCCCTGCCGGCCGCGGCTCGATCGAATACCCTCCTCATTTCCTCCGAGAGGGTGTGGAATGAGGCGCAACACGGATGTTGATTCTCCCACACCGCCGTCTCCCATAGGGCGGCCTTGCCCAACAGTAGAGTGAGCGTAAATGCCACCTTAGATTCCTCGGTGGTGAAGGTGCGGGGCTGCAAGGCGAAGTGCATAGAACATTTATTCAGAAAAGTTCTGTAAAAAGCTGGCTCACCGGAGTAGTTTTCTGGCGCCGAAATCGCGGCTCTGGCCGGAAGTGATCCTGGGGGGTCTCCCGGGGGACGGGCGGCGCAAGCGGTGCGATGGGCGCAGTGGGAGAAGTGAGCTGATGGATCTGCTGGGTGAGCTCGGACACCTGTGCCACCAGCGCTTGGACAGCGCGTCCGGTGTTAGAGATGCTCTCCTGCTGCTGATCCATGCGTTTAACATTGTGGTGCATAAAGTCTGTAAGAGTGTTGGTGCTCGCTGCTTCCATGGTGGTGAGAACGTTCTGTGACGACTGGGTGAAGGAGGGGCTGGAAACAGTTGCGAGTTAACAATTTAATGGTAAATAAACAAACAAACAAACAAGAGTACAAAACAATGCAGGGAAGACGAC
The DNA here is from genome assembly GCF_963082965.1 of Carassius carassius. Lineage (NCBI taxonomy): Eukaryota > Metazoa > Chordata > Actinopteri > Cypriniformes > Cyprinidae > Carassius > Carassius carassius. The sequence continues at coordinate 37,954,004 of NC_081758.1, read as the reverse complement.
AATCCAAGATGGCGGTGATGCGGTGAGGAATCCGGATGGTGACGGCGAGAAGGCAGCAGGAGAGGATGGCACAGGAACTGCGGGGAATAGAGCCGAAGGTAAGTCTAGATGCTGAGTGATAGTGCGGAGAGTGGATGAGGTTCCGGGGAAAAACACAGACATCCAACGCAAATGACACAGAAGCAATAGACAGAGGTACCGACATTAAACAACGTTCTCACAAACACAAGACGTGAGACAAACCAATATATAGGGAGTGTGTAATGAGTGACAGCTGCTGCTGATGACAATTAACGGAGACGCCCACAAACTAATCAGTGCAGATGCGAAACAAACAGACTTCACCACAAAGTGCAAAACCCAGAGATCACGGTTTACCAACCGTGACAAGATGTCGCACTGGTGCAACTGCTACATTTTTATATAACTATATTTAAAATTAATGCACAAGCGATTTCTTTAATGGTGCATCCAGTCAGTCTCTGTTTTTATGAGAAACGTCACATGGCAAACAAAACTGAAAACATAACGAAACTGTGTTGGTGCTTGCTGCTTCCATGGTGGTGAGAACGTTCTGTGACGACTGGGTGAAGGAGGGGCTGGAAACAGGTGCGAGTTAACAATTTAATGGTAAATAAACAAACAAACAAACAAGAGTACAAAAACAATGCAGGGAAGACGACAATCCAAGATGGCGGTGATGCGGTGAGGAATCCGGATGGTGACGGCGAGAAGGCAGCAGGAGAGGATGGCACAGGAACTGCGGGGAATAGAGCCGAAGGTAAGCCTAGATGCTGAGTGATAGTGCGGAGAGTGGATGAGGTTCCGGGGAAAAACACAGACATCCAACGCAAATGACACAGAAGCAATAGACAGAGGTACCGACATTAAACAACGTTCTCACAAACACAAGACGTGAGACAAACCAATATATAGAGAGTGTGTAATGAGTGACAGCTGCTGCTGATGACAATTAACGGAGACGCCCACAAACTAATCAGTGCAAATGCGAAACACACAGACTTCACCACAAAGTGCAAAACCCAGAGATCACGGCAAGATGTCACACTGGTGCAACTGCTACATTTTTATATAACTATATTTAAAATTAATGCACAAGCGATTTCTTTAATGGTGCATCCAGTCAGTCTCTGTTTTTATGAGAAACGTCAGATGGCAAACAAAACTGAAAACATAACGAAACTGTGCTACACGTCCGAACTGCACAGCGCTTCGAGTGTAGAGCCTTGTTTAGTCGCCACGTCAGCAGGAGCGCGAAGGTGTGCGCAATGATGACGATAGAAGGTTTTTAAGCCAGAGTAAAGTAAAAGACCAGTTTCTGAGAACTGATCCAATGCTGTTTGTGCTTTTATGTGACAGGGTTTCCCAGTTGAACAGGTCAGAGATGTGCTGTCTCGAGTGCCAATGGCACAGAAGTTTGCTAAATAATGGATTTGTCAGGCCAGACTAATGGAAAGAGAAGGAAACCTGGAGGTGCTGCCAATGTTTCAGGAGGCCATTCGTGTAGTGAGAGAGGTCAGTATCTCTCACACATACATATTTTTTAAAATAGTTTTTACTATTATTATTATTGTTGTTGTTGTTACTATTATTATTAAATAGTTTTTCACAGAATGTAAGCAATTTCCAATTCTACTAAGGCAAGATTATACAATTACAGGAAATTACAGACTCTGGAGCATGTCAGTGTAAAAAGAAATCCAAATGTCACAAAGATTATGAGCAACCAATATGTTTCTTAACAGCTGGTGGATGAACTACGATCTGTGGTTTTTGAGATCCTTAAAAAGAGACAAATTCAAGGTAAAGTGGGGGGATGGGCAATCCAGGCTTTTTTTTTTTCATTTTTTTTTTTCATTGCTGGTAAAAAGTTGGATGGAATAATTCATATTTCTTATGTTTTTGAAAGACGACTCTTATCTTATCAATGCTGTGTTTATTTGGTCGAAATAGTGTGTACTAAAATATTACTACAATTGAAATAAAGAAGTGTATATGTGTCCAAATCCTTTATACAAAAAGGGAGGTAAATACAGATGGTTTTCTGAGTCTGAAAGAACATGGCAGTCCTGCAAAAAGCCCAAACCTAAATACCACTGAATATTTTCAGCAACAATTGCAACAGCAGTGTAAGACTATGCTGGATATTTCAGATTAATGATAAATAAATAATATTTAGAATTATTTATTTTCTTTTTCTACAATAAAACTTTTGATGCAACTTCTCATTCTTTATTATTACTTTTTTCCACAAAACTAACATTTAAGGAAATACCCCTTTACCCATCATGCTCTGCTTTCAGTAAATAAATCATTTCATAATGGTCTTCGCTTTTATGCTCATGGCTGCTTTTTTTGTACAGAAAATGACCCTCCCCAAGCGGTCTAGAATGTCATGAAGATTTGTTTTTATTGAACACAGAACTAAAATCTCTCATAGATATTCTTTCTTCACGAGTTTAAGCAATAAGTCTGTTGTAAGTAGCTTTGGATAAAAGCTAAATGCATAAATGTAAAAGAATAATAAAAACAAATCTTGCAATGTTTTTTAAAATCATTCAGGTTTGTCTCCAATGCCAAAAGAGTCTGACGCAGTAGAGACTAGAGTGCATGATGAACTGGAAGACAGTTACATCATGTGCACCCCAAAACCTGTTGGTGCTGTCATATGTGGAAGGAGGGGAGACTCGTCTGTTGTCAAATATAAAATTACAGCAACCCCAGGGTATGACACTTGCACACACTTACACAATCCAACTTGAAATTCAATCTGCTCTGAGGCACAAATATTCTTTGGAATAAGTATTGTAGGACTTTTACAGATGGAAAATACATGTGTGATTGTGCTTATATCAGGGTTGTCAGTAGATTAAGATTTTTAATCTAATTGATCACACCCTTTTTCTGTGATTAATTGCACACTTAATGAAATTAAGCATAGACTATTTATCTTGTTTCAAATGTTTATTTTGTCATCATTTGCTATATCCAGAAATCTGAATTTGAAAGATTTTTTCATGATAAATTTAGATGCCTCACTTGTAATGTGGCTGAAGCAAACACTCAATGTATTTTAGGTGTAGTAATAATTAGATGATAACTGCCATAATCTTCAGTCGAGTTACAGTATATTCCACAAAAAGTTTTAATATGAAAAATTTCCTGTGCAAACAAATTTGGTGCATATTAGAGAATGTAATTGTAATTTAAACCATTAGCAGATCTACTGGCTAATATTGATGTTCACAGGAAACATTTAGTTGCATTTATTTATATATGAAATATCATACAGTAATATTAATGTATTAAGAATGAAAGAAACCTTATATGGTGAGGCCCAAAACACTACAATGCTACAGTACATCCCTGCTTTTATTCCCATTTTATTAAAATAATAATAATACATTTTAATTATAGTCATAATGTCTATTTCATTCTATTATAATCTTCATAAAACATACATTTAAATATTTTGTAAAATGGTTAATGTCATAGATTGTCACTGCATGTCAACATGTTCTTTCATAACTTTATCCTATTATTATTATTATTATTATTATTATTATTATTATTATTATTATTATTATTATTATTATTATTATTATTATTATTATTATGTCATAATATAATGACCTCAAAGTCAAATACATAAAGCCATGTGACCGTTATAACAAACAAAAGTCATTTATAACGATCATCAAAACTGACCAACCAATAGTTGGGCTTTAAAGTTTTGAACGAACCAATGGGAATTGAGATGAGCGTATCCCTGCGAAATTCAAGCGACGGTTGTGTGGAGAATGTGGGCGGTGTGTTAACAGCATTATGTGCCAATAGACTCGTATCGATGTTATAAACAAATGCTATATTTATCTTGATAAAATATTTATGTGGATCATCTGATAAAGCGATGGAAACAGTGACGGACGACGACGTATCAAAACTCTCTAAGATAGGTAAAGCGCTCCCTTATAGGTTTACACCAGGGCTAGTCCCATGTACGTTATCGTGTAACTTGCGCTGTTAACTTCAATATTTACAGTTTCTATTGATAAACGTGTGTTTATTTTTATACAGTCGATTGTAGTAAGCTGTGTCACGTTTTTATTTTTGAAAATCTATCTATTTTGTTCAAAACACTGCAATACGACACCGATGTGTATATTATGCGTGACTGCGAAAGAGGTATGTTTTTGCTTCAAAAATTAATTATATTAAGTTAATGGTGGTGTCAACTCGTATTTCCCTCATGAAAACAGCTTTATAATGGTACCGTACAATCTGTCGAAAATATTACAGGTGCTGAAATATTGTCCCGTCGTGCCTTATTGCTAATGTTAAACGCTTATAACGTTATTTAAAACATGTGTTAGTTAGATGGAGTATGCACGACAGTCAAATGTCAAGTAACTTTACTACGAAACCTTTTCGGGACGCTTTAAAAGAATTCAAATGGCTCATAGAGACTGTCTTCGTTCACTTCACCTCATTCAAATGGCAACGGTTCTGTTATTCGGGTCACTTGCGTCACCTTAAATTGTTTCGTTTTGCAATAATGACCATATGACTGTATTTTTCTGCATATTGCACTGCTATTAAAAAAATAATAATTTGATATATATTATAATATGTGAAGAAAGTTACTGCCCAAAATATACATACGTGAAGCACACATTTCTAACATTTATTATTACATGCATGCAATGTTTTTTCAATGTTTTTTTCTCTTTCATTTACAGAGCAACGCAAACTGAAATTGGCAGAATATCTTGCTGCAAAAGGAAGACTGAAAGTATCTAATCCAAAGTAGGTGGTCTTGAGGGCCGTTTCTGTTTGTAAGATTTGTTGAATTTACTTTTACCATAAAAAAAAAAACATTTTCTGTATTACTTCCATTGTGTGTTTATGTTTTGAATCAACTGTTTTGTTTTTTCATTCAAGACCATATCTCAAGGAGAAGCCTGTTACAAAGAAATATGCTGAAAAGAATCAAACGTTTAAAATTGTAAGTTAAATAAATTTCTTTACATTTGCATTATTCGATATGTTGAAAGTGTACAAGGTTGAAATTATGTCTCTCTTTTTTCTCTTTTAGACAGGTGATGGAAAGGAGAATTGTGGTATCAATGGGGAAAACATTCAAGTAAAGAGAGTGAAGACATTGGCAGAGGTTGATAAAAACACATCCTCAAAAAAAGGACTTAGCATCAATTCACTAGCCAAAGCCCAAACACAGTCTTCCAGTAAATTGCAGAATGCTTGCCGGGAAGGCATTAATGTTTTGAAGACACAGAGCAATAGAACAGCCTCTCTTCAAAATCCAAGGAAACCCTACAAAGATGAGAAGACCTCCAGGTCATTCAATGACGCTAAGAGGACTAATTCACAAAGCGTTCAGAATGCCCAACCCAAAGCTCAGCCAGCTTCCCATGCTGCAAATAAAGCACAAAGGTCAAGAAACCACAACTGTGGCAATTCACAGTCTGGACGTGGCATCGCAGCCCAAAGCCGCACAGATCAGATTCATGCCAAGACAGATATTCAGTCAATGAGGCCTTTGGCTAAGAAATTAACAGAAACATACATCAAAACAACCTCAGTTTCCACTTTGAAGAGTCGAAGAACAATGAATACAACCGAGACAAAAATGCAGACAAACAGTGTTTCTAAAACCCAACTGCAGTTCTCACGCAACTGTAGTTCTCAGAGCAATAAGCCCGTAAACCAGAAATCAAATTCAGTGATAAACAGGTCAGATGTGAAACAGAGAAAAGATATTCCATCAATTGTTTCGAAAGTTGGTGCCATAAAAATGAAGTCAAATAGTTCTGTCACAAACAGAGTAACAAGAACAAATGCCTCCTCATCTGAACCCGCAAATAGAGAAGGATCAGTGATCATCAAAAATAAACAGTCTGCTGCTGTTAAACAAACTAATCTCACTGCTCCTACCAAAGCACTCGGTCGAAGCACCAAAAGTTGTGTAGAATCCCGAGAGCTTCATCAGCCCACTCAGGGGTCCAGGCAGGCCAAGCCTGCAGTACAATTGCAGACTCCTAAATCCAGATTCTGTCCCAATACTCATGGTGTCCGAACAGCTCCAGTAGATGGAATGAAGAAGCCCACTGCAGCACAGGAGAAGAGACTGTGAGTAGACAACTGTCTAAAGCAGGGTTTCTCAGACTCCAACCCTGATTAATCTCACCTGTATGCAACTTTCTTGTATTCCTGAAGACCTTGATTGGCTTTTTCGGGTGTGTTTTGGGTTAGAGCTAAACTGTAATTGACAGTGAGCCTTGAGAAACCTTAAACTAAAGATTTGATGCTTTTGGAAACTACATGTTTTTTAGTGCTTTAAAGCTGTGGTTCACAGCTGGTAAAATCTGGTATCAAGATACAGATCTTACACCAAACAACAGTTGAACAAAATTATTTTTGGGTGGCAGTTAAGATTGAATTAGGATTTTGTTCATATTGATTATGTTTTAATTTAAACAGTTGATTTGTAATATTGTTTATAATTAATAACTTAAAATGTTAAGAAATTAGAAGGTAGAAATTAAAGGAATAGTTGACCCAAATATTAGCTGAAAATTTACTTAACCCAAGGTGTAGATGAGTTTGTTCAATAGAACAGATTTGGAGAAAGTTAGCATTACAACTCATGCTCACCATCTGCAGACTGAATGGGTGCCGTCAGAATGACAGTGCAAACAGTTGATAGAACATCATAATAACCCACAAGTAAATATAATGATTAAATGAACAAAATAAAAATGTTTGGGTGAACTATCCCTTTAGGTAAATAAGTATAGAATGGGCCAAACAGTAACAGAAATGATGTGTGTGCAGGCGTAAGCTCCAAGAGTGGCGGGAGTCGAGGGGCATCACATATAAACGTCCTCCCATGCCTGTCCATCTGGTGAGGAGGAAGACGGTCTCTGCTATTCCGCAGCCATACTGGACTTCTATGGAGAATGAAGATGAGGTTCATGACATTGTCTTTGCTGTGGACCGATCACTAGATGACTGCATTAAATTATTACAGCAGGTATTATTATTTTTTGAGGTTTTTATTTATTTTTTTCTATTTTTTTAAATGTGTAATTAAATGAATGTGCGTAAAAAGGGTTAATGCGATAACATAGGTTCTTCCATGGAAATCTGAGTTTCTGTTCATGCCAGTTAGCAGACTGAAATCAGACTGAGAAATAATCACGCTCCACATAGCTGATGAAGAAGATTCTGAGTTGGTCTCAGTGTTTCCCAATTTTGCTTGTGGTCATACAAATTAGTAGTCATTTCCTTTTGGATAAGACATGAAACTGTTTTGTTGACTTTGTCATGTATTGTGTGTGTGGTCATAGGTGTGTGTGGTCTCAGATAGACCATAAAGTTTATCATTCTTTTCCACCAGTCTCATGACTCTTTGAGTTTATGTTTTATGGGTATCCAAATGGTTGATTGACTTCCATGGAAAAAATAAAAATAAATTCAATGGCTGAAAGTTAATTATGACCATTTTCATTTTTGGGTGAGCTATCCTTTTAAATATGAGCTATAAATCACGTTGCAATTTGCTCCTGTATTTATAATACAATGTTCTCGGCAACTGGGTATATTGCAGAACATTTTTAATGAATACAAATATCAGTCAGTTTCAGGGTTCCAGACCTCAACCAAATAGTCGCATTTTGCGACCATTTTCCTGCTGGTGCGACAATTTCTTTTTAGATGTCGCACTGGTGCAACTGCTTCATTTTTATATAACTATATTTAAAATTAATGCACAAGCGATTTCTTTAATGGTGCATCCAGTCAGTCTCTGTTTTTATGAGAAACGTCAGACGGCAAACAAAACTGAAAACATAACGAAACTGTGCTACACGTCTGAACTGCACAGCGCTTCGAGTGTAGAGCCTTGTTTAGTCGCCACGTCAGCAGGAGCGCGAAGGTGTGCGCAATGATGACGATAGAAGGTTTTTAAGCCAGAGTAAAGTAAAAGACCAGTTTCTGAGAACTGATCCAATGCTGTTTGTGCTTTTATGTGACAGGGTTTCCCAGTTGAACAGGTCAGAGATGTGCTGTCTCGAGTGCCAATGGCACAGAAGTTTGCTAAATACTGGATTTGTCAGGCCAGACTAATGGAAAGAGAAGGAAACCTGGAGGTGCTGCCAATGTTTCAGGAGGCCATTCGTGTAGTGAGAGAGGTCAGTATCTCTCACACATACATATTTTTTTAAATAGTTTTTACTATTATTATTATTGTTGTTGTTGTTACTATTATTATTAAATAGTTTTTCACAGAATGTAAGCAATTTCCAATTCTACTTAGGCAAGATTATACAATTACAGGAAATTACAGACTCTGGTGCTTGTGTAAAAAAGAAATCCAAATGTCACAAAGCTTATGAGCAACCAATATGTTTCTTAACAGCCTGTGGATGAACTACGATCTGTGGTTTTTGAGATCCTTAAAAAGAGACAAATTCAAGGTAAAGTGGGGGGATGGGCAATCCAGGCTTTTTTTTTTCTTTTTTTTTCATTGCCAGTAAAATGTTGGATGGAATAATTCATATTTCTTATGTTTTTGAAAGACGGTGTCCAAATACTTTATACAAAAAGGGAGGTAAATACAGATGGTTTTCAGAGTCTGAAAGAACATGGCAGTCCTGCAAAAAGCCCAAACCTAAATCACACTGAATATTTTCAGCAACAATTGCAACAGCAGTGTAAGACTATGCTGGATATTTCAGATTAATGATAAATAAATAATATTTAGAATTATTTATTTTCTTTTTTTACAGTAAAACTTTTGATGCAACTTCTCATTCTTTATTATTACTTTTTTCCACAAAACTAACATTTAAGGAAATACCCCTTTACCCATCATGCTCTGCTTTCAGTAAATAAATCATTTCATAATGGTCTTCACTTTTATGCTCATGGCTGCTTTTTTTTGTACAGAAAATGACCCTCCCCAAGCGGTCTAGAATGTCATGAAGATTTGTTTTTATTGAACACAGAACTAAAATCTCTCATAGATATTCTTTCTTCACGAGTTTAAGCAATAAGTCTGTTGTAAGTAGCTTTGGATAAAAGCTAAATGCATAAATGTAAAAGAATAATAAAAACAAATCTTGCAATGTTTTTTAAATCATTCAGGTTTGTCTCCAATGCCAAAAGAGTCTGACGCAGTAGAGACTAGAGTGCATGATGAACTGGAAGACAGTTACATCATGTGCACCCCAAAACCTGTTGGTGCTGTCATATGTGGAAGGAGGGGAGACTCGTCTGTTGTCAAATATAAAATTACAGCAACCCCAGGGTATGACACTTGCACACACTTACACAATCCAACTTGAAATTCAATCTGCTCTGAGGCACAAATGTTCTTTGGAATAAGTATTGTAGGACTTTTACAGATGGAAAATCCATATGTGTGATTGTGCTTATATCAGGGCTAGGGGTGGGAACCGAAAACCGGTTCTTATTCAGAACCGGTTTTGTTCTTTGAAAAGAACCGGAACCGTGAGCAATTTCTAAGTTTCGGTTCTGAAAACGGTTCTTGTGCAACACGTGACCAAGCACTGTGAGCAGCTGTTCTGAGTATTCGTCGTTTCCTGTAAAGGATGTCACGAACCGAATAACAGACACACCTCCCTGCCTCTTTAATTACTGAGCACATTGATTCAAATAACGCGCATTCCACAGACTCGTTTCGCTGTTGCGTCTTTAATTGCCGAACACATTGTTTCCCACGACTGTATGTGCACTCGCGCCTTTTATAACTGTGCACATCGTTTTGTCTGAGGCCGGCGACACACTAGATGCGTGGCGCAAGCGTCTCAGCTGCGTGGCTTGTCCGTTTTGAATTCGGCTCCCATGTTAACAGGTTAGAGCTTGCAGACTGCCTGCGTGAGACGGGCATGCTAGAAATAGAACCGACGCCTATTTTTCACGCGACACGCAAGCGTGTTGAAAGCGTTTCCAGGCAAAATATAATAGGAAAATATGTTTATATGTCATTTTGTACACAAATATATATTAATTCATGACATTTTGATGTTTGAAAGTCTATAGGTTGACATAAATTCAGATATAAATGTAATTTAAAAAAAATAATAATAATTGTCGATTTTCAAATATTGCACCTGTCAAACATAGTCTATTTTGCCGTCAATACTGGTGTGTAAAAAAAAAAGCTTATATTTTTGTCATGAAGACAAGAGCCTGGTCTGGCGTCGGCCTCCCTCTATGTTACCTACAGCAGCAGCAGCGTGCCAGCGCCGCGTCAGGCATGATTCTGGTGTGTAAAGACACAAAAAACGCGAAGCAGCCGCCACACAGCAGAAACACCACGCAGCCAGTGTGTCACCGGCCTGACTGTACATCTAACAGCAGCGCGCTGCACCTGCCACCACTAAATTGCATTATATTTGTCCCATATTGTCATTAATATACATACTGGCTTCAACTTGGACCACTAAATAAATGGACTGCTATTGTTATGCAAGTATGAGGGTTAGATTATTTAGTGTACAGGTCATTTCAAGAGTGATAGACAAAGTGATAGAAAATATTTATTTTAATGCATTTTAAATGTTTAAAAATGTGGAAACCACTCATTGCATCACACCATCTCCTGACTGCATTATTATTTGTAAAATAGGGACTTTATGGAGAGTGTGTATACATGTTTATAAGTTTAACCGTTTAAATTTCATTAATTAAGGGAAATTAACAAGTGTCTCAGCCCTCAAGGGACTATTTAGCAGTTTATTCCTGCTTGAAAAGCAAAACGTTATTGATAGTGTAAAAAACATCAACTTTGAAACACATGCTGATTGATGGACTAGCATTACTCAACATTATTTACTACGTACTTACTTTTATTAAGGTAAAATAGTAAAAAAAAAAAAAAAAAACATAATAATAGTTCATTTAAATGGAACCAGAAGCTGAACCGGAAAATGTCTAAAAATACCCCACCCCACCCCACCCTACTTATGAAGATTTTTACACTGTAATATATGTTGCATTTTGACATTGCCAACCTTTAAATTAAGTTGACAGTAAGTAATAAACAGTATTAGTTGAGTATTGTGCATTTTTCCTTACCACTATTTCTTAATAATTGTTTAATGATTTTAATGGAACCGAAATCAGAACCGGAACCGTTAGGTGGAACCGGAATCAGAACCAGAAAATTTCTAACGATTCCCAACCCTAATCAGGGCTGTCAGTAGATTAAGATTTTTAATCTAATTGATCACACCCTTTTTCTGCGAGTAATCGCACACTTAATGAAATTAAGCATAGACTATTTATCTTGTTTCAAATGTTTATTTTGTCATCATTTGCTATATCCAGAAATCGGAATTTGAAAGATTTTTTCATGATAAATTTAGATGCCTCACTTGTAATGTGGCTGAAGCAGGCAAACACTCAATGTATTTTAGGTGTAGTAATAATAAGATGATAACTGCCATCATCTTCAGTCGAGTTACAGTATATTCCACAAAAAGTTAGCCTGTTGAACATGAATTAAATTAAACTTAACAAAATACAAGTCACCTCAATGGCAATTGTGTCCAAATGACCTAAATTTGAAATGAACATTTTTCAGCTGCCAGGATCATTTTCAGTTATTTTTGCTGTAATAAATGGTGTATCATCTTATAACAGTTTTTTTCTTGTATGCTTTAAGGGGTAAAAGGAGTCAGCAGGGAGCAGAACCAGGACAAGTAGAAGGTCATGAAATCCGTTTCTTTACTCCAGTGCGGCGTTCAGTGCGGATCGAGAAAACCGCTCTGCGATATCCGACAGCATTGCAGGAACATGACCCCTGTGTGACCTCTCTTTGTGACCTCGCAGGTGAGAGTAAGGTAGAGGTCAAAGAGGAATCGCGAGCCCAAAGCTCTCCTGTGTATGTGTACCGGGAGAATGAAGCACTGAGAGACCATGTTCACATTAAACTCGTCTATCCAGAGGAGGATGAAACATGATTGTGTTTATTATCATACAGTGACCTTCATTTCCCACACAGGAAAGGAATCTTTTTTATCAGTTTAATTCTGTTTGCTATTTCTCAGTAAAATGTATTTTGTACACTTTTAGCCAATCTTATATACTACTAAAACATCTCTTGCTAGATTTCAGCCAGAGTTTTTGCTTTGGCTCTCACAGTTAGATGCTACCTAATTGGTTCATACCTTCATTGCTATGAAGAATCTAAACATTAAGTACTGCTATATGTACAAATAAGATGATGGCATTGTCTAAATGTGGTGTAAAATTCTGAAACTGTCCATACTGCAAAATATACAATAGAAATGTCAGTATTATTAATAGAGAATTGACAAGTCAAACTTCAGTTGTAATTTATGGGTCCGTCTCGATCTGTTGTGCTTGTCTGAGCAATAGCATTCATGTAAGAAATTGTATTTTGCATGCTAATTAAACTATATTTGAGTCACTGATGCTATTATTTTGTTCCATTGAAATTGTAGAGTTATTGCTAAGACTGATTGGAAGACTACATTCTGAGCAAACAAAATCTCTAGATGTAAACAGAAACATTGAGTCTTAGAGCTATGTGTTTCCTGAGCTTTGTTTTTAGGTCATTTCCCACTGATGTAGTATGACTTCATCTACATCTTCATTGTTTTTTAAATCTTGAAATGAAGATGCGTGTTACTGATTAGCAAATAATGTAAAGTTTTTAGGTTAGTGAAAATTTTAAGTTCATGTACTACTGTATATTAGCTTTTTTGGTGCACCAAAGGATCTTGGCAAAGCTTGCACTTCAGGAAGGGGAGGGATACATTTTTCCCAGCCTGGTCAAGACACCTAGTGCATTTGAATAGGAGTAGAATGTCTCAGTTGTTTCTGGGAGACTATAGTGTGTGGTCTCAAAACATATGGTCCAGTAAACTGATGATTCAAAGTGATACTTTAACCAAACAAGAAAATCATTTACTCACTCCCATAACTTTCTTTTTTAGAACGCAGAAGAAGATTTAGGTTTTTTGCCTTCTACTGTAAAGACAAAAACAGTTAAACACTATTCAAAACATTATCTTTCGTCTTGCGACAGAACTGTCTTATCTGCTGGAATTACAATGTCTTCAGGAGCCACATTGAAAAAAAGAAAGAAATGTACACAATTTTTTTTTTTTTTTTTTTTTTTTTATATTAACTGTGGAATATTACAATTTAAAATAATAAAAAAACTAATCAGTTTTATAATATTTTACTGTTTTATAAAAAAAAAAAAGGTAAAAACTTGAATAAATGAATAAATGTCGCTGAAAATAATAAACACTTTTTTGTCTGAAGACCATTAGGGACTATAGGTGGAAAGATAAATGATTATTATAAAGTATTTTTTGGTTCTTCTCAGAGAAGGATTTTGTGCACTACTGCACTTGTACACTTTCCCTATTAAATAAACTACAAATAATATGTAAATATATGATCAACTAAACCAGTTGCATAATCACATTAAAGTACCAGTTTATACTTAAGAGATTTAACTTAACTTCAGGGTCTTATGGTGGGGCAAGTTAAAATGCTGGCTCACTTTGCCCCACAGCTGCCATTTTTAAATAAACCAGCTAGTCTACCAATACCAATCTAAATGATTTGCATGGTTTTATAGGTTGCTAAATCTCCTTAGCTTTGATGTAGCAGCCATTATATCTGATTTTTCTCAAAAAAGGTTTTTAAGTGGTTGCTTTCCACTCCTCTCATGTGAAATGGGTCAATTTTCCCACAAGCTCATCTTACCCAATCTCCCCTAAAGTTGTTGTTAAAATGAATGTAGTGTTGCAGACATGCTCTGGCAGATAGGTAACATAGCTGAGGTGGAATTGGATTTCTTGGAGCAGTTCTCAATGTGATGAGAAGCTGATTGTGACAGGTCCGGATACATGCTGTACATGATGTGGCAAGTCTGAAAACGAGAAAGTGCTTATTAGATTTCAGTCAGTAGAAAGCGTTCCCACGGGGTTTGGAAAAGTATGGAATTTAGGTATTTTCCAGGTCTGGGAAAGTATGAAAAATATTTGTGATTCCAGACTTTTGCCCCTATTAGTTGTTTTTATAGTAGAAAACTAAGAATTTAATGAAAATAATTTTACTGTGCGAGAAGTAAGGTTTCATGGGAGCTGTTTAGTGATTCTCTAGTGATTGTCAAATACCACTGAATGAATTCAAAGTGCACTTTTCATTATGCAAAATGCAGGTTATAATAATATTAGGTTTCTTCTAATGATATTCTTAGCACCGTATTACATGGCCTCAAGGAACTTAAAATTAAATAAAAAAAATATACTGATGTGTACAATTACATGTGCACAAGAAACCATTAAACTTAGCATTTAGGACAATACTGTACACACTGAGCCACCTATTGTGCAATGAGCCCATTTCACAGTGTGGTTTTTAGACACATAACACCTATAAATACGGCATACTGCACTAACGAAAGCCAAATTTTGAACACCTTTTTTATTTTTTTTTATTTTTTCTTGAGCTTGGCAAATTTTATGCTTTCTCCGCCGCCACAGAGGATGTGTTCAATTGGACATTAGGCCTTTATATTACCATAAGAAAAGCCTAATTTTGAGCAAGTAGATCTGTTAATTCATATGCATCCATTCTCTCATTTTATTAGTAAGATGGCAATGATGTACAAAGTAAATAGATTATATAAAACTAGAAATGGTAATAAGCATGCAGTAAATTCCTATGCACGTGAAGAGTTTATTGAAGGACACAAAAAAAGTTTCTTGTGTGCATGTAAAGGCTGTTTGTTTGTTTTTTTAATTTAGGGGATCTGTATGTTATCACTTAGAGAAAAACCTTGAAAAAATAATATTTACAGATGACTTTACTAGTGGGGTGAAAGGTGACAATTATAGGGGCCCATGCATTCATGTTTAAAGATTCAAACACGAGGCGGATAAACTCAACGGAGAGTTCAGCACACACAAGAGACAAACACTGACAGCTGAGAAAGAAATTGAATGTGTATGACTATGATTATATTGGATGTATTGTCTCTTAAAACGACAGTGCCTAATTTACTAGCTGCTGTCAATGTCCTTAATGCTAATCCAAGAAATTAAATGGGAGGAAATCCCTCACTGCTCTTTCCTGAATTACTAGAATTTATCAATATTTATTTTACACACAGCAAAGACTATGCAATGCTATTTACATTTAATTATTCAGTTTCTGTACCTGGACACCTACAAACTTGAAAAAAATTGGTTTAAGTTGTTTATACGTGCTATTTACACAATTTCAAACAGGGCCCATGGGTATAACCTGCACCGGTGCCCCGCAAACCCCAGCTATGGCCCTGCTGAAAATAATGCTCTATAAACCATTTATGTTAAATATAGTCTGAAAATCTATTAAGTTGTTTGGGAATTTAGTTGTCGAAAAAGTATTTAGGGACTTTAAACTTGTCTTTATGTGTGTGTGTGTGTCTATATATATATATATATATATATATATATATATATATATATCAAAATATTCTGTAATTCAATACAAAATTAAACTTAAGCAACAGCATTGGTGGAATAATAATAATTAAAAAACAATAAAGCTTTAATAAAGCTCACATTAATAAAGCACACATGGTTAAATTGATCTAGTTGTGCAGCAACTGCAACTTCCAAAGAGTACCTTTCTGTATCAAACAACTGCTTCAATATACCTGACAAACGTGGATGACAATGGTTGACAATTGTCAACTAATAAACCACAAAGTTTTATTTCAAAATTTTTAATGCATGTGCTCCACTCCATGGGTGTTAAAAGTCTTTCAGTGGGCAAAATTTTGCATGCTAAATCTTGTCAAGTAGAAAAATGTATCACCTGTCAAATATTCAGTCCATATTTCAGTGCTTTCATCATTCAGTAATGTAAAGGTTAAAATTTCCACTGGCATTTTCAACATGATTAAGGTAATAGTCCAGGCAAAACTGAAAACGTACTCACTCTCAGGGCAGGCCTTTCAAGATGCTTACATACAGGTACATGTCTTTTTTGTGTTTGTTCATCAAGTTATTAATCAATATTTAATCTTTTTTAGTTGATTGAATAAAGGTATGAGTTTTTGATCTTTTAGTAGTCACTCTGGTGTATTCTGCTGCTGGAATGTGCTTTCTCCGTGGTTTTCAGAAAGTTCTCTCCATATGCTAAACATATATTTACTCCTAAGGCCCACTTTGATAGCATATGGCACAAAGATCATCAGGGCCCCTCGGATACATGACAAACTCATAGTTGGAACATTTACTTAGTTCTCTATCCCTGAATATCAAAGAATAAAGCTGATTATTGTGTGGACTTCTCTCCCTTTCTCTCGGAGAAGCTGCACTCATTCTTTATATGTTTTTGGAAAGGACCTAAGATTACAAGCCTGAGGAACTCCACCTTGAAGAAGTTGTGAATTCTCTGTGTGCTATTGGTATGTGTTCACAAGACTAGGCTTGATTGAGGTGAACAGCACCTTCACTAAAGACAAAGAGGGCATTTTTCAAACAGTTTGGCACACGTAGAGCTCATATATGCCTGAAACTAGACCTCGTTTGTCACCTAAATCTTCTTAGGAGATATGCTTTCTACTTTCCAAGTCCATGTGTGGAGATTTTCTGAGTTCATCTAAGGTTTTAACCAACTAGAATAATCTAATATAATGTGATAACCTTTAGTGACCTTTTGTTAGAATAAATGCTGCTGTATTGAGTATGTACACAGATCATCCTAGTTCAAGACAAGTTGTAGAAATACATAACAATAGAAGAGAAATGACAATTAAAATTTCTATGTTAATTCAAGTATACTTTGAATAAAAAGAATATAAAATTATTTTGGCAAATTAGAAATTAGAAAAGAATGTGTTAAGATACAGGAGTGAACAATTGTTATGTGAGTAGTGGAGACTCCTATGACATCTATGATTTTACATTCTTGACAGTCTTACAAATCTTGATGGAAGGTAAGGTCGAGACCTTTCTGGTTGTTATAGAGCAAAGAAAAACATTGGCCTTATTCAAGTCACTTTTATTTTTTATAATGCTTTGTACAATAGAGATCTTTCAAAGCAGCTTCACTGTATTAAACATGAAAGTAACAAATACATACTTCAAAATCCAAATTCTGCTCTAAAGTAGCTGTAACAAGACAATAGTGTCTTTATTCAGCTCCAGTCAGTTCAATGTTGGATTAGTTCAGTAACTGTTTGGAGTTCATTCATTATGAATCCAGTTCAGTTTAGCTGTTAAGCAGATCTTCCGAAAACAATACTGACATTGTTCAGCTGGAGTTAATGTTGATTTCCAGCAGGTTGAAACATGAAGGTAGAGCTACTGTTTGGACAGCAGTAGGCAACTGGCTTACTGATGGCCATAAATAAAATGGATTTTGGTTCTAACTGGTCCAACTGGCATGAAATGCTCCTAGCTGTCCGTAGAGATCTTGTGCCCAGAGCTCATCTAGTTTTTGGGTTTATTGCTGAGGATCCTGTCCTTCACTGACTGTGAACAGCTGTGTTGTAGCCGTTCCTGGGTGCAGGTCCAACATCTGATCTTATTTCTAAGCTATTTATTCCCTTTTTGCTTCTTTGTTGTTTTTTGCCAGAGTTTCTCAAGAGGAACTGCAGATGTTATCGCACATTTCACAAGATCTACTTCAGCTATCACAAGCGGGGCAGATCCTTTTCCTATTTCCTATTTTCCTAACCTAACCTTTTCCTATTTGGTGCCTAAACTCTGGAATAACCTATCTAACATTGTTCGGGAGGCAGACACACTCTTGCACTTTAAATCTAGATTAAAGACCCATCTCTTTAACCTGGCTTACACGTAACATACTAATATGCTTTTAATATCCAAATCCATTAAAGGATTTTAGGCTGCATTAATTAGGTAAACCGGGACCGGGAACACTTCCGATAACAACCGATGTACTTGCTACATCATTAGAAGATGATGTAGGCATCTACACTAATATTAGTCTGTTTCTCTCTTATTCCGAGGTCACCGTAGCCACCAGATCCAGTCTGTGTCCAGATCAGAGGGTCACTGCAGTCACCCGGATCCAGCACGTATCCAGACCAGATGGTGGATCAGCACCTAGAAGGAACCTCTACAGCCCTGAAAGACAGCGGAGACCAGGACAACTAGATACAGATCCAGATACAGATCCCCTGTAAAGACCTTGTCTCAGAGGACCACCAGGACAAGACCACAGGAAACAGGTGATTCTTCTGCACAATCTGACTTTGCTGCAGCCTGGAATTGAACTTCTGGTTTCGTCTGGTCAGAGGAGAACTGGCCCCCAAACTGAGCCTGGTTTCTCCCTAGGTTTTTTTCTCCATTCTGTCACCAATGGAGTTTCGGTTCCTTGCCGCTGTCGCCTCTGGATTGCTTAGTTGGGGTCACTTCATCTACAGCGATATCGAACACGCGCTCTGTCGCTCCCCACATTCCTCACTCATTTTAACTGAGGCTGGCGACACACTGGATGCGTGGCGCAAGCGTCTCAGCTGCGTGGCGTGTCAGTTTTTAATTTGGCTCCCATGTTAATAGGTTAGAGCTTGCAGACTGCCTGTGCCTCAAGGTGCGCGGAAAATGCGTGCTTGCTAGAAATAGAACCGACGCCTATTTTTCACGCGACACGCACGCGTGTTGGAAGCGTTTCCAGGCAAAATATAATAGGAAAATATGTTTATATGTAATTTTGTACACAAATACATATTAATTCATGACATTTTGATGTTTGAAGTCTATAGGTTGACATAAATTCAGATATAAATGTAATTTAAAAAATAAATAAATAATTATCGATTTTCAAATATTGCACCTGTCAAACATCGTCTATTTTGCCGTCAATATTGTTGACGGTGTCCTTTATCAGTAGGCTTGATATTTATGTTCAACATGAAGTATAGATATTGTTGTCATGAAGACAAGAGCCTGGTCTGTCAGCGGTCTCCCTCTATGTCACCTACAGCAGCAGCAGCCTAGTATTTTGACAATCACGTCTTTTCGAACGGAGAGATATATGAATTATCAGACCCCTATCAAATCAATATTCCATCTAGCTAGTAGTAATATATGTATAAAACACAATATATGTTAAAAAAGCTACTTTATCCAGCTAGATATAGAACACATGTAGATTTACATTATACTCTACATGAGAGCTAGTCCGTCTGCGTTTTACACAAGACATCATCGTTTCACAAAATATACGGATAGATACAGTTAGCTGAATGGATGCATACCTGTTTATTAGAATGCAAACATCTCTCTGTAGTTTCAGCTTGTCACGAAGCTCTCTCTATCTTGGAAATGCAACTCCAATATTTACCCGTGTCTTGTTTGTTCTCTTGTCCCAAAACCTTCTCAGGTCATTTATTTCACCCGTACGTTTGCGCTTCACAGAACGTGCAGGCAAAGCATAATCATGATCCATAACTAAGTTATTGATTGAGGTATAAATACGAATATAAACAATATAAATATAAAATATAATAGTCTCGATCAAGACTAGCTACTACTTTTTCTTCTTCTTCTCGTCTTTGCTTCTGTTCACCTTTGTATTTGGCGGTTCTGCAGGAAGTTAGATAAACTAGAGGGGTCAAAGTTTATATGACGCCATAGACGGGCGACAAAACGGAAATAAAGAAACGTGCCGTGTCTTCTAATTAAACTATAATTTTCTCTGGATTTGAAAGTTTGTGGAAACTTTCGGGATAATGTAAGTACACAACTAAAAAATATATATAACATAGATATAGTGATATCTGCTATTTTTAAAGCAGAAAAATTACATATTGCGCCTTTAAACTGAACAGAGATGACATCACTGAATTCACTGATGAACTGCCTTTATCTATCATTTTGCATTATTGACACACTCTTTTCCTAATTAATTTTGTTCAGTTGCTTTGACCCAATGTATTTTGTTTAAAGCGCTATATAAATAAAGGTGACTTTACTTGACTTGACACGCCAAACTCAAGGCCATTGATTCAAATCGCCTGTCCAATCCAGCCAGAAATGAAATCCACCACATTTTTATTAACAGGTATATATATATATATATATATATATATATATATATATATATATATATATATATATTTGTTAACTTCCTAAAGCAGGGCAATAAGGAAAAGAGAGTCCTCTCCAGTTGAGAATCATTCACATCTCGCGAGGATTTGGCGCTTAAATAATTAATTTAGCTCAACTTACTTATATCCACTAAAACAAAACAAGATAATACAAATAAAATGAGGAAATGTGAATTCTTTCATTTTTACATTTTATTCATAGCTAGGGTGACCATTTTTTCCAAAAAGAGGACAGTGTGGGGGTTATCACTTAACAGGGTTTCATTTTTATGTGTGTGTTTATTTACTTGTTTTTGTAATAAATAAAAACAAAACAAGTAGATTGAATAGAAAAGGAAAAGGGAATGCTAGTGTTAAGAGGGTCAGTTCTTATAATAAATGAAAAGGAAAGAAGTAGAAAGAAAGAATGTCTTGGTTACGTATGGTAACCCTTGTTTCCTGAAGGAGTGAACAGAGACATCTCGCCAGATGACAGACGAATTGGTATATTGCTTCGATAGACCAATCTACTTTGAGTGTAAACAAAACAAGCCTATGCACATTGGCATGCAATTATTGCATCCATCTGCAGCCGATCACAGTATGAGCATAAAAAGGCAGCAGGTGCAATGCATACCAGGTTTCTGCTGAGGAGCCAAGCCGGTGACCGGGCTGCTCAGCAGTGGTACAGCAGCCGTGGCGAGGTGACGCAACGTCTCTGTTCCCTCCTTACGGGGACCAACAATTATCATACGTAACCGAAACGTTCCCTTTCAGTCACTCACTCTTGACATCACGCCGGATGACCAACGAATTGGGATTACTACCAAAGTGCCAAGGATGCTGTCCCTTCCAGTGCCCTGTGCAAGACTTCTGCATTTGGTGTAGGCCGGGCCTCGCAACAAGAAGTTCCATTCACCAATGTCAAAGCACTACCCACTCAGTGAGATTGGATAACACTGGGAAAACTTACCTGTTCCACTTGGAATAGGGACACTGCAGAAGCTCCATCCTTCCTGAAGGAGCAGGAGCAAATGAATCAGTTTAGGTGCATTTGGAAAATTGGAGGTGATTGTAACCTTCTTGGAAATGACAGAAGTCTGTTGCAATGATGCAACACTCCTACTTGAGTGAGCTCGCAACCTGAATGGGCAGGGCACACCCTGTGCCTGATAAGCCAGGGTGATGGCATCCACAATCCAGTGGGCCATCCTCTGCTTAGAGACGGCATTCCACTTCTACCAGCCTCTGTAACAGACAAAGAGCTTGTCTGAGGTCCTAAAGCTTTGTGTCCGGTCTACGTAGCACCTCTTCTGGGAGCAGTGCTTGCAGGTTCACCACCTAATCTCTGAAGGGAGTAATAGAAATACCTGGGCACATAGCCAGGCCGGGACCTCAGGATTACCTGAGAGTCAGCCAGCCCAAACTCTAGGCATGAATCATCGACTGAAATGCGTGCATGTCCCCTACCCTCTTAATGGAGGCCAATGCAAGCAGGAGCAGAGTTTCCAATGAAAGAAACTCTAGCTTGACTGAGTGCAAGGGCTCAAATGGGCCCTGCTTTAGTGTTTTAAGCACTAGAAACAGGTCCCAAGAGGGTATGGAGACTCTAAGAGCCTCTGAAATATTTTCAGTGGGACCGCCGTCCTGCCCTTGAATGAATTCAAGCAAGTCAGCACTGACCGCGCATGTTTCTCTGTGAGGCATGCTGTCTGTTCGACTGAATCCAACTTCATACAGAGAAAAGAGATCCTCTGCATCAGGGAGAGTTAGTTCTTTTCTCCGTTGACCCAAAGACCCAACAGGCTGAGGTGCCGGAGCACAAGGTCCCTGTGCTCACACAACTGATCCCGAGACTGTACTAGTATGAGACAATCGTCAATATAGTTGAGGATGCAAACACTGCTCTCTGAGGGGAACAATAACCGCCTCTGTGACTTTCGTGAAGAAAGGGGGGGGGGGGGGCAGGTGTTGGCAGCAGCTGCCAGGAAGAAGTTCGGCCCACCTCAGTATGCTCCCGCACAGCCAAGAACTGCTGGGCAAGGTTCTCAGCTGCGTCGCCAAAGAGGCCAGTGTGGTACACAGGGGCATTAAGGAACCGATCTTTGTCTTTGTTCCTCATATCAACCAGATACAGCCA
The DNA here is from genome assembly GCF_963082965.1 of Carassius carassius. Lineage (NCBI taxonomy): Eukaryota > Metazoa > Chordata > Actinopteri > Cypriniformes > Cyprinidae > Carassius > Carassius carassius. The sequence goes on along the minus strand of NC_081758.1, from coordinate 37,931,703 downwards.
GAGATGGTGCCCCTGGACTACAAGTGTTGACATCGCACAAAACAAAGAACTTGCAGTGACCTTTGTGAGGTCAGTGGCAGTTTGGAGCTCTTTCAGAACTTCCGGATCGTGATCACCCTCGTGCAGGTCCTTCAGTGCCTTGGCCTGGTGCACCAATAGTAATGCCGTAGTGTGTAAGGCAGAGACAGCTTCTCCAGAAGCCATATAAGCATCGCTAGATAGACCAGACAAGTACCTACAGACCCGGGAGGGGAGGCACAGTTCGCCCTGCTGGGTGGAGGCAGTATTATGACAAAACTACATCATACCGACTGCTCCATTCTACCTCTACCCCTGTATACCCCCTCGCCTGGTCAGTAAGAAATTTATTCTCCTTAAGCTGTAGTCACACTAGACCAGGGGTGTCAAACTCAATTCCTGCAGTTTAGATTAAATTCTAATTAAACACACCTGATCCAACTAATTAAATCTTTAAGGCTTATTTGAAAGCTACATGGAATGTGTGTTGAAGCAGGGTTGGAACAAAACTCTGCAAGGCTCCGGCCATCCAGGAATTGAGTTTGACACCCATGCACTAGACTTTTCGTTCCATTGACATCCATTCATATGGATGCGAATGATTCAGACCAGAAATGCAAGCCTGTACAAAGATATTCCACATTTCACTATGTAGCAAAGTTTCAAGTTTGCTGAACTAGGACCTGTGAATTCACATCACGTGAATGCGTGAGACCAATAGAAGATCAAAATATCATAGTGACCTCTCCGTAAAGAAATGGAGGAATTGCTAATTTTAGCAGTGTTGCATCATCCTGTTTTATACAACATAAATTTATAAGATTACAATAATCACATAAAAAGAGAAGCTGCTTGGTTTGCGGTGGCAAGGTAAACAGGAGCAGATGGTATGTTCAAACAGTATAAAGTGTCATTTTATGTGATTTGTGTGTGCGTGTACTTGAATAACTAATAAATGACTGATTGTAATCAATTAAATAGTAAATAATTATGACTGGTGAGGATATTTTGCTTTGAGATGTCATATCCTGCTCCTGCCCCTTTGCGCAACACTGTCTGAATGAATTTTGCAAGCTCAAAGTCTAGTGTCATCATGGCTTTATAGTGGACTTCAACGGCTACCAAACCGTTGAAGGTCAGATTTACAGTAATAGTTCAGTTTCAAAGGGCTCTACACAATACCAGACAAGGAATACGTGTCTTATCTAGTAAAACAATCTGTCATTTTCAAAAAAAACAAATGCTTTATAAACTCAAACGCTCAGTCTTGCATTGCTCAGGGGAGAGCGGGGCACAAGGCAACACTTTTTGACTTTCTCAGTTTGTGCAAATCCAAAAGGGGTTCAGAATTTTTTTTTTGTCCACAGTAATTTCACAAATGTTACCTTGTTTCATAATTACAGTGTACGTTTTTCTTTATTTACCTTAAAAAAAATGGAAGTGAAATGTGACAACATGCCCCGTAGGTGGGGTACATTGTAACATCTGAGGGGCACGTTGTAACATTACTGTATAGCTTAAAATGTTATCTGATGTCATGAAAAACATATATGCAAGACAAACTAAAATATTTTGTCAATAATATTAAATTATTAGGGTTTCTTTTCAACTAGAATGATGGCGTTTTTTAAGAATTAAAAATAATCTGATTTTGGAGTTTAACATTGAACACATTTCAACCAGGCTTGGGACGGTCCACAAAAATGAGCCAAAATGTTTTACGTCTTGAAATAATAATTTCTGAACAGTAAACATTGATTGTCATTCTTTATTCACCTGCTTGTCGTAGTTTCTCATTAAAATTAATTAAAGTAAATAGTGTAGATTGCATCACTATAACCGATAAAAAAATTTGATTTACATAAAAAAAAAATTTGCAAAATTTTTCAAACAAGAACGAGTTAATTTTTCTGTCTATTGAAAGGATGTTTACACATAAAGTAAATTTTGTAAGTAAATTTTTGTATTTCTAAGTATTTGTGTGTGTGTGTGTGTGTGTGTGTGTGATCTACATAACTTTAAGATTTCTAAATGTGTATTTTTTTATTGAATTCAAGTTAATTTTTTTTTTTATTTCCATGTTACAAATTTCAAGTGGGATCTACTTTGTTTTTCCAAATTTGTTTTTATTTAACCACTGGTACTTGTCAATGGAATGTTAGTAGCCTAGAATGTACTCATCACAAATATGGTGCGTACATTCCGGTTATAATATGTTAGTTATATTATAACCAGAATGTACACATCACTATGGAAATATGGTTTAAATATAACTAACCTTAATTTCACAACTTTATTTTTACCTTGTTCACTCCGTGTGTTCCTCTTCGTTTGCATGGGGTTTCCAGACCAGACCAACACGAAGGGAAGTAGGGTAATTATTTTATATTGAGTAAATGAAACAAGGTTATTGTTTGTTGTGTGTGTGTAGGCCTACCTAAGAAGATTGGTTGGAATAACTTTGATACATTTTGTAAAGAAAAAAAAGCACATTGATCTAAACTGATAAATAAAGGATTGGAGAATAAAATAACAGCTGAGTTCTTTCATTTTAAATGAATAATAAAAACTGAGATGAAAATTTTGCTTAAGTCAGAAATTAAATTTTACAATGGTAAAATAAGCGTTCTGTGATATCGTCAAAATAATTTTTAATGATGGCGCACTTTTTTCTCTATATAGTGTTGATATGGTTACTAGTAAATACTGTACATTTTGTTATTCTAGAATGTGTGGAAATATTTAAATCACGTGTTATAACTAATCCCGCATTACTTTGTGCCCCGCGCTCCCCGTCACATTAGATAAATGTAAATGTCCTGTATGCATGCATGCAAAGTCATAGAATGGTTCATAAAGGATGCTGCAAGTGAGACATGCTGCAGTTTAAGGAACCTAGATGAGTTTACCACTTACTGTAACTCTTTTTCCCTTAACATTCTTCCCGCAAACCTGCCTGTCAAACCTGCCTTACAAGCCTGTAGCCTAGTAACGATTCCGGTAAGGGGGCGTCTTCCGTTAAATGTGTGCACGTGTGATTTGCTTCTCTGCTAGCCTATATAAATACTCACGACATCACAGTGACCTGAAGACGCTCAAACTGTCAGGCAATCGGTAAAGAGCTGCGAGGACGGGAAATTAAATTGATCCGAAAACCAGGTAAGCTATAGGCTTATATTCGTGCATTTTTATCATCTGTGAATTTCTTTTATAAAGGGTGCTGTAGAACTGATACCTGAAGAAGCAGGTTGTCTTAAATAGACTTTAAATTAAAACTTGAGTAAAATCATTACAGTCACCCCTCAGCCTTTATGACTATTGAACTTTGATATGTTGATAACACGAGCTATAACTTCATCCAGATTTCTCTTTCCTTTTGCGGTGTCTTTTCAAACGCCAAATTAACTTTTCGACGACACTTTGTTCATTCTTGAAGTGAACTTCATTACTATTTATTTATTTATTTTTGTTTGTTCTACTGCATCAGGCTGTGCTTGTAATGTATGCAAATATTGGGAAGGTTACTTTGGAAATGTAATAGGTTACAGATTACAAGTTACCCTGTTTAAAATGTAATAGTAGTGTAACTTTTTCAATTACTTTATTAAAGTAATGTAACTAATTACTTTTGAGTACTTTTTGATTACTTTTCTAAATTTGTGAAAATTAAAGAATAATAAATAAAAGCATATACTGTACATCAACTTAAATACAGTTATCTAATAAGCATGTGACGAATTCTGTGTACTAAACTCCTGAAACATTGGTGTTTTTTTTAAACTGCTGTCTCTTTGTATATGATGATAGTTTTCTCAAAATAAGTAAAATGCACATTAAGTGACACAAAGCAGTTCTAGAAATTATGTTTATGTGCTCGTGTACTCCTATATTGAGATGGCAGAGGTTGAAAACACTGCGAGCTTCAGTAGGCCTATGTGTATGAGTCATGTTTTTCCCTTACAAAAATTAACCTTGCTTTTATTAGCCTATATAAAAGTAAAATAACCTTGTTTTGTTTTTGTTTTTTTGCAAATGGATTTGTATTTTTTTTTTAAAAAATACATTTGTAAAATAATTTTACATTTTTGGTTACCACATTTAAGCAATAGTAACCATTTTCTCTGGATTTATAGTTAAATATTAAAATGTAAATTTTCGTAAGGGTTGTGTTGTTGTCTGTCGTAGCTCCCCCTCAACCTATAAAAAAAACGTCTCGGGTTACTTGACTGTAACCCTGTTCCCTGAAAAAGCGGGAACGAGATGCTGCGCTCAATAGCGCTAATGAGAACATTCTTTGTTCGACCGGTTGTGAAGCACGTGTGACAAACACGCCAAGAATTGGCTTAAATAACCTCGGCAGGTGACGTCACTGATAACGTGCACCTGCAGGTTATAAATAGACGTGAAACGGAAACATCCTCAGGTTACCCCTTTGTCTGAAGAGACGTCCGGACACGTCGACAGTGCGGCATTGAGGCGCAGCATCTCGTTCCCGCTTTTTCAGGGAACAGGGTTACAGTCAAGTGTCTGGACCCCCAAGGTTGTGTAGTGTGTGTGCACAAACATCGAAGAGGTCTCAGACATGACTCTGGAATGTGCACTCAAGGGCATGCGAGCCCGGAGTAGCATCGACATCCAAACTATAGAATCTGACAAATGTCTGCGGAAAGGACCAACCTGCCGCATCACACACTTGCTGCAAGGGCGCACCTCTTGCTCAAGCCATTGAAGATGCAACCCAACTGGTTGAATGGGCACTAACTCCTAGAGGCGAAGTTTGACCACGCGCCTCGTAGGCTAGGGCAATAGCAATCCTCACCCAATGTGAAACTGTTTGCCTGGTGGCAGCCGCACCCCTGATTGCGGCCCCCACGGCATATGAAAAGCTGCTCTGACTTACGCCACTGGCTAGTGCGGTGGAAGTAAATCTGAAGAGCACATACTGGACACAGTAAGTGAAGTCTTTTCTGCTCCGGTGTTGTAAATGGCGGAGGACAGAAGACTTTGGAAATTAGTAGGATGGACATCCAAACTATAGAACCTGACAAATGTGTGCGGAGAGGACCAACCTGCCGCATCACACACTTGAGCAGGAACATCCCTCACCCAATGTGAAACTGTTTGCCTGGAGGCAGCCACCCCCCCCCCACCCCCCCGGTTGCGGCCCCCATGGCATATGAAAAGTTGCTCTGACTTATGCCACTGGCTAGTGCGGTGGACGTAAGTCTGAAGAGCACGTACTGGACACAGTAAGTGAAGTCTTTGCTGCTCCGGTGTCGTGAATGGCGGAGGACAGAAAGCTTCGAGAATGACCTAGGGGCAAAATCGGAACAGGATGGGAGGACTGACAAAGCCTGTAAATCCCGAATTCTCCTTAGAGAGGTAACGCCCATAAGAAAAACCATCTTTAGAGTCAGAAGCCTGGCAGGCGCTGATTCTAATGGTTCAAAAGGGGTGCCAGCCAGCCCCTCGAGCACTACGGCTAAATCCCCTGAAGGGGCCGTAGCTCTAGTGGGTGCCTCAACCTCTGAGCCCCATGGATGAAGTGGGCGACTAGAAGGTGCTTTCCCACAGAAACCCAGTCAATTCAAACATGGCAAGCCAAACTAGCGGCCATGTAAGTTCTGAGAGTACTAGGGCATGTGCCTGAGGACAATTTCTCTTGCAGGAACTCCAGTACTGAAACAATTTGGCAGTGAGCTGGGTCTGCATGGTGTGTCATGCACCAGCCCTCAAAAACACTCCATATGAGGGCATAAGTTCTTTTAGTGGAGGGAGTCCTAGCACTTATAATAGTCTCTACTGTGGCTGGAAGGCCAGCATCTCTAGTTGGTCCCCCTCAGGGGCCAGACGTAAAGACGTAAAGGAGGGATATTAGATCTGACAACCAAACTCCGGTCGGCCAACGGGGCGCTCTCAGTAATAGGCAAGACCCCTGTCGACGGAGCTTGGCCAGGACTCCCGGGAGCAGAGCAATCGGAGGAAAGGCGTAAAGTCTGGACAGCAAGTCTGCTCCCACATTCATATGCCCAGGAATGTAAATCGCCCTGAGGGACAGGAACTTGTCCTGTGCCCAAAGCAGAACCTGGTGCGCTAACTCGTTCGAGCGGCGTGACTGCAGTCTGCTCTGGCGATTCATTTAAGAGACTACAGATGTGTTATCCACCCGCACTAGGACATGGTAGCCTCTTAACTGCTGGAGGAAGTATTTCAGGGCCAGAAATATAGTCTTCATTTCGAGGCAATTGATGTGCCAATTCGAGAAGATGACCTCTCCAGATCCCTTGGGCTGGACAGCCAACTAAGGCCGCTCCCCAGCCCATGAGGGAAGCGTCTGTCATTAGCATCTTGCGATGACAACACGGACCTAGAGTGGGACCCAAAGTCAGAGACTGGGGTCTGAACCACATAGATAGGGTACGAAGCCCCTGGCGCGTAACCCTTAATTGCCACTGGGGATTGGCCCTTGGATGAAATCCCCTGGCTCTAAGCCACAACTGAAACAGTCTCATGTGCAGGAGGCCCAAAGGTATCACCGTGGATGCAGCTGCCATGAGACCTAAAACCTTCTGAAAGTGATGAACAGTGACTTTCTGGCCTAGCTTGATGTTCTTTAGGGTGTTTAGAATGGATTTGATGCATGCAGGAGACATCTGTGCCTGCATTATGATCGAGTCCCATACCACACCCAAATACGTTGTCCTCTGAGCCGGAGAGAGAACGCTTTTCTTGCCGTTGAGTCTCAACCCCAGAGATTCGAGATGAGCTAGGACGACATGCTGATGTCGAAGCGCAAGCTCTTGAGACTGGGTCAGATTCAGCCAGTCGTTTATATACATTTTAAATGTGGATGCCCTGGAGTCATAGAGGAGCCAGAGCTGCATCCATGAATTTCGTATAAGTGCGGGATAACAAAGCTAGGCCGAATGGAAGAACCTGACACTGGTAAGCTTCGCCCCCGAAAGCGAACCTCAGGAACCTCCTGAGTTGTGGCAATATTTCAAAATGAAAATACACGTCCATAGATCTGTGATTGGACGCAGCCCCCCGTCTTTCTTGGGAATCAAGAAATACAGACTGTAGTAGCCTGACTCTCTGTCTGGCAGGGGAACACATTCTATGGCCCCTTTGACCAGCAGAGTCTGTGATTCCTGTGTCAACAGATATGCACGTGCCGGTTTCACAGAGGTGGAGACCACGCTGTTGAAACGCAGAAGACGATGTGCAAACTGAATCCTGTAGCCCTTCACTACAGTTCTTTCGACTCATGGGGAGATATTTGGCAGTAGCTTCCACGCTGCCAGCTTCTCCAAAAAGAGCACTTAATTGTGACACTTTGTTTGTTGTGTGTGGGGGGGATTAAGATATCTGGTGTCCTGAAACGTGGCAGGAAGCAACAGAGCATGTATCATTTTACTGGAGGCCACTGCCCCCCGAAACACCAGTGGTGGCGGAGGTTGTTCAGTGATCCCCTAAGGGTGCCAGGGAGGAGCCTTATACTTCTGATAGAATTTTCCAGGGCCCTCCCTGAGGGGACACACCCTTTGTCCTGGGCACAGCTTAAGGCCCTTGCTTTGGTCGTAATAACCGTACTTTAGTCCAGCTCCATCTGCAGCTGCCAAGTGCTACAAGCTGCTCCCCAGTCTTATGAGGGGGCGCACAACTCGCCACACTCTCTGTTTGAACCTCCTACCCCAGAGGAGCTGGATCGAGTCGGGACTGTTTATTTATTTATTTTTTGACAGCCCCGACACTTGAGCACAGTGAGTGAGAAACATATTAAAAGTCTCCTCCTGGCACTCAGACTTATTTATTTATTTATTTATTTTTTAATCAGCCTGATGCGCCTGCAGAACCTATGGTGTGCAGGGCAGTACTAGTCTGACCCACAGCATGAAATGTGTTCCATCCAAGTGCAGATGCTGCTGCAGTACGTGGCTTGGCAGGAAACAATTGCTGTCCTTTTATATATATTTTTTTCATCATCATAATCATCATCATTTTCATCATCATTTATTTATATTTTTATTTAAATGATGTTGCTCCAATAGGGGAGAGATAGCAGCTAGCGTCTCTCTTACCTTTGAAATCATAATATACAAAATCTAATTTTAAGGCTTTAATCTGGTCACTGCATGAGTCACCACCTAGTAACTCCTCATGTGCTTATAACCGTGAGAGGAGCGCTAGGAGAGAGCACTCTCAATGTCCATTTCAACAGAAGCTAGAGCTACAGCAGTGCTGTAGCTCTAGCTTCTGAAAGGGTTTCAGGTGCTTTGTCGACGTTGATGCCACCTTCAGATAAAAAGTCAGAGGTATGGAAGCATTTTAGATTACGACGATAGTGTCGTGGACTGCTTACTGTTCTTTTTTATATAGTATTTGTATTAAATCTATATTCATTGACTTGAATCGAGAATCGTGTATAGAAAATAGATCTTAAGATCTTTGCCCGAACCCGATCGGACTTCATTTCGATTCGGGCTTCATTTATATCATTTTACACGGCTCGGGCTTGTGTGGTAAATGAGCGGTCATGTAATGTGTTTCGATTAGCGAGAGAAAGATGCGAAAATGAATGCTGAGTAGTTGAAACAGAGGCTTGCTTCTGACGATTACGTTTTGGTAGCACCAGCAACTAAAGCAAAGTCTGAGGTTTGGAGAAGTTTTGACCTTGTTTATAATGGGAATCCTCGAATAATGAGCCAGAGGGTTATATTGCTGGACGCACAATCAGTGAGCGCAGGAACGCGCTGAAGACATCTACAGTGGATTCAATCATTTTCCTCCACAAAAACACTTAGGCCTTACCTAATCTTGGTGAGAAAAGGTTTTTCAAATAATAACTAAATATTAATTGAGTCTTAAATGCATAATGTAGACAGAGTAGGCTATATAAGCTAATGTTGGCATTATTATTTTATTATGTCAGCTGCTATGGCGTAGCAAAATCCGGCAGAGCCTTTATCTTAATTAATTTCGTTATTGCCAAATACCCATCTTAATTTAGATTTTGTAATGACAGGTAATGACCAAGAGGTGTCATTGTTGGACTGGTAATGATCTAGAGTGAATATACAGAGCTGAAGAAGAGAGACAGTTTGTTTTCAGTTGTTGTTCATGCTGAAAAGCTAATAAACCGAACACAGAGAGAACTCACGAGTGATCGTCTTTAAAGTATTAATAGATGCCTGTTAAGGATATATACAGACGTTACATGGTGTCAGAATAAGCTGTGTGTCAGTACCCTTATAGAAGACATGGCGAAGTTTAGCCCACCGAGCGAGTTTAAGTTTGAGAGCCCAACCGAATGGCCAGAGTGGAAACAGAGATTTTGCCGCTATCGGTTAGCCACAAAGTTAAACAAAGATGATGGTGAGACTCAAGTAAGTTCGCTGATCTACGCTATGGGCAGTGAAGCTGAAAAGATATTCAGTTCATTTGAGTTTGCAGAGGAAGATGACAAGAAGAAATTTGAAGTGGTCATAAAAAAATTTGACGACTACTTTATTCCACGACGCAACATCATACACGAGCGCGCATGTTTCTACCAACGGAGTCAGCAATCCGGAGAAACGGCAGAAATGTACATTAGGACATTATATGAGTTAGCAGAGCACTGTCAATTCGGGACTACAAGAGATGAACACATAAGGGATCGTCTTGTGGTGGGAATAGCAGACAAGGAACTTTCACGCCAGTTCCAGCTCAAAGCAGACCTGACGCTGACTCAAGTGATTGAAAGTGTGCGTCAGACAGAGGCAATAACGCGGCAGGTTAATCTTCAAACCAATCGACCAGACGCTCAGCTGGACAATGCAAATGCTGTCAAAGGGAAGGTTGGACAGTATAGAAAAAAGTTTCAGCGACGTGAGAACAACAGCCATGGACCCAACACAAAAGAGGAGTGTGGGAGGTGCGGTAAGCCACAACATTCTGATGAAAGGCATTGTCCTGCATTAAAAAGCAAGTGTAATAAGTGTCACAAAGGAGGACATTGGGAGCGTAAATGTCATTCTAAAGCAGTGAGAGAAGTCACAAGCGAACAGCCTGGACAGACATACTTCCTAGGAGCAGTGGATAAGGAAGATAATGTTGATACATGGACTGTAGGCTTACCTGTAAATAATGTGGTAGTAACCTTTAAAATTGATACAGGAGCCGACGCTACCATTATAGATAGAAATACATTTAAAAAGATGACTCCTAAAATAAAACTAGAACCTCCAGACACACGTTTTGTTAGCCCAGGGGGCGATCTCAGCTGCATAGGCATGTTCCAGGCTACCACCAGCTATAAAGAGAGAAAGTACTCCCTAAAGGTGTATGTGACAGATGGAAAAAGCTGTTTACTGGGCCGCGAGGAGGCAGTGGAAATGGGACTAGTGAAGAGGATGGATGAGGTTAGTGGTGTGTTTGGATCAAGCGGATTATTGAAAACAGAGCCAGACAGGTTCGCTTTTTGGGTCATCTAATCGACGAGGCAGGTGTCAGGGCAGACCCAAATAAAGTTGCGGGGATAGGAAACTTTCCACAGCCACAAAATGCTACTGAGCTCAAAAGATTCTTAGGAATGGTTAATTATTTAGCCAAGTTCATTCCAGAGTTATCAACAGTGGCCCACCCACTGTACGAACTACTGAAAGGAGACAAGGAGTGGATGTGGGGATCTGCTCAGTGCGAGGCGTTCAGGAACCTAAAGACTGCACTAGCCACAGCTCCGGTACTTACCTTCTACGATGCCAACAAGCCCACCATAGTGTCAGCAGACGCCAGCAGCTACGGGCTGGGTGGCGTTCTTCTCCAGCAGCACGGAGATAACTGGAAGCCCGTGGCTTACTGCTCAAGACGATTAAGTGACGCGGAGAAAAGGTATGCACAAATCGAGAAGGAGTGCCTGGCTAGCGTGTGGTCCTGTGAACGGTTTGATAAATACCTCTATGGACTTGATGGCTTTAGACTGGTTACTGATCACAAACCATTGGTACCTCTCATGAACAGTAAAGACTTAGACTGTGTCCCAATCAGGTGCCAGAGGCTATTAATGAGATTAATGCGCTTCAATGCCATATCTGAACATGCACCAGGCAAAACATTAGCAGTGGCGGATGCACTGTCTAGGAGCCCAGAGCCATGCTGTGGGGATGGGGTCTGTCATGTGGAGGTGGCAGCACACATCGAGGCTGTCATGAGTCAGGTCCCAGCCACACCTCACCGGATGGCAGAGCTAAGACAGCACACTGAAAAGGATAGTCAGCTCCGCACGGTCATAGGCTTCATCCGGAAAGGATGGCCTGGTTATGCTGCAAAGGTGCCTGAGGTAGTCAAAGACTTCTACCAAGTGAGAGGAGAACTATCTGAGATAGATGGTTTGGTCATTAGAGGCAACCGCATTGTCATTCCAACAGAAATGAGGAAGGTCATCTTAGAGAGAATCCATGATGGACACCAAGGCCTGGTAAAGTGCAGAGAAAGAGCTTATCAATCTGTATGGTGGCCTGGAATGTCTGATGAGATAGTAAAAACAGTACAGCAGTGTACATTTTGCAGAGAAAATAGAAACACACAGAGGAAGGAGCCGTTAATACCCAGCGAGCTGCCCTGTAGGCCATGGCAGAAAGTGGCTATAGACCTGTGTGAGAGTAAGAAGCAAAACTACTTAGTAGTATCAGATTATTACTCTAGATACCTGGAGATTTTGAATCTTCCTACAACCACTACTAGCCAAGTTATAGCAAAGCTGAAAGCCACATTTGCTCGTTTTGGCATTCCGGAAGTGATAGTGAGCGATAATGGGCCCCAGCTATCTTCAGCAGAGATGAGGGAGTTTAGCAAGGAATATGGCTTCGTTCATGTAACTTCCAGCCCACACTACCCTCAAAGTAATGGGCAGGCAGAGAGGGCAGTTCAGATAGCGAAATCTATCCTGAGACAGCAGGACCCTCTCCTTGCCCTGATGGTGTACAGAGCCACACCCACTTCGTCGACAGGAGTCAGTCCTGCTGAACTGCTAATGGGCAGGAAAATCAGGACCACCTTGCCCACCCTGCAGGACAATCTGAAACCGAACTGGCCTAATGAGGATGTAATCAGACAGGCTGACGCTGCAGCTAAGCAAAGGCAAGCCTATTACTATAACCGCAGGAACGGAGTAAGGACTCTACCTCCACTGAACCCGGGGGATCAGGTGCTAACAAAGTTGGATGGACAGAAACAGTGGACAATGCCTGCGGTCGTGCGCAGCTCCAGTTCTACTACAAGGTCCTATATCGTGGAGACGGCACGAGGGGACCGTTACAGGAGGAACCGGCGACACCTGCAGGGCATACCAAAAACATTCACACCTGCCACTGAGAACCCTGACCAGTTTGTTCCTGAGAACAGGAATACTGTGGACACACACAGTGGTGAGACACTAAACACTCCCACACCCACCCAAGGGACTGTGACCATTACTCGCTCTGGTAGAGTGAGCAAAGCCCCAGACAAACTGGACTTGTGATTATGGACTTTGGGTTTGAGGAGGGGGAGGGTAAATCCCATCAAGAAAATGGGGTGTATGGACTTTGAAAAAAAATAAATGTTCTGAGTTATTGTAAAGGAAATGTACTGTTATTTGTAAGAACAGTAGTAATGTTTATTTTCATTAGACACCGTCGAGGTGGGAAGTTAACAAGACAGTTGTGTTTTACAAAACAAAATATTGTTAAGCCAGAGAGATGTTATTGCTTAACCGTTCATGTTAACTAAGAAGGGCAACATCTTTTAGGGGGGAGATGTAATGACAGGCAATGACCAAGAGGTGTCATTGTTGGACTGGTAATGATCTAGAGCAGGGGTTGGCAACCTACGGCACGCGTGCCAACAGTGGCACGCAGAGGGATAATCGCTGGCACGCAAGCAATAAGGAAAACTGTATAATGATGTACAGTTTGATGTAATAACTTCTCATAGTCACACAGCCAGTTAGGAGCTACAAATACTATTAAAGTGTGAGAATTAACTTGCATGGATGCACGTGCAAACACTGCACATACTAGGTGCTTCAGATCAAAGCCTCGGTCTAACAGCACTCATCAATGTCAAAATGACTGAGATGGCCAATCAGATCAAAGTAGGCGGGGTTTACTGTTCACAGAAGCAGAGTGCGAAGCGTCAGTTTAACGTTAAAGAGAGTGAGGTAAGATGATGCTGCAAATCAATTAACATTAGTCAACTTTTAATAATACGTTTTACCATAGAAATGTTAAATGACCTAAAGCTATATCCAGTGATGAAAAATTTTCTGAAATATGGCCATTTTGAGAGAAAGAAAGTGGGGGGGGTAAATTGTCTCTCTCTGCAGACAATGAAGCGATTTTGCCCCTTTGTTGTTGAGAAATAGAATGTAGCGATTCAGTATCGATTAATAAAAGTAGCGTGACAACACTCTGAATGCTACTTTTTGCACAGCACGATCTCAGATCTCTGTGTGCGAGTGGTGTGTGTGTGTGTGTGTGTCTGTGTGTGCACGTTCATCAATTAAAGCAGTGCATTAACGTTGATTAAACGTTAAAAAAACGTTTTTTTTTATCGTATAATAAAAAATTGTGTATGTACCGTTTAAATACAGAATTATATCGGGGTGTGTGTGGAGGGGGGGGGGGGGCTGTGTTGGCACAGTGGTTAACCATAAAAATAAAAAATGGCACGTCATGCCGAAAAGGTTGCTGATCCCTGATCTAGAGTGAATATACAGAGCTGAAGAAGAGAGACAGTTTGTTTTCAGTTGTTGTTCATGCTGAAAAGCTAATAAACCGAACACAGAGAGAACTCACGAGTGATCGTCTTTAAAGTATTAATAGATGCCTGTTAAGGATATATACAGACGTTACAGATTTTATTTTAATTAAATTTTTTAAGAAAGACTTGTTTTTATTGGTGCGTTGGCCTATTTATATGCTAAATGAGCCTATAGAGTGCCGAGATATTACGATGTTACAGAGGACTTATTTTATTTTTTTGTTCAAACTTCCAAGTGGCCTATTACGTTAGTCGTGTATAAATTATGTTAAAACATGTATAAATGACTCATTCCTGACAAAAGGCAAAAGAGCTGTGCGTGCATACATTTGAATAATGTCGGCTTGTAGATGGGTTCGGGCTTTTAAAAAGCTGTCAATCAAAATGTACTTGTCGGGCTCGGGTCCTGTCGTGCTTAACTTTTAAGGCCCGATTGTAATAGAAAATCGAATTGAGAATCGAAATCGAATCGATTTGAGAGCTTGTGAATCGAATCGATCTGGAACATCTGAATCGATACCCAGCCCTACAGTTGAGTGGCCACTTTCAAATCCTGATTGGTTGGTTCTTGATCAGCTGGTTATTCTGAGAAAGAAAAGATGAAAACAACATTGCTATGAATTGGAGAAAAGAGACAGGTCTGTAACTTTCTAAAAGTGAAGTGTTAAGTTTAGTGTAGGTTTTTTAAAACAGTGCACTCCTGCTTGAATGCTGAGGGGTAAAGTGCATATGAGGAGAGGTGCGTTTAAATATTATCTCGCAAAATGTTTTATTTCCAATTTTGTAATTTTCCTTTTTTGTTCCTCACCTTTTACAGTCTATATTACCTGTTTGTCTGTTGATATGTTTTTATCTATTAGTGTCCAAAAAGAAGCTTGCCAAAAAATGAACATCTATTCCATTGAATCAGCGCTCCTTGCTACCAGTTGCGGAAAGTATGTGTGCATTGAAGGCAGGCGCAGGCGCAGGAACAGTCAATCGCATGAGCTGGTCACAAAAAATCGACAGACAAGTGACCTTGGAAGCGCAGCTAAAGGTATGAACCTGTGTTGTTACACTGAATGCTTCATATGTTTCTTTGGTTGTCCAGAACTGGCATCAGTAACTCTTAAAGGGATAGTTCACCCAAAAATCTAAATTATGTCATTAATAACTCACCCTCATGTCGTTCTAAACCAGTAAGACCTCCATTTATCTTCAGAACACAGTTTAAGATATTTTAGATTTAGTCCGAGAGCTCTCAGTCCCTCCATTGAAGCTGTGTGTACGGTCTACTGTCCATGTCCAGAGAGGTAAGAAAAACATCATCAAAGTAGTCCATGTGACATCAGAGTAGGGTTGGGAATCATTAGAAATTTTCCGGTTCCGGTTCCACCTAACGATTCCGGTTCCATTAAAATCATTAAACAATTATTAAGAAATAGTGGTAAGGAAAAATGCACAATACTCAACTACTCAATGCTACTCAAAGTGGGAAGTCGTGGCCTAATGGTTAGAGAGTCGGACTCCCAATCGAAAGGTTGTGAGTTCGAGTCCCGGGCCGGCAGGAATTGTGGGTGGGGGGAGTGCATGTACAGTGCTCTCTCCACCTTCAATACCACGACTTAGGTGCCCTTGAGCAAGGCATTGAACCCCCAACTGCTCCCTGGGCGCCGCAGCATAAATGGCTGCCCACTGCTCCGGGTGTGTGCTCACAGTGTGTGTGTGTGTGTTCACTGCTCTGTGTGTGTGCACTTCGGATGGGTTAAATGCAGAGCACAAATTCTGAGTATGGGTCACCATACTTGGCTGAATGTCACTTTCACTTCACTTCACTCAATACTGTTTATTACTTACTGTCAACTTAATTTAAAGGTTGGCAATGTCAAAATGCAACATATATTACAGTGTACAGATCTTCATAAGTAGGGTGGGGTATTTTTAGAAATTTTCTGGTTCGGCTTCTGGTTTCATTTAAATGAACTATGTTTTTTACTATTTTACCTTCACTGAATGTAGTGTTGCTGGAAGGTAGTAAGTAATGTTGAGTAATGCTAGTCCATCAATCAGCATGTGTTTCAAAGTTGATGTTTTTTACACTATCAATAACGTTTTGCTTTTCAAGCAGGAATAATAAGCTTGTTGGCCAAATAGTCCCTTGAGGGCTGAGACACTTGTTAATTTCCCTTAATTAATGAAGTATAAACGGTTAAACTTAAACATGTATAGCCTACGTACACACTCTCCATAAAGTCCCTATTTTACAAATAATAATGCAGTCAGGAGATGGTGTGATGCAATGAGTGGTTTCCACATTTTTAAACATTTAAAATGCATTAAAATAAATATTTTCTATCACTTCGTTTATCACTCTTGAAATGACCTGTACACTTAATAATCTAACCCTCATACTTGCATAACAATAGCAGTCCATTTATTTAGTGGTCCAAGTTGAAGCCAGTATGTATATTAATGACAATATGGGACAAATATAATGCAATTTAGGGGCGGCAGGTGCAGCACGCTACCATTAGATGTACAGTCAGACAAAACGATGTGCACAGTTATCAAAGGCGCGAGTGCACACACAGTCGTGGGAAACAATGTGTTTGGCAATTAAAGACGGGACAGCGCAACGAGTTTGTGGATGCGTGTCATTGGAATCAATGTGCTCATTAATTAAAGAGGCAGGGAGGCATGACTGTTAATCAGTTCGTGACATCCTTTACGGGAAACGCCGAATATTCAGAACACCGGCGCAAGGCTGCTCACAGTGCTTGGTCACGTGTTGCACCAGAACCGTTTTCGGAACCGAAACTTAGAAATTGCTCACGGGTTCCGGTTCTTTTCATAGAACAAAACCGGTTCTGAATAAGAACCGGTTTTCGGTTCCCATCCCTACATCAGAGGGTCAGTTAGAATATTTTGAAGCATCGAAAATACATTTTGGTCCGAAAATAGCAAATACTATGACTTTATTCAGCATTGTCTTCTCTTCTGTGTCTGTTGTGAGAAAGTTCAAAACAAAGCAGTTTGTCATATCTGGTTCGCGAACTAATCATTCGATGTAACCGGATCTTTTTGAACTAGTTCACCAAATCGAACTGAATCGTTTTAAACAGTTCGCGTCTCCAATACGCATTAATCCACAAATGACTTAAGCTGTTTACTTTTTTAATGTGGCGGACACATAAAACAAACCAATATCCCGGAGTAATTCATTTACTCGAACAGTACACTGACTGAACTGCTGTGAAGAGAGAACTGAAGATGAACACCGAGCCGAGCCAGATAATGAGCGAAACTTTGACTCGTTCACGAGTCAAGAACTGTTTCTGTCAGACGCGTCCGATTCGAGAACCGAGGAGCTGATGATACTGTACATGTGTGTTTCATCGTGAAGCAGACCGACACACAGAGCGTCTGAACTGAACTGATTCTTTTGGTGATTGATTCTGAACTGATTCTGTGCTAGTGTTATGAGCGCTGGTAAACCGAAGGCTTGAATCAAGGGCAATCATCGCCAATGACGCCATTACGTCGAGCGCAAAAGAACTGGTGAACCGTTTTCTTCAAGCGGTTTATTGTATCGAACTGTCCGAAAGAACTACTGGTGATCCGAAAACCGATGCAACTGGTTCTTGACTCGTGAACGAGTCAGTCTTTTGTTCGTTATCTGGCTCTGCTCGGTGTTCATATTCAGTTTTCTCTTCACAGCAGTTCAGTCAGTGTACTGTTTGAGTAAATGAATTACTCCGGGATATTGGTTTGTTTGAACTCAGAGGGAGTGTCAGCCACATTAAAAAAGTTAACAGCTTAAGTCATAAAATATCTTAAACTGTGTTCCGAAGATGAACGGAGGTCTTACTGGTTTGGAACGACATGAGGGTGAGTTATCAATGACATAATTTAGATTTTTGGGTGAGCTATCCCTTTAAATTAAATGATTTTTGGAAACTGGAGGGTTCGGGTTTTATTTATTTATTTGTTTTTTAAGTTACAGCTTGTTGTATAATGGAGCAAGGAATGACTGTGATAACAGAATTGCAGTGATTACGTGTCTGTGTCACAATAATTAATATCTTACACATATTTGTATAATGGGATGATGTCCATATGTAATTTTTAGTTACTTGTTTTGATGAATGAATGAATCCTCTTCAGTGAATGGGTGCCGTCAGTATGAGTCAGAACAGCTGATAAAAACATCGCAGTAATCCAGCCAACTCCAATCCATCTAATGTCTTGTTAGGTGAAAAGCTGCATGTTGGTAAGAGACAAATCCATACTACATACATAATAATGCTTCCATCAGTGAAAATGCATCCCCTGTTGTCAACCCACATCAGTCTTGTGGATTGTTGTGATGCTTTTATCAGCTGTTTGGACTCTCTAACTCTTGGAATGGCTCACGGAAAGTAGATTTTCATTTTTTCTTCTTCAGTCAAGGTGTATCATGTTTTGAATGGCACCAGAAAATGCATGGCTTTTTGCTTTGAGGTGAATAAAAAGTCAGTCTTCCCTGTTATTACTCACGGGAAAGAGGTCAAATTCAAGGTAATGTCTCAGACACTGAATTGCAAATAAATCATTTATTGATAGACGTGGTGTCAAATACATTCTTGTGCTTTTATTTTATAATTTCAGATTTTATTTAATGGCTCTCATGTATACAGGTTTTACCCACAGAAGAGCCGATCACGGCAGGAATCTTTGACCAAACGTTCTTATTTCAATGGGATGAGCGAGACATTCATGGAGACTGGAGGAGTTTGAAATCAGTGGCTGAACCAAGCAAGTACCTGATTGGTGTAGAAAATGGCAAAGAAAAGAGCAAAGTGATCGTCACAACTGAGCGGAGTCCAGTTTTTAAAATCAGTTACTCAGATATGAGAAGAGGTAATTTAGCAAAAATGTTTGTGAGTGGAATATTGTACTTTGTTTATGTTAAACTGAAGTGATGTTCTGCATTATAGCAGGTTTAATACTATAAATTGTAAAAACTAAATAGCAAGGGACTCATCCATCCATTGATTTTCTAAAACAGCAGACACTGGGTTGCAGAGTTTCTGTAGATCAGGCAAATTCCAAGAGAACAGGACAACTTCATGCAGAAAGACCCCCTGACAAAGATGGGATTTAATGTTTAGACTTCACGTTTGTAAAGAGCGCTGTTATAAAAGGGCTATATCGTATATAGTTTCCGATACCCAAAAAGGCTTTCAAAGTTAATAACTTATAAAGATATAATTAACGACGGTCTCATTGACTGTTCTTTAAAAACACTTCTAAGGAAAGTTAAACAAGCCATGAAATAGTGAATATTAGTACGCAGTATCCAGTGTTTCATTTACTTGCTTTTTATGCTGATCGACTTCCATCGACATCAACCCTGCAAGACCTGACATGAAATAATAGCCTGCAAAAAAGCATCCCAGTTTTATTTATGTAAAATAATGAATTAAAATATCCCATTTGGTGCAATTGCTGATGGATGATATTTGATACCTGCATTTTAAAATGATTTTTCATGTACCTGTATGAATAACAAGTAAACCAAAGTTGCTTTAGTTCATTAAAGGTGCACTAAGCGATTTTTGCCAAACAAAAGCACCTTAACAAACATGCCCATACCACAACAGGACTTCGCCCCTATTTTGATAAATCCTCCCCACACATACAGTACGTACACAACACTGGTAACGACGTCCGCAGCATATTCAAGCAAAAGCCAACACAGAATAGTTGTGTAAAAGAGCAAAATCAATGTAACTCACATATCAAGAAGAAAAAAAAAACAACCTCGACATCACCTTCCCTTCTACTCCTTGAGTTCTCTCCACCGCTCCAAAATTTGTTGATTTGCCTGATTGTAAACCCTTCCTTTTAATTGTTTAGTTCGCCCCTTACTGCTGATTGGCAGTGACTGTGTTTTGAGACTCAGTCCGACACGGTGTTCAAAAGTGTTTTTCAAATACTGCTTAGTGCACCTTTCATTAAGTGTTCATCTTGAAATATTAATAACAATATTAAAGTTATTCCCATGGTTACTTTTTTAAATCATCATGATTTCACAGCAAAAGACATGCGTACCATCATCTGAAGGGGGACAGTTATATGGTTATATAAGTAAAAACTATGAAACAGATGGCAGAAGACATGTAGTACAACAGGTTTTTTGATCATGTTGATCATTTATTGGTCTTTGAAATTTGAGTATCAAATAATATACAATTTATGAGATCAAAAGAAGAAAATGACATTCAAATAAAAGGAAATCTTTCTCATTTTCATTATTTTTAGGAAAACCAAGAAATATCAATAAAGAGCTTCAATGCATTTCACAAGTTTTTCACCAACAAAAGTGCTCTTTTTTTTGCAGGGTCCTTTTCTTTGATGGATATTGAGAAAATGTGAGAGCAAGTGGAGTGATTCTTTTCTGGTTCTTTTTGAGGCATGCCATTTTATCCATTTATTGGATTCATTTATTTGCCCTTTTGTCATAAACTACTAAGTATTACTGACATGTAGTTTTAGGTTCAAAATCATTAGCATTATTACTATACAAACGCAACTAACACTGTTAAGTTTGTCACAATGAAAGTATTTTTAGTTAATAATTACATGGCTTATCAAAATGTTTAAATAAGCCATAGACATTACTCAGGAACCTAACCCTTTAGTGTCATATCCTGTGAATCACATGCCTTTCTTTAACTTTTAACTATGTTAAAAACAATTTTTGTTGCTTAATGTTATTGTGGAAAGTGAGATATACTACCATTTAAAAGCTTAGGCTAAGTAACGAAGAAATGTGAGTGAATTTATGTGACATTGATATACTTACTACATAAGATACTTCTTAAAAATGTGTATATATACTATTCTGTGCCAGTATCAGTAGTGAGAGTACGTTGTTCATGCTGAAAATTTCAACAACAAGAAGTGCTTAGCAGCTGTTATATACACCAGTGGTTCCCAAACCTGGTCCTGGAGGCACCCCAACACTTTACGTTTGATCAAACACACCTCATCAGCTCATTATAGAGACTCCAAAATCTAAAATTGGTGTGTGAGAGAAAGGAGACATGCAAAATGTGCAGTGTTGAGGTGCCTCCAGGACCAAGGTAGGGTACCACTGGTGTATAGCAGTGGTGTCCAATACTGCACTTGGAGGGTTACTGTCCTGCAGCGTTTAGCTGAAACCCAATTAAACACACCTGAACCAGTTAAACAAGGTCTTTATAGGCACACTAGTAACCAGACAGGAAAGGTGGAGGTGCGCTCCAGGAAAGAATTTGGACACCCCTGGTGTATAGTATGTTATGGGACACAGAGAAGAGTCAGTAAAAACTCGACAAGCGCGAACTCTGCTGGTAAAGCTGTGGAACTGCAGACTGACGACATGCGGATGTATAACGTCATCTGAGCCAGATTTTGCTGAACACAGATCAGCATTTGAGGACGACTTGATCAGTAAAGTGCTTTGCACTAGAGTTTGTATAGCGTATGCTACGTCTAATATGCATTGCTTTTCTAGTAGTGATCTGCAAATGTATATTCATGTAGGCTATTTGTTAACCATATTATGTAAAAGCGGCATATGCATGTATTTCTTTTATTTATATATTGTATTTTAACTTTTTTTGACAAAATGTAAGCACATCTAACTTCTGTATTATACATTATACATTGACTAAATAATATAGCCCTATATACATAAACATATTTTCTGGTTTATTTGGCTTGTTGTGAATTAATGATGTAGAGAAATTCTGCCCTTACACAAATCTGAAAATATCTGACAAATATGGCTTTTAAAAAAATTATATTTAATTCATTCTTTATTTGTTTGTGTGTGTGGTGGGGTGGGGGTGGTGTCTGTGCAGGAAGGAAAGAAAGAGCACAAATAACCGCATTTTAGCTTGTTTCACTATAAATATGAGAACATACATGGCAACATGAAAGCTAAATATAGCCGTGGAAAGCCTGCAGTACACAGAAGAGCTTTTCTGTCATGAGTCACAACCCTCTGATGCCCTGCTGCTCACGCTCCTCATCATCACACTCTTCCTCTTTCTACAGAATGATATTGATGGAGTACTTGCCTCCAAATCACAATCCCTGTCCACTGTTCCGAATTATTTGTAGGTACTCATTATGATAGACACTTTTATCCTAGGTAACTTATGACCTGCATCTTCAGAAATGTTTCATACTGGCAAATCAGTGAACACGGTAACAAGGTATTGGTATTTGTTATTTACCAAAATGTCCTTGAAACATGGCCCTGCAGTACTGTGAGTATTGTTAGCTCTTGTATGTTTGCGAATAGAATAGAATAAAACAGAATTAGGAAATATATATATATATATATATATATATATTTATTGATTGATTGATTATTATTTTATTTTTTTTGTGGTTTCCAATAATCCTCGGCACCTACAACATTAAAGAAATTAATTGAAATTAAATAAACATAAAAAACAAAGTAAAAAAAGAAAGCTAAACAAACAAAAAAAAACTAAAGGAAAACAGAAAATATAAATATATAATATAAAATTTTTTATTCAAAATATTAACTAAAACTAATATATCAAAGTTACACACATATTTACCCACAAGAGAACAACGTAAATAATTAAGATTAACCAAAAAACATAATATAAATATACCAATCAATCAATACAATAATAAACATCTAGATGAAGCAGAAAACTTATATTTCTATTTGTTAAGTTGCTTTAGAAAAATGGTTCTAAAGCAAACGCTGAAATGTAATATTATTTCTTATATCAATAAATCCAATAATTCACAACACAAAACGTAATGTCCAAATGAGAAAATTTCTGTGGTATTATTCAATAGTGAAACTGAGATGTAGTTAATGGGAAGTGGAACTATGGTTAACTGCTCTGTCTGGCACAGAAGCACTGCAAGTGAATGGAGATCTCTCAGGATTAGTGGATTGAGAGTGACTGTTCAGTATGAAGCTCTTGGCACGGTCTGAATGAACAGAACTGAATGTCCTGTAAAGGACAAATCATAAAAAGCCCATCACCTTCAACTTAACCTTTCCAAGACAGAACTGCTTGCAATTTCACTATCCAGTTAGATGCATCATCCACAACTCCTTCAAAAACAGCCAGAAGCCTTGGAGTTATGATTGATGATCAGCTGAATTTCTCAGACCACATTGCTAAAAAACGCCCAGTCCTACAGATTTGCTTTATACAACATCAGAAAGGACCTTTCTTTCGGGAAACATGCTTCACAACTCATTGTTCAAGCTCTTGTCCAGACTGGACAATTGCAATGCTCCCTTGGCAGATCTTCCAGCCAATTATATCAAACCTTTACAGCTAATCCAGAATGCGGCTGCAAGATTAGTCTTTAACAAGCCGAAAAGAGCGCATGTAACACCTCTTTTCATCAGTGCGCAGTGGCTAGCAATAGCTGCTCGCATAAAATTCAAGGCAAACAAAAAACACTTGACCCTCTAACACTTGCACTCTCTATTCTCACTACTTGTTTTCTCTAAAAAAAAAGTCTCCTTGTTTTCTTTTTATTTATTATAACAAAATTATATGTATTGGTCTAAAAAAAATTCTGCTAAATGACTAAATGTAAATGTCTGGTTGACAGTTTTTTGCATCTTATCCTCATGTCAGCAGGATGGCAGAGAATGTGAAATAATCGCCTGAATCAGGGACGCTCTGCTAGGCATGCCACTGCATACCCTTGAACTGTCATCAGTGAAGCTTAGCGTGTGTGTGTGTGTGTGTTTGTGTGTGTGAGTCTTACCATGACTGATTATGAAATCACGTCAGATGAGGATCATGGTTTATCTCAGCACTGATGCAGTAGGACGTTATAGGACATGAGAATGAGGAGGGATAGCTGTTCTTCATTACAGTAAAGTGAGACGCTGTATCACTTTACAGATTTAGCTGTAAGATGCATGAGTGGCTACAATGGTGGTAACAGATATCCTACTATTCCAAACAACTGAGAACATTTCTTCTTCCCTAAAAAGCTTTTAGTAAGTGATTTGCCCTCTTCATCACACATTGTGGTTGCAATAACTTTACTGTAAAAATATAGTAGCAGCATGTTATTTTTTATTTAAATTCACAGGGGAAAATGTATGTTTTAACACGACATAATGCAGCATAAAGAAATAGTTTACCCAAAGGTGAAAATTTACTCACCCACAAGGGATCCGAGATTCCTCTATTTATAATATTGCTTTTTTTTTTTCTTCAGGGAAAAGAAGTCATCTAGTCTAAATCTTTTCGCTTCACAAGACATTAATTGATGGAATGTAGTAGTATGGATTACTTGTGGATTATTGTGATGTTTTTATCAGCTTGACTTTATCTCGACTTTATCAGTCGGAGACAAGAATGCATTCTTATTTGAAGCCAAAATAATCACATATCATTTTGAAAAAACTGATTATAGATTCCCAAGTACATACCATTCCTCATCTTACACAACCTGACAGTGTAGCAAGAATCAATCTGACTTGCTTACCAGATTCAGTCTATTCCCACAGGCCTTGAAATCCACAGAGGCAGCATTTCTGTAACTTGAACTCTGGTTTTCTTCATGGCACTTACTCTTTTGTTACCAATTGACTTCCATGAACAAAATACATTAGAAGTCAATTTGAACTGAAACTGTATGACTTTCTTCAAAATATATTATTTTGTTGTTCCACAGAAGAAGGAAAGTTTTGCTTTTCGGGCTGAACTATTCATTTAAATAAAAAAAGTTGCTCATTTTATTGTCATCAGCCTGAATTGACTCAACAACCACATGATTTGAAGTATTCATGTCCAGTGCAGGCTGTTTGTTTAAATCCCTGTGTACTGTATTAGTGATGCTTGCCTTAGCCAACACCACTAATAAAAGGCCACTTCAGTGTTGTCACCAGCTGTGCCATCCTAAGCAAAAACATCTCTGCAGAAATTGCTTACAACATCCTTGAGGCCAAACTGCATCTGTGACAAGGAACTAGAGTTTGCAAGATTCTGCTTCACACAGATAAGAAGCTCTGTGAAGGAGCAGTCCTATTAAAACCAGACCTAAGTATGCATGAATTCAGATTTGGCTTTTCATTTTGGCTTTCTGAGCACCTTCTCATCAATGCATTCAGCACTAGAAATTATAATGTGAAACAGCAAGTCCACTGTAGCTCAGCCAAGCAGGATTATCATGGTTAATGAAAACCATAAAACATTTTTATTTAATTTACCTTGATGTACTAAAATAACTACAACTAAATCTGAAATAAAATTAATGAAATTTATGTAGACACACACCTTTTTTAATGTATGTATTTTTAATGTATGATATATATATATATATATATATATATCATACATTAAAAATTAAAAATGACAAGAACACATAGTAATATTTAAACTAAAATTGAAAAAAAAATATTAAAAATAAAAATGTATTCAAAAGATTACAAAAACTATAAAAGTATCTCAACCACACTAAAATAATATGCTGCCAAGATGCATGACTTATAAGAAATACTGCAGGTTATGGACTAAAACAAAAGAAAAAGTATTGTTTGCAGAATCCTGGATGATTATGATTTACTGACAGCAGTTGCATGATGCTTCGATCACCCACAATGAGCATTTCACTAGCAGCTGGAGTAAACTGGAAAAGCTGATTGAAAACATTATTTTTTGCAGATCTGTTTGGTGATGCTTATGGTGCAGAAGAAACACAGCTGTCAAGAATTGTAACGGAGTCAATCAAACTCATGTTCTCAGTAAAGAAATTCTATTTATTGTTCAAAGGAAGTCTGTGGAGAATTACAGCAGTACACAAGACTGAACAGCTGCCTTTATCACATAACACAGTACAGACAAGAATGAGGTCAAAACTTATATGAATAGTGAAATTAGTAAAAAATCACTATGGCTCCCAGGTGGTGTGTATGGCTAATTCTTGTGGTTACATAAGGCCTGAAAATTCAAACGGTCAGGAAAGGGATTTCACTCCTTTTTCTCTGATCAAATTATAAATGTATAACACCCACTCAATATCAGTAAGAGAAGGATAACAGAGGGAAGTTGCTAACAGGCACACACATTTTGACAGATCTGGGAGAAGAGGAGAAAACAGGTCGCAATAAGACTTAGAAATGTGACAACTTAATATGCAGAGAAACAGACTGTTGAGAAAAAAAAAAGATTAGTGTTATATTTTCATTTGGGATGCTGAAAAATGGAATACAAACTAAACTGAGAACTTTTTCCAAGTCCAGTTTGTATATTTCACAATTCTGTCATTAATTTTCTATGTTCTTCCAACCATAAAGACTATAGGAAATGTATGGAAAACCAGTACGAAATATTTCCCTAGATATAATTGCATCCGAGTTTTATTTGTTTAAATAGCCTGTTCAGGAAGCATTTATAATTGATTCTATATTGATGTCTATATATAAATATATTTCTGTATATATATATATATATATATTTTTCTGTATATTGTTTTTAAAAATAAATCTATTTAAACCCAGCTGGGTGTTGTTCTACATTTGATTTCCTTTCCAGTTATGTCACCAAAGCTCTCCATGTATTAAATTCGAAAACTACTAAATTTGTCCCAGTTGGATGTTTCAGACAAACCAGTATCATTCCTTTTAAGGGAAGAGCCAAATCAAACCCAGTATCAATGGTAAATTTAGTGGCATCAGCCCCAATGCACTTCCCAATTTAGTACATACAATCAAGAGTAATTTGCTCTCAAGATGCAAGAGGAAAACAAAATAAAACTCACCGGCCCGTGTGAAACTCAGTCTTCACAGTGGGCCGGCGGAGCACAGTTTTAAAGCACCATTTTAACTGTTTGTACATTGTTGCTTGAACTGTATTGTGTGTCCACGAGTTGAACTTTTTAACAACCTCCAATTTTTACATTGTTTGAACTGAGTCTTTTATATATATATATATATATATATATATATATATATATATATATATATATATATATATATACATACATACATACATACACACACACACACGAATTAGCAGAGAAAACGTCCTGAATGAGCTAACTATGAGATTCACACCACATCATTCAGATGATGCTGGTTTGCTCTCCATCATATGGAACAACACCAAAAACACTAATATAGTAGACATATTCATCGAATCTTGATACACTAACACTAAACATCCCTGTCGACTCGTTTGTGAACTCAGTAACTCAAGTCTCTGGGAGACTTGAAAGAGTGTTTTTTTTTTTCTTTTTTTCTTTGTAAAGGGGAGAACTTTCAAAATGACAAGACCTATAGAGCAGCCAGCAGAAATATCCATTTATCTAGCCAAACATCTATACTGCTTTAAAAACAGGATTCTCTTACATATACATGACAGTGTTTATCAGTCAGACCTCTTTATTCGCCGTGGAGCATTAATGTTCTTCGTTTCATGCACGGTAATTCTTTCCCCTCCTGCGCGCGCGGTTCTCGCTCTGTGCGGGTCAGTCGTCATCCAAGTCGTCGCCCTCCGACTCTTCTCCAGCTCTCCGTTCGTACGCTTTATCTCTGTGCCGCTCCTGGATCTCCTTCATCTCCTCGGCGTAGCGGCAGAACGCTCCGCCGAACTTGCTCCACGCTTTGAAGGGTATCGTGATAGAGTTTCTGTAACTGGGCTTCACCTCGCTCACCCGCAGAAACACCCCGTACTTGTTGGAGCCCACGTCGAAGAAGAACCGCTTGGAGTCCACCGAGATTGACGTGCCCTCAGGGAGCTCCCCGTAGCCTCCGGCGCCGCCGCCGCCGACCAGCTCCTCCTCGTCCCCGCCGTAGTCGTCGATCAGTTTGGCCAGAGCGTCGCGGAACTCGATGAGACCCTGAGCTGGAAGGGCGATGGTTTGCCCGGATTGCATGCCGCCCCCGGGCACACCTCCTCCGACGCCAAAGCCACCAGGCCCGCGGTTGACGGTTTGACGGATCCGGAGGAACCTCCCCCGCTGGTTCTCCTTTAGATCGAGGTAGTATTTGCGGTTTTCCCTCACTAGGAACTCGCTCTTCAAGGCCCGTCTAGGCCCGCCGTCCTCGCCGCTGGAGGACTGAGCGATCTGCTCCGGGGTGCTGGGTCCTAGCTGGGCGTAGTGCTCGATGAAGTCCCCCAGGTAGTCCCGAAACTCCGCCGCGACTGACATGGAAAGTGTCAAGCGACTTTTGGAGCCCCCAGCGCCGACCTCGGCGATCTTGATGAACCTGCCCTTCGAGTTTTGCTTCACGTCCAGATAGAAGCGCTTGTTTTGGATGTCAAGCCGTTTGGACGCCAGCTCCTGGGTCTCTTGATCCCTCTGGAAAGGCTGGAATCCGCTTCCTCCTCCGCCGCTGCTTCCACCGCGCTCACTCCCGCTATCCCCATCCGCCATCTTCACCATCACCCAGAGCTGCGTCCCCCCCACCCCCCCCCCCGTACTCCATCAGGTCCCGCCTTCGGAGGCATCACAACGTCGTATGATTGGCCCATAGCTCTGGAACGTCATCTCCTTAGGAACATTTTGGATTCGGCGTTTGACGTGTCAATCATAAATTCGCTTCTCCAATTGGATCGCAATATGTCCGTTATGCGGGTAAACACCTATGGTAAACACTAGCCTGGGTGCCAGCCCGAACCCCGCCCACAACATTTTTTGGACGGAAAGTTCTGCTTAGAATATGAGTATGACGAAGTCAGGTTAGGTAAACACCGAGTACTCGTTCTCTTTGGATCACTAGGACTGTCTGTCAATGTATAAAACCCACCCTGTTTTGACAGAACCATTGGCGATTGGTGTACAGCAGTGTCGATAACGTGTTAACACAAGCACTTTATTGGAGATAACACTTGGCCTTTCCAACTGTACATAGAAAATACACCTATTACAGTTTTATATCCATTTAAATATACATAGCCTATCAAAACTTCTAAATAAACTTGTCACAGTAAGTTTAAAAGGAGAAAATTTTCTCGTTTACAAAATTTTAATAGGCCTACTTTTAATTTTTTAAATAAATAGACAAAAGTTTAATGAGTGATAAAAAAAATTATACAGTTCCTACAAGATATTTTTTAAAATGTCTTTTAGTTTCTGAATAATACCATTTTCTTAATAATAATCATAAAAAAAATTATTAAAGGGGATCATATAATGCGATTTCAATTTTTCCTTTCTCTTTGGAGTGTTACAAGCTGTTTGTGAATAGATAAGATCCCTAAAGTTGCAAAGACTAAAGTCTCAAATCCAAAGAGATCCGAGTGGGGGACCTATGACATCACTCTGTAGGCGGATCATATCTTCCAGAAGAAGTGTGTTATATTTTATTTTGAGATATTGGAATTGGTAACATTGCAATGCATTGTTTAAAGCTATATCATTATTGTGAAATGCTTCAGTAAGTCATAGCCCCGGGGCACAGTGAGGTCTTCTCGCACTCGTCTCCGTTTTGTTTTGTTTTTTTGCCTAGAAAATAACATCATAGCTCCACAACTTTTTTTTTAAAAAATTTTAAATTAAGACTCATCCACCCCCTCCTAAAACACCTCGTTCAAACACGCCCCCAAATGTCTATGTCTAATGTCTATTCAACCCAAATATTCAGATGTGTGCAGCACATTTTATGGAGGACAGTATGGTAAGGGGCGTAACAATTCCGTCACACGCTTAAGGCATTCAGCCAATCACAACGCACTGGATAGCTGGCCAATCAAAGCACACCTGGCTTTTCAGAACGATGAGCTTTGTAAAAAACTATGTGTTTCAGAAAGGCAGGGCATAGAGGAGAAACAATAATGTACAATATTTTTTAAAACAATATTTTTTTAACCTTAAACCGCATAAACACATTTCATTATACCAAATAAAATAATGTTCTTTTAGCAACATATAACCCCTTTAAGTCTTCAGACTTGTGATAAAAATTATTGCTAAAAGGCTATACAAATTCAGAAATGTTTACATTCATGTTTATACATAGCCAGGAAAAAAAAAAAAAGATACACTGGCAACCTAATGCAAAGTAAATATTTTACAGATAATATTAAAAAATTTGTTCTGGCCTTAGCACAATGGAAGTATGAAGATTATTATTCATTTACTGTACAACACGTTTTCTAAGAGCTGGCAAAATCTCTCTGGACCCCTCACACCCAGCATTGCTCTTTGAACTGTTGCTGTCTGGCCAGAGCACTGAGCACCAGACATAGGAAAAGTTTCTTTCCTCAGGCCATCTACCTCATGAACAGTTAAATATTCTCTCCACTGCTCAATAAAACGTGCAATACCCAACCATATTTATTATACGTATGTTACTGATTTTATATATCTTTCATCTATCCACATTCAATTGCATAATTTGTCTATAGCATATCTGTACATACATTATATCCTTATATCCTAGTTTACTGTCTCTTTTGTCTTTGTGACCCTGGACCCAAACCAGTATTAAGTCGCTGGGTTATATTTGTAGCAATAGCCAAAAAAACAGTGTATGGGTCAAAATTATTGATTTTTTTCTTTTAAGCCAAAAATCATTAGGATATTAAGTAAAGATCATGTTCCAATGAAGATATTTTGTAAATTTCCTACCATAAATATATCAAAACTTAATTTTTGATTAGTAATATGCATTGCTAAGAATTCATTTGGACAACTTCAAAGGTGATTTTCTCAGTATTTAGATTTTTTTGCACCCTCAGATTCCAGATTTTCTAATAGTACAGCAGTGGCCAAAGGTTTTGAGAATTACATAAATATTGGAAAAGTTGCTGCTTAAGTTTTTATAATAACAATTTGCATTTACTCCAGAATGTTATGAAGAGTGATCAGATTAATTGCATAGTCCTTCTTTGCCATGAAAATTAACTTAATCCCAAAAAAACCTTTCCACTGCATTTCATTGCTGTCATTAAAGGACCTGCTGAGATCATTTCAGTAATCGTCTTGTTAACTCAAGTGAAAATGTTGACGAGCACAAGGCTGGAGATCATTATGTCAGGCTGATTGGGTTAGAATGGCAGACTTGACATGTTAAAAGGAGGGTGATGATTGAAATGATTGTTCTTCCATTGTTAACCATGGTGACCTGCAAAGAAACGCGTGCAGCCATCATTGCGTTGCATAAAAATGGCTTCACAGGCAAGGATATTGTGGCAACTAAGATTGCACCTAAATCAACAATTTATAGGATCATCAAGAACTTCAAGGAAAGAGGTTCAATTCTTGTAAAGAAGGCTTCAGGGCATCCAAGAAAGTCCAGCAAGCGCCAGGATCGTCTCCTAAAGAGGATTCAGCTGTGGGATCGGAGTGCCACCAGTGCAGAGCTTGCTCAGGAATGGCAGCAGGCAGGTGTGAGCGCATCTTCACGCACAGTGAGGCGAAGACTTTTGGAAGATGTCCTGGTGTCAAGAAGGGCAGCAAAGAAGCCACTTCTCTCCAAAAAAAAACATCAGGGACAGATTGATCTTCTGCAGAAAGTATAGTGAATGGACTGCTGAGGACTGGGGCAAAGTCATATTTTCCGATTAAGCCCCTTTCTGATTGTTTGAGGCATTTGGAAAAAGGCTTGTCCGGAGAAGAAAAGGTGAGCGCTACCATCAGTCCTGTGTCATGCCAACAGTAAAGCATCCTGACACCATTCATGTGTGGGGTTGCTTCTCATCCAAGGGAGTTGGCTCACTCACAATTCTGCCCAAAAACACAGCCATGAATAAAGAATGGTACCAAAACACCCTCCAACAGCAACTTCTTCCAACAATCCAACAACAGTTTGGTGAAAAACAATGCATTTTCCAGCACGATGGAGCACCGTGCCATAAGGCAAAAGTGATAACTAAGTGGCTCGGGGACCGGAATGTTGAAATTTTGGGTCCATGGCCTGGAAACTCCCCAGATCTTAATCCCATTGAGAACTTGTGGTCAATCCTCAAGAGGCGGGTGGACAAACAAAAACCCACTAATTCTGACAAACTCCAAGAAGTGATTATGAAAGAATGGGTTGCTATCAGTCAGGATTTGGCCCAGAAGTTGTTTGAGAGTCGAATTCCACAGGTCCTGAAAAAGAAGGGCCAACACTGCAAATACTCACTCTTTGCATAAATGTCATGTACTTGTCGATAAAAGCCTTTGAAACGTATGAAGTGCTTGTAATTATATTTCAGTACATCACAGAAACAACTGAAACAAAGATCTAAAAGCAGTTTAGCAGCAAACTTTTTGAAAACTAATATTTATGTAATTCTCAAAACTTTTGGCCACGACTGTATATCGGTCAAATATGGTCTGATCCTAATAAACCATACATCAATGGAAAGCTTATTTATTCAGCTATGTATTCAGATATATAAATCTCAATTTAAAAAAATTGATACTTACTTACATATTTATTTTTACTCACTTATTTTTATTTGGTTATTTGCGTCTTGTCACTTCTCAACCTGACTGTGTCCTGGAAGCTTCTGTGTGTACTTGACAATAAAGCTCTTTCTGATTCTGATATATATAAATTTTCACGCTAACTAGTACTTGCCTTTTTACAAATTGTATAAATGTTTTTATGCACAGAAAATATACAACAGCGTTTATGTTTTTTTCATAAGTAAGGGTGTCATATAAGACGGTCCTTTGCATAATTTTTTTTTCAAAGTCCCTGACTTGGTGCAAATACATTTTAGTTATAGTGCATCTAGTATTAATCCTCGCCGATTTATTATTACCCAAAAATGTTTTAACACTTCATTTTGAGTTCTTGTCGTTTTTGTCAGGTCACTTGGGACTTTTAAACAAAGGTTAAGTGCTTTCTGTGAAATTTCAGGCAGTGTCACTGTCAAGTCCCGCCTACGTGCTATCCGCACATCGATGGGGGATGGTAGACGCAGCTACATGACGATTTCTCATTGGCCTTCTCAAAATTCGAACCAACAACAGACGTTTTGATTGGCTGCTTCCACTGCTCGGTGTGCCTCTAGTGTTCGCTGCTGAACGGGGTTTATTGTTCCTCCGAGTCAAGAGCGAAATAGATTGTAGATAGACCTCCCCGGATCCCATTCAAAGTAATACTTCGCTGAAATGGTATGTAATTCTTCAGTACTGGTCTGTATAACTGTTTTCTGCAACGAGAAATATCCCTCCTTTTTGTTTTAGAGCTTAGTTGTCGTCTTCTTTAAGATTTTGCGCTAGCGCTGAGCTAACGCTGGTTGGATTTTGCTCTTGCTAGCTCGCGGGAGTAGCTCGTGTATAGCCGTTGTGTAATCGCTATTTATTTTATCACGACGTATATGGTCCCGGTTTAAATGATTAACGTATTGAGCCTGGCTATCGTATTAATTTGAACGGTTTTGTTGATATAACGGTCGCAGCTGTTGTAAAACTTCTCCGAGCAGGATGGCTAAGCTAAACTATCCATCAGTGGCAGCGTGGAACTCGCTCGCGATCAGTTCATATAAACTTTATTTACAGTAACTATACAGTTCTTCAGAGACCAGCGATTCCTGAGAATTGCGTTATGCATTATTTGCGTGTATAGGTTAATGTCAGAAAAGCTGATCAGTTTTAGCGTGGCAGACAGTCATATGAGCGGGAGATTTACCTGCTTTAACGTGTTCTTAATCGACTAATTGGCGTTCATTGCAGTGGCAGATGGCACTGCTTAAAGTTTTTAGGTAAACTTTAATTAATTTCGAAAGAAAAGCAGGATTGTATTCATAATGGATGTTTTAATCATACCTTCTGGGCGGGAAATGGTGCATATTGCCAAGAGAAGTGGATATTTTTTGGCACTTTGTTAATTGCTGAAGTATTCGGGGTTGTTACTTGCATACGAGTAATAAAATGTTTTGATGACTTGCACAATAGTTGACACACTTAACTATAATAGTTAATTTTTTTTTAATGTAAAAGGGGAATGTTTTTTGTAAATATACTATTTATTATTAATAAAGTGTTTATTCTGCAATATTAAATTTGCAATTAAATTTTTAAATATAAAAATGAAATATGTAAATACACTAATTATGCTTTTTCAGTATTGTTACAAATAAAATATTATGCACTTTGGAATATTGTTGCATATCAAAATTCCATGTTAAATTAAATATTGCATTAAATATGTAAAATGTAATTAGGTTTTGTTAGTAAACGGGTTACATATATTCTGCAAATGTTATTTTTACATAATGTAAAAAAATTATGCAATTAAATTTTGTGTATTGTTACATTTTACATAATATTAAATATGTAATACTTAAATTTCTATATGTAAAATTAATTGTTTTATTTTTCAATATGCTTTAAATATACTGAAGGAAATTCAAATGGTTACATACTGTTATTGATTATTCTGATTGTTTTGTGCACTGAAATGCTTGAATATGTTTGTATCTGAGTCCATGTATTTGCTTTGTAGGCAGGAGGAAAGGCAGGTAAAGACAGTGGCAAGGCCAAGGCAAAAGCAGTGTCTCGCTCACAAAGGGCTGGACTTCAGGTAAGCCTTTTTTTTGTGTGTGCTGTTTTTTTTTTCTTGTTTAAATGTTCATTTGTTAGATATCCTTCAGTCAGATGGGTGTAGTTGAGGAATTTGTTAGGTCGCAATTGTCAAAGAAAATGTCTGATTTCTAAGGGAATGCATATCTGAAATCTGTAGTTCCCAGTGGGTCGTATCCACCGGCACTTGAAGACCCGCACTACAAGCCATGGTCGTGTGGGAGCAACAGCAGCCGTCTACAGTGCAGCCATCCTTGAATATCTGACAGCTGAAGTAAGATTCGGTGCATCTCACCTTCAAAACTGCAAAGCAAATTAGTGTAGCATGCTACTAACAGTGTTTAATTCTTGTTGTAGGTTTTGGAGTTGGCAGGAAATGCTTCAAAAGATCTAAAGGTGAAGCGTATTACTCCTCGCCATCTACAGCTGGCCATTCGTGGAGATGAGGAGTTGGACTCCCTCATCAAGGCAACCATTGCTGGTGGTGGTATGTTTAATTTCTTTATGTGCTGATTGCAAACATGCTGCCCTCTTGACAAATGAGGATGTTAAGCACTTGTATGTTTGCTGACTTCTTGCAGGTGTGATTCCTCACATCCACAAGTCCCTGATTGGTAAGAAGGGTCAGCAGAAGACTGTGTAATTGCCGTTGGGGTCACTATGCTGACATGGACTCAAGAACTTGCGTTTGGGATGTGACCAGATCGGCTTGTTCATCCATTCTCTTTTTTTTTTTTCTTTTTTTTTTAAACTTTAAGTTAATATTAATGTTATAGTAGCTAACCACAAGTGATTTGTAGAGTTTTGTGTTAATGTTATATTGCCAAAACTAGAATGGCAAATAAGCCCCGTCCCCATCAACCCAAATGTCAGGTATTTCAGAGAGAGACAAACAGGAAGTGTCTGATCTTTCCTGCCGTGACTGTGGAATTGTTTGTTGAATTGGCCAGAGCTATGGAGCTGTTTTATACTGAAAAACGGAAATGATAAAAACATTTTATACAAAACAAAAAATGTTGTTTGTTCTTTTTTTGTGTTGTCTTCCTCTGCACATAACAAAAATATGAAAGACAATCGCATTTAAACCTATAGATAGTGAGATAAATACACTTAAATCTACTTTTTAACATAGAAGCGCACCTTTACATGTTCAATTCTTTTGTCTTTGAAATATAGTGTTCATTTAATTGAAGTACGTTTCTTTTTCCACACCTGTATGTATATGATCTTTAAGATTAATATTAGTTGAATGAAGAGCAAAGATAGTTAGTGTGATCAGTGTAGTCTGTATGCACTGTAACTCGTTTTGGATACAAGCGTCTGCTAAATGCATTAATGTAAATGTGTGCATTTTATAATTGCACACAGACTGTGGTCTGGGCCATTTTAAAACGTCTTCAAAAAAAAAGGATCACACTGTGATGGTTAAAAGTCTGAATGTTAAACCAGCGGATCTTCCGACCATGTAATAAACCATTCCAACATTTTTTTGTGATGTTTTTATAAAATGTCACAAAGTGTGGACGTTAGGTGGCGATCAAAGACCACATAATCGTCGCGAATCAGTTTGAATTCTCTTTAGATATTTTAAATCTCCTATTTGCGTGTGGGAGGATATACCTGTGAGTCTAAAATAAATACATAATTAACTTCACCGTGCATTAAACAAGACATTTTGATGACAGCACTCCTGTGTGCAGTTGACCGAACCAGATCAGTTGGAGTATACAGTGTTGTTCTTGTGCACCTGTGTCAGATCGGTTGTTTAAAGCATTTTCACTCTGAAATACACAAATCCCCCATGTGGGTTCTTCTGGATTTTCTGCATAACCTTTAGTATGTTTACACACGGTCAGACTTGTTATAGAGAACTGGCCGATGCACAAGCACCGATTTATAGCTCATCTAATGTCATTTGTCTACATTAACCCTTTAGGTACCAAATTAATCTAAAGGAAGTCTGTGTAGCATCACAAAACTAAAAACATTCATACAGATGCAGAATGATGGTTTTAAATGTCCCATACAGCTGCAGCAAGGTTAATAGTTTTAATCTGACCATGTAGCGCGCGCGTGTGTGTGGGTTGTGTGTGTTAGACCTCACTGTTCTGCTGCGTAACGTGTCATATTGAACAGTTTTAACCTGGCTGGGAATTAAAACAAGATCTCCCACACGACTGCAGGCTTTGGGTTTTGGGACATCTGCAATGCAGAAGCCTATATATAGCAGAGAGATGGAGGAGAGCGATGGAGGGAGGGGGCTGAGGACAAATACAATATTATCAATGGAAAAGTTGCCAGTCCCACAAATATTATTCAGTACTGCAGGTTTTTAGTGCTTCTTTGAAGTTTTATTTTAAGATAGCAATTTAGAGTAATTGCACTGGTAAACATCACCAATGTCCAGTAAAAAATATCACCATGGAGATTTTTTTTTGTTATAGTGCATTATGAGTTTCAAATAGGTGATTAAACCATATAAATAGAAGTATAAATATGAAAATTGTGCATAAAAAAAAAATAATAATATATATATATATATATATATAAATAATTAATAATAACTGTCCTTATCATGTGAACTTGTGTTCAGTGCTTAGTTTCCTCTATTACTTCAGCAATGAATAAATATCTCATTATTACTTTGCTCGACATTTGAATGTGTAATCATAACCATTGATGTTCACTGAGATTATTTCTGGCACATAATCATTACTGAGATGAAGCTGTCTTTAAATAATTTAGCTGCATGAAATATTTCAGGACTTCTTTTAGCAGGAAATGGATATGCTTAGTCAGAGTACTCTACATTTGAGTCGGTGGTTGACCATCTGCAAAATATGTTCACCATACAATGCACGATGTGGTAAAATATTTTTAAGTAATGACCACTAAACTTTGTGTTGTGCCAGTTACTTCTTGCATTAAGAAATCATTTAAACAAAAATCAATAATTCCATGTATTTACATTTTTACAAGTCTCTTATGCTCATCAAGATTCTATTTATATTATTACATTTATAAAATGTTGTGAAATATATTTTTGATAAATAGTTAAATTCACAAGAACATAATTTATTTGAAATAGAAATCTAACATTACGAACGTCTTTACAGTCACTTTTGATCAATTTAACATCCTTGCAGAGTGAAAGTTAATAATAATAATAATAGTAAAATCTTACTGTATTGTATGCTATTTGTGTAAAGCATTTAATGTACATGAATATGTTACTGTAAGTAGAACTACCCAACTACAGCGCACTAAACATCCAATGCAAATCATTTAAAGGTTATGATAATCCTGTATGACTCTCTCAGAGGTAAATGAGACAAATCTCATATGGAATAGCCAAATAATAAGAATCACCCACTGTCACAGATTTCGATGTGATTGATTCTCAAAGAGCTGAGAGCATTACATTTTGGAGTTGCTCTGGATTCGTCCAGCCAAGAACAGGAGATGTGCCGTCAGCAGAAGGAGTGTTTGCTTGATGCATAATTTATAAGCTCTGTCTAGTTTCCCCTCATAGGACATGAGGTAATAAAATACACATCAGTCTAAATCCTACAAAAAAAATAAAAAAAACAATTCTAAAGCCTTTCATGTTAACTGCACTACATCTCTCACGCTGTCTAGTCTCTGTTTCCCTGGGTGTCCACTAGTGGGCTCACTTCCCCTTAGGCACTTCACCGTAGGCACTGAATTCCTCTAGTCTGGTCCTGTCTTCACAGTAATTGCACTCCTGTTAATTGCACCAGGTGCAGTCACTTTATTGTCATTAGCCTCCCTATAAATACCAGTCTTTCCATGTTGTTTGTATGGAGTCCTTACCCTTCGTGTTATCAGCCTTCTCGTCTTCCGAGATTCCCCTTCGTCTTCTCGTCTTCCGAGATTCCCCCTAAACTCTCGCCTTCCGAGTTCCCTTTCCTGTTCCCTCCTTTGTTTATTTATTTGTTTGTTTATTTTGGACTGTCTGTTTGGCTTTGACCTTGGCTTGTTCGACCACGATTTGGATTACCCTTGATTTAATAAATACTAGCAATTGGATCTACTCTCTCCTGTGTCTCTCTGGTACACGAATCTTCACAGAAGGACTTCATCCTAAAGAGATCCAGCAGTATGTCTATTGATATTTCCTCCCCAGTCACCGAGCGGGTGAGGAATGGTTTCGAGGGTACTCGCCTGGTCGTGTTTCGTGTGACCAGGGGAGGTCGCTCAGGATTGAGTGGTCGAGAGGAGGTCCGGCATCACTCTCCAATATGTCCCCCTGTCGACCCTGAGTTCAGATGGGAGCCGCCGTCTCACCATTGTGGACGGAGAGGTGAAAGGAGGCGCAAGTCTGCCGAGCCAGCGCCGCTGCACAAGATGGCTGCCTGTCCAGTGCCTCTGCACAAGATGGCCGCCAGCTCAGTGCCGCTCGTGGACCCTCCAGAGTCGAGTCAGGTGCTCGTGGACCCTCCAGAGTCGAGTCAGGTGCTCGTGGACCCTCCAGAGTCAGGGTTAGTCACCGTCGACCTTCCAGAGTCCGGGCTAGTCACCGTCGACTTTCCGGAGTCAGGGCTAGCTCCTGTTGACCTTCACGAGTCGAGTCAGGTGCTCGTGGACCCTCCAGAGTCAAGGTTAGTCACCTTTGACCTTCCAGAATCAGGGCTAGTCACTGTTGACCTTCCAGAGTCCGGATTAGTCACCGTTGACCTTCCAGAGTCAGGGCTAGTCACCGTGGACCTTCCAGAGTCAAGGCTAGTCACTGTTGATCTTCAAGGACCGAGTCAAGTCACTGGTGATCTTCAAGGACCGAGTCAAGTCACTGGTGATCTTCAAGGACCGAGTCAAGTCACTGGTGATCTTCAAGGACCGAGTCAAGTCACTGGTGATCTTCAAGGACCGAGTCAAGTCACTGGTGATCTTCAAGGACCGAGTCAAGTCACTGGTGATCTTCAGTCACTGGTGATCTTCAAGGACCGAGTCAAGTCACTGGTGATCTTCAAGGACCGAGTCAAGTCACCGGTGATCTTCAAGGACCGAGTCAATTCACCGGGGTTCTTCATGGGAGAATTCAAGTCACCACTGATCTTCATGAACAAAGGCAAGTCACCACTGATCTTCATGAACAAAGGCAAGTCACCACTGATCTTCATGAACAAAGGCAAGTCACCACTGATCTTCATGAACAAAGGCAAGTCACCACTGATCTTCATGAACAAAGGCAAGTCACCACTGATCTTCATGAACAAAGGCAAGTCACCACTGATCTTCATGAACAAAGGCAAGTCACCATTGATCTTCATGAACAAAGGCAAGTCACCATTGATCTTCATGAACAAATGCAAGTCACCAATGATCTTCATGAACAAATGCAAGTTACCAATAATCTTCATGAGCAGAGTCAAGTCAGCACCGATGTTTTGAAATCTAGAATAAACACCATGGGATTACCAGAGTCTCGTCACTTCTCTGTGGAACTACCCGAGCCTCTCCACGTCTCTGATGAACTACCAGAACCGTTCCACGTCTCTGCTAAACTACCAGAATCTCTCCTCGCCTCTGCGGAACTTCCAGAGACTCGTCATGTCTCAGTCGAACTCTCTGAGCACCCGACTGTTCCTGTTGTGGCCACAGAGGCTACCCTTAACATGTTCATGTTTTATGTTTCAGACTTGCCCAACCAGACTTGTCCTCCTGTTGGTCCGGCCGCACGGATTTTGTGGTCTTCTGCTCTGCCCTGGGGGGCGTCCGTCCTGACCACACGGTTGTGGTGGTCTTCTGCTCCGCCCTGGGGTCCTTTTGCCTCGACCACAAGGATGTGGTGGTTTTCTGCTTCACCCTGGGGGGCGTCTGGTTCGACCACACGGACGTGGTGGTCTTCTGTTCCGCCCTGGGGGGCTTCCGCCCTGACCACATGGTTGTGGTGGTCTTCTGCTCCGCCCTGGGGGGCGTCCTTCCCGACCACAAAGTTATGGTGGCCTTCTGCTCCGCCCTGGTGGGCGTCACGTGATGTCCTTCTTGGACTTGTGTTTTTGTGTTTATTTTTTTGTTGTTCTTCTGTCTGTGTCTTTCTTTCTGTTTCCTTCTATGGACCTGGCCCTCCGTCCCTTGCCCGGATCCTCCGCCGGTCCACCACCCTCCTGGACTCCTTGTTTTGTGTTGTACTTCTCTTGTCTCTGTTATCCCCATTCTACCTGGTCCTCTTGTCTCTGTTTTCCCCATTTTTACCTGGCCTTCCGTCCCTCCCCCTAGTCCTCCGCCGCTCCACCTCCCTCCTGGTCTCTTTGTGTTTTTGGTTTTCCCTTGGGTTCGGGTGGAGCATCTGGCAGCTGCTCCGTGGAGGAGGGGGTAATGTCACACTGTCTAGTCTCTGTTTCCCTGGGTGTCCACTACTGACTCAGTCAGTAATTGCACTCCTGTTAATTGCACCAGGTGCAGTAACTTATTGTCATTAGCCTCCCTATAAATACCAGTCTTTCCCTGTTGTTTGTATGGAGTCCTTACCCTTCGTGTTATCAGCCTTCTCGTCTTCCGAGATTCCCCTTCGTCTTCTCGTCTTCCGAGATTCACCCTAACCTCTCGTCTTCCGAGTTCCCTTTCCTGTTCCCTCCGTTGTTTATTTGTTTGTTTATTTTGGACTGTCTGTTTGGCTTTGACCTTGGCTTGTTCGACCACGATTTGGATTACCCTTGATTTAATAAATACTAGCAATTGGATCTACTCTCTCCTGTGTCTCTCTGGTACACGAATCATCACAACATCTAACTATCCATTCCTACTAAATAAATATGTATAAACAGAATAACCCATGGTACTGAATGATTAGCCTACCATATTTATGATCCAGTTAATCATCTTTAAAGAAAATGGTACTATAAATATCCATAAAAGCATGACATTGCCATAGCATTAGTTCCTAAAAAATATGGTACTTTCTGATACTTTTTTTTTTATAGCATTCATTTAGCTGTTCATGTTAATTCATCTCCTTCAGTCAGTTAAATTATCCATTCATGTCTGAGCCTACTGATTTGTAATCTTAAAGCAACACTGTGTAGTTTTTCGACCTTCACTTCCGGAGACAGCAACAGAAGCAGAATTTGGATTCGGACGTGCCTTGATGCCTTTCTGCATTGGAATGCTGCTTCCGAAGGCAGAATTTTAGAGCTTTTGGACGCAGCCTCTGGGTGGAGTTACCCAAAAGCTAAATATTCACCTTTTTCTGGCCATAAAAATTAGCACGGCCATTTGTAAATTCTATGGGTCTAGCTTCTGGTCTCATCTGCGTCCACCTACTTTTAGCTGTACAGAATCACTCCTTTTTCTGCTCGATATTGAAAACTGGTGTCTAACCAAATTATTTTAATGTATTATCCACAGAGGTGGAAAGTAACGAATTACATTTACTCGCGTTACTGTAATTGAGTAGCTTTTTTGTGTACTTCTACTTTTTTAAGTATTTTTTTTAATCTGTAATTTTACTTTTACTTAAGTATATTTAGTTTGAAGTATTGTACTTCGCTACATTTTAAAACACATTAATTACTGAGTAAAAAAAAAATCGCTCCCTGGAAGCTATGTCAGTAAATAATGGGCAGGAGGGCAAACTGGCGCTAAAATCACAAGAAAGATGCAGACGGACAAAACAGGCGTTAGTGGTGCAGACACCGCTGAAAACGAAACCCCGTCATATTCTGAAGTTGAACTTGAAGGAAATGAAGTGAACCCCTGCCCATATTTATACTCTATTATGCTGTGTATGCTGTGCTTGCCTAGGGAGACCAAACTAGCAGTTTATAAAATCTCGACAAGACATCAACCCCACGTAATGTAAAAAAAAAAAAACAACAACGGTCAAATATGTACTATTGTGTATTATGTATTGTGTTAATCAGCTACAAGTCGGCTGACTCGATTTTCTTCTCATACATTCCCGCAGCGTCACAGTGCATTTCCCTAAAGAAGCCGAGCGACTTCAATGGGGCTTTCTTTGAACAGTTTTTTTCTGTGCTCCGAAGCTAGACGGTCATTGGATAAATGCTGCGATTATGTCCCGCCCACGGACGCTCATCGTCTCTGGAGGTGAATGAAGACTGGGCTTCCGCGTGATGATTGGAGGATCTGTCGATCTCCTTTTGACTGACAGCGGTCTGCACCATAAGAAGTCGGTGAAGCTGTTTCACGCTCAGTCCCATGATCGCGGATTTCTCAAGTGTATTCGAAAGACAAACTGCGGCAATATTTCTTGATATTTGTAAAATGCAGAACCACCACAAAATTGAATTGGTAACTAAGATTGAAAATGTGCGCGCGCACGCACACACACACACACACACACACACACACACACACACACACACACACACACACACTATAGCCATCTAGTGGTTAAAGTGATTTATTACAATTTTTAAACTGAATTTCCCCAAAAATGGGCAAAAATCTTACATTAAACCTTATAAAATTATCCATGGTATCCCCATGTATGAAAGTTAGAAATCTGGGTATTTTATGAAGTGAATTTTACCTGAAA
Source organism: Carassius carassius (assembly GCF_963082965.1). Classification (NCBI taxonomy): domain Eukaryota; kingdom Metazoa; phylum Chordata; class Actinopteri; order Cypriniformes; family Cyprinidae; genus Carassius; species Carassius carassius. The sequence goes on along the minus strand of NC_081758.1, from coordinate 37,888,886 downwards.
TGCTTTTTTCTTTTTTTGTAAAAAAAAAAAAAGCCTATTTAAATAAATATTTATTTATTTATAGAAATGTAAAAGATTTAAATCCTCCAAAAACTGTACAAAGTTTAGTAAAAACATAAATGAACAGAGTAAAATTATATTTGTAAAAAATTTAAATATTTTACTATTACAAAATGAAATGTTATTGTCTGGGGTCAAAAAGACCCCGAGTGTCACTACAAATGAAGACCATCAGAGGGTTATAATGTAGGCCGAAAATGAGCTTCCCCTCTTTGAAAGACCAGCAGCCGCCAATGATATATATATATATATATATATATTTATATATTTATATTTATTAAATATATATTTATATTTATATATATATATTTATATATATATATATATATATATATATATATATATTTTTTTTTTTTACAACAGGACAGCAAACTAAGAGACTTGCATTTTAGACACCATATTGCCGGTTTTTGCTCTATTTCTACAACAAAAATTTATTCCAAACACAGCCACCAAAGCAAAATTTTGCATCTCTGAGCAACATGACAGTGTTTCGTTTCTGAATGAATCAACCGTTTAAATGATTTGGTTCAATCGCAATGACTCACTTATTAACAGTGACTTGCTGACACATACTGGCCATTTTAATTTCACATTTAAAGTATCTTTTGATTTTTTTTTTTTTTATAATTAAGTTTTTATAATTTCAAATGAGCATTCAACATTTTATGTCTGGCATATCAAAACATTATTCATGCATTTGTAACTGCAGGTTAAATGCATTCTTGTCCTGCACTAAACAGTGTGTAAATACATCTAAATGCCACGTCCGATGAAGCTTTTGCATTTCCTCTGTATTGAAAAGATGAGTTTGTTGATAATGATTTGCCTGGTAACAGCCCAAATGTTTTATTATTCTAAATAACTGATTCCTTTAATTAAAAGCAACTAGTTTGAGATTAATAGACCTATCCCAGGGGTGTCAAACTCAGTTCCTGGAGGGCCGTAGCCCTGCAGAGTTTAGTTCTAACCCTGCTCCAGCACACATATCATGTAGTTTTCAAATAAACCTAAATGATTAGATTAGCTGGATCAGGTGTGTTTAATTAGGGTTATATCTAAACTGTGCAGGACTGTGGCCCTCCAGGAACTGAGTTTGACAACCTTGGCCTGTCCCATTTTTGACTCCCTCCCACTGTTAAAATGTAACTAAGTAATTTTTACTCTGAGTAAATTTTAAATGAGCTACTTTTTACTTTTACTTGAGTTGATTTTTTAGACTGGTACTTTTACTTGTACTTAAGTAAAATTTCATTAATGTAATGGTACTTTTACTTGAGTAGAATATTTTTGTACTCTTTCCACCTCTGATTATCCACGAATACATTGGTTTGTAGTGCAAACAGCAGCAACATGAATCAATATCTGACGGACATACACTCTGTGGTGCGAGCTGTACCATGTTTGTTTAAAATCCTAAGATCCAAAAACATTTCCCCAGTCTACTGTATTTCACGTCTGAACGGTAATTCAAATAAAGAGGCTCTGTTATTTTACAGCCTTATAAACTTATGACAGTGTCTGATGTACTGTATACTGCGACATTATTTACAACTAACAGACAATTGCGCTTATCAACAACATGGGGAAACGGAGCAAAAGTTAAATGGTGTTGCCTTAAACTTCTGAAAATATTATTGATTGGCAAGAGGTACGAGTATAACTGCAAACTATGAAAATCTCATTCAGCTCATTCTAAAGCTTTCACTTTTACTACGTTTACTGTTGCTTGAGCAAAATCAAATTCCCTTTAGCAAAATCCAGTCATTTGAAAAGGAATCATGCAAAAAAGATCCCCTCGTAGATTTGCAATGCTGATCAATGAAAATCTACTTTATTAAAAAAGTGACCAAAGTGACCTTCATTGCAAAACATCATTGGCCCTGTCCCAATTTGCACACTTCACATGCACTTGTCTGTTAAGTCCACCAAGATCATAGGGCACTATCAGAGTTTCCCATCCCTGCCATAGGCCCTGTGTTCCATTCAGAAGGGCTCACCCTATGCCCCCTCAAAGGAGTTAAAACGTCGGAGTGAGAGCTTCAAAGGGATTCAGAGGGTGATTGAGGGTTGCTTGAGGTTGCTATGTGCTCTCGATGTATACTTCTACCGAGCCCGCACTGAGACAAGCTCTGCAACAGACTTTTATACAACAGTCAAAGTGCCATTATGTCATGAAAGTGGACTCTGAGGAGGACTGTGAGGTTTAGGGTGTGTTTTGAGAGACATGTGGCCAAACTGCAAACTTTCCTGGCTCCAGGCAAAATTCATTCTTATCTAATACAGCAGCTGTTTACTGTAAGAGACAAGCTGTGCTTAGAGAAGTCGGCAACAAAGACATCCTTGCTTTTCCTCTACATCTTGCTCACTGTTGTACCTGCCAGTGACTAGAAACCAACTTTACTACAATTTTTTCTCGCATGCCCAGTGTGCATGAATTGTCATGTGACATGTTTTCGGTAGTATAGTGTGGACAGAGATTTTTTCTGAAATGCAGTGCGCATTGCACTTTCTCCACTTAACAGTTTATAGTTTGACTTGACTCATTTCTTTTTTATTTCTTTTTTATAAACAACAAAAGCTATCTCTACATTGAAGACAACTGACCTGCTTCTTTAAAAAAAAAAAAAGTAATAGCTTTTATATTTGTTTGCTTACCTCCCACAATTGCCAAGTGACAATTATTTGACTCTGTTTCTGAATAGTGTGTGTATAGGTGTGTTCGTTTGATATAACACATCGATCGGAGACAAAGAGGCAGTGTATGGTACGTTTAGTTGATAAATGGTTTTATTTGGCTTTAGGGGAACACCACTGTATCAGTTAGCAGCCATACAGTTAAAGTGTCTTCACTCCCGAACCATCTCTGAAACAGTGCTGAGATGCAGAAAACATGAGGACTCTTTTAAGCAGTTTAGATTCATGATTAAGGCATTTACGTACATTTATACACACATCAAGCAAATCTATCCCACCCCCTCATATTGTCAAGCTCCAAGTGAATCAGGCCATGCAAACTGAGCCTCCTCTTGACTGATTCATTTCATGAATGATCTGTACTTTTTCACGTTTGTTTTTATCACATTTGTTGGAAATCTTGCTTTTCATTCCTTTTACTCTTTTAAATTCGCTGCAAAAATTTGGTCAAATCTTGCAGTAAATTTGCTTTAATATCACCTTCACCACAATTCACCAATTTCCTCCAAGCTTTAATAAAACAATTCTACAATTCTGGTAAACACAGAACCGTATTCTGTGGGCAGATATTAAACTTTGTATATGCACAAAGGTTTATGTAAGAAGAAATATTTAAGGGTTAATATCCCTTCACATTGGCTGTTGGTGTGACTGTCTATGACCCCTCTGCTCTCTCTATTGCCTGCCCGTCACCTGCAGGAAGAGAAGAGAACTGGATCCATCACCACCAGCTGCAGTGCTGCAGACAAACACAGGTGTTTACAGCAGGAACAACAACAACAAACTTAAAAAACAATGTACACAGACTCATGCTTCTTTTTTCAGTTGGGGTCCAGAGCATGCCCAAGACCATATTTAAGCCAAAAAAAAAAATTGTGCATAAAGAAAATGTTACTGTATTTTGGTATAAAAATGTCCATTAAAATGAAAGACCTTCCTCCCTGTTCCAACTACTATAAAGTGATAGAAATGTATGCTTTATTTAAATGGTAAAGCATTTATACATCATGGTAGCCATTGTTGTAATGCCAATAAAATAATTTAATTTAATACAATTTTACAGCATTTTTACTATAAAACATACCAAGTATTATAGTAAAATACTGTAAATATTATTTTTGTCATAATTTTTATTTTACTGTAATACAGTAAAATATATGATAATATTAAGAAAAGTAATGAGAAATAAGACAAGTAAAATGTCCAGATGCATTACACTAATAAGAATTGTGTAAGGGAGTCACAAATCCTAATGGTTGTAAAAGTAGTCTTCATATTCTTTTCACAAAAAAAGTGGCCCGGACATATAACGAATTTCAAACACAAAGCAGAAACACAAAAATAAAAGGGCTAAACACAGGAAAATTTTACACATTTTAGAAGGAAACCATGCCACGGATTAGAAAGAAAATGTTGGAAAGAGACACTGGGAAAGAGAGAATAAGAAATATACGTAAAGAGATCAGGATGGAGAGGAAGATTTACTTCAGAAACAGAGATCCGCTCCAGCAAGAATGAATCGATCAAGAGGAGGTCATTTTTGAACACAGGAAGGAATAGAGGGATATTTAGCAGCAATCGTCTCTAAAGCGTCAGAATCTATATTGCAGAAGGATTTTCCCAGACTACAGAAGCACAATGCACTCTTCTCTCCCAAATCTAAATGCTGAAACCCTCCCCAAGAAATCCATAAATATTTAATCTTTTATCTCATCAACCTCGTTGAACTCCATGCTGCGTCGTTTGCCCGGGCTGTGACCAGTGCAATTAAGGAAACCATAAATGGATGGATGGATGCATTAATTAATGTTCAAAAAATGCTTTGCATGAGAATGTGAATGAAACATTCTTTCCCCTATGAGTGAACTTATTTAAATGAACTTGGACACTTTCAATCATGTGGGTATAGATGCTCTTAAATTGCTGGAAAATCAGGAGAGGTGGCCTGTCCCTGTGCTAGGCTCGTGAAATATCAGGACTCAAGTGAAAGCTCTATATAATGGATTTGCTTTTGCTCTATGAATAATTACCTCTTCCAAGTCCAAACTCATTTATTTTTTAAATCAAATAGCACCGAGAGGTTGGAACCTGCAAACTTGGTCCATTTGCACCGATTGCCTGTGCATTTGGATCACCTTTCCTTGTGCTGTCATGCACTACTGGCAATAATGGCACATGAACACCAAGTGTGACGGGGGTCTTTGCTGTCTTGATGTGAAAAAGAAACATTTTGCCATCATTTACACTCCCTAATGTCATTTTGATCCCATATTATTGTCTTTTCTTTAGTAAAACACAAAGACGTAAACGTAAAGTTCTTATGTTCCTTATAACAGAAGTGCATGATGGTTTTTACTGCCAACCCCCACCCAAAACAAAACAAAAAAGCGGTCTATATGAAGTCAAAAATCTCACTTTCATTTGCGTTGAATAAAAAAAAAAATGGCACTTTTTTTTCTGCTAGGTCTTGACCCAAAAATGAAAATTCTGTGATCATTTAATCACCATTATGAAGCCTTAACCTTTTCTGGATCTTTTAAGTTTAAGTTACCTGGATTGACCAAAGTCTAATGGTTTTAGAATGACAGACTAAATGATGACAACATTTTCATTTCCGGGTGAACAATCAGTTTATGTTTTGAAAGCAAGTGATATATGAAGATTATATTTCAGAAGTTACGTCACACAAATCATACAACATCAGAAGACTTGCACAAATTGCACGAACAATAATTATGATACTTCAATGAGCTCTGAAGTTTACTCAGCATGCACTTCTGTTGTATTAAAAAACACAAACTCCAACTTTCTGCCTAATATCTCTTTTTGAAAGAAAGTAAATGATGACAAAATTACCATTTTTGGCTGAACTACTTCATATACTCTCTGCACAGATGCTGTTTAATCTCTTGAGTGCTATACAGAAAATTAGCCAGCATTCCATTTACTGACTCATTGCTTTTCCCGCAGAGATCCTGATACATCAGTAGATGAAATCAGCCATACCTAGTGAAATGAAAGTGAAGATGGGTGGATGATGTTAGTTTGGTGGTGGTGTTGTGTGTTGATGTGAATTTGGCAGAGGGCCAGGGAGGTAAGGAGGACACGGAGTGTGAGTGAGTGAAGTATAGCAGTATAGCAGATCGGTGATGGTACGCAGCTTTACTTGCTCTTGACCTCAGCAGCCTTTTCGCCCTTTTCACTCTTGCTGTCTGCCTTATTGCTATCGCTCTTCTTCTCCTTTTCCTTCTCTTTCTCCTTTTCCTTTTCTTTCTCTTTCTCCTTCTCATTCTCTTTCTGTTCCTTTGGGCTCTTCTTTTCTTCCTTTTCCTTCTTCTCATCAACTTTTTCCTTTTCCTTCTCATCCTCCTGTTCTTCCTCCTCCTCGTGTCCTTCCTCCTGTTCTTCTCCTTCCTCGGCCTCCTTTCCTTCCTCTCCTCCCTCCTCCTCTCCTTCTTCTTCTTCCTTCTCCTCCTCCTCTTCTTGCTCTTCTTCTTCCTCTGTTTCAGGTTTGGCTTCGACCTTTCTGTAGGTGCTTAGAGCATAAGTGCGGCTCGATGGATAAGAGTAGGCAGACTGCAGCATGGCTCCGCCCACTGAGCTCAGACGGCATTCCTCACCTTCCAGCAACTTCCTGTTGGGAACGACCATATATGGATAAATATGGAACACTGATAAAAGACACTAAAAGATGATTACATCAAATGCAATTAGTTTTGAGTCTGACCGGTAGGCTGCGATCTCAATGTCCAGTGCCATCTTGACATTCAGCAGGTCCTGGTATTCGCGCAGGTGGCGGGACATCTCACCTTTTGTGCTCCTCAGAGCAGATTCCAGCTGCTGAATAGTGTCCTACAGTGCAAACAAGACTTTTATGTCTCCAAGAACACAATTCTGATAGGACATCTAATGAATTTTTTTTGAAAACCATTAGAAAATGTATTTTATTAAAGCAGGGTCAAAAACTTTGAGAGCCATTGTAAAGCACACACACATATATATATATAAAATAAAATTAGAAAAATGAAGAATAGGAGCAAATTTACTAGTGGCCACTAATGTATGTATGCACTCACCTGTAGCTCGCCGATCTCGTTGTTGTGGCTGTCCTCCATGTCTGCCAGCTGTCTCTCTAAGGCCTCATTATGGGTTCTCAGGGCCTCGATCTCCAGCGTGCGGGCCTGCAGCTGTCTGCGGTACTCAAACAGCTCATCCTTGGTCTGCTTCAGAGCGTCGTTGTTACGCACTGCTTGCTCAGTTACAGTAGTGAACTTAGAGTGGTACCATTCCTCCGCCTGCTGCTGGTTCCGGGCAGAGAGAGACTCGTACTGGGCACGAATGTCCTTCAGGGCCACTGCAAGGTCAGGCTTACTGACGTCCATCTCAACAGACACCTGAGCATGAAAAACAGTCAACAAACTAATTGTTAAAATATATCATATAATGTCAGATTTAATATAAATCTAACATTAAAATATAAGTCTAATGCTAATAATCTAATAACACTATTATACAGCCTGATCTTAAAAAATATTGATAGGTTGTTGACAGCCAAAATAGGATTACACTACCATTCCAAAATGTAAGATTTTTTCTATATTTAATTTCTACTTTACGACGGATGAATTAAATTAATCAAAAGTGACATTTATAATGTTTCAAAAATGTTCTATTTCAAAGAAATACTGTTCTTAAAAGAATACTTGAAACTGTATCACAGTTTCCACAAATATATTACGACGCACAACATTGATAATAATGAAGAAATATTTCTTGAGCAGCAACTCAGCATATCAGAATGATTTCTGCAGGATCATGGGACACTAAAGACTCAGTTTTATCACATGAATAAATTACATTTGACAATATTTTAAAATAGAAAACAGTACTCCTGAAACTTTTCGATGGTGTTGAATACCATAAATAGTCTTTAATTCATAACATTGACTAGTATTGATCTGGTTTGGAAACGGCAATTTAGTTGCTGATTCATTATTAATTTCTAATGAATAATTACTTCCCTTGACAACTCGTTTACATTTGAGCTTAAGGGAAAGTAAATTACAGCTATACATAAAGTATAAATATGAGACATTCTGTACATATATAGAAAGTTGCTCAAATGTGTCAGTAATCATTTGAATATACTGATACATAAACAGGTTTCCAGTGAATGTAATCAATAAACCAATGTCCATCAGTTAGTGAAGTTGCACTGGCAGTGAAAAAGCAGTAGAGCTGATATATGCTGTGCTAATGTTGTCCATGGCACATTTAATCAGTCTTTGAGTGTAATGTGTGGTAATGAAGTTTTGAGCCCTTGGGGCTGCGGGCTGGAGTGCAGACTCAGGGGTTTTAATGCACAATGAAAGATGAAGCTGCCTGAACACTTTCACGGGATGCAACAGCAATTCATCAACCACACGCAGAGAACAACAATCAATGCATGATGAGCATCAGCTTACATCAGTTACATTCCAATTTTTTATTTTTAGACATAACACTGAAGGGAAGTTTATTACTTTTATCCAAGATATTTTTAAATGAAACTCAGCTGGAAATGTTATCTACTGTAGTATAGAAATACTCTCAGAAGTAGCTGAGGGATTCTAAAGTGAGGCAGTCCCTCTCAAGTAAGCTGCAGTGCGGGGTCCTGCTGCACTCTGCAGCCACACCTAAAATCCTGCGCTACTGCATCGTCATCTGCCATTGGCAAGAGGTAAGGAAGTTTAAACATCCCATCACCTACAACCTTCTTTTAACTCTTAATACATTTCTCCCTCTCTAAGTACTTGTTCTTGTCTTGGTCTGATGCTCTAGATGTTAAAGTTGCATGAGAGAAGGGACTGGCATTATAAATGCACGTTCTGATGGTGCAGTGCAGGGTCAGATTCTCAATGTCGGAGCTGCAGTGCTGTAAATTCTCCCAGACACACACCGCCCTCAATGACACTGCACAGTCATGATACGCAAACCCACACTATGAGTTATTAATAAACATAGCATTTCATTGCATTTTTTAAATACAAAGTTTTTACATGCTTTTCATAATCATATCTTTTCAAATAAGTTTTTATCATACATAGTAAAAAGTTGCTAGCTTATAAAGATATTTCTACCTTATATGACCTTAAATGACTTTAACTCATGTAAACCAGTGTAGTCAGGTTGATTCACTCATATTAAATATAAAACTATAATATAAATATAATAATTTAAATAGAAACATAATAATATTTAAAATAATAATCATGTTTAAATAAAAGGACATTTTTGTTTCCTGACAAAACATTTGCCAATATATACCATGTTAGCAATTACCAAACCATCTAAAACATGATATATCTGTCTTAACCACAACTTGTTAGATTTTACAGGAAGTTGATAAAAGTTTAATTCCCATAGATCTGCATCTTTATGCCACTGCATAAATCACACTGTCATGAATGACACTGCAAGACAGTAATATGAGATATTAATGACCATAGTACATCAAAACATATTTCTATGCTTTTCATAATTCTTCTCAAATTACTGAATTTTTGCAGATAGTATCTAAAGCATATTTTAGAATAATTGACCGAATATTTTTATATAGTGATTTAAATTACATCTAAAGCATATGCATCACTTGGCTTTGCATGATTTTAATAATTTTATTTCTATGCTTCTTTTCTATGCAATCTTTTTATTTTATTATATGTTAGATATAAAATATTTAGGTTTCTCATACCTGGCTGGCCTGAAGCGACGCCTGTAACTCCTGCATCTCCTCCTCGTGCACTTTCCTGAGGAACGCGATCTCATCCAGCAGGGACTCAACTTTCTTCTCGAGCTCCAGGCGGGACAGGGTGGCGTCGTCCACGTCCTTGCGGTATCCCTTCAGGCTGTTCTCGGCCTCCTCCCGCAGTCGGGTCTCCTCGTCCAGCTTCTCCTTGACGCGCTCCAAAGCCTCGTTCATCTGCACGCAGTCCAGGTGCATCTGGCTCTTCTCGTGCGTCAGCTCCTCGACGCGCGCGCGCATCTCGCGGATCTCCTGCTCGTAGAGGTCGTGCAGGCGCGACGGCTCGTTGTGGCGCTGGCGCAGCAGCGCGACCTCCGCCTCCAGAACTTTGTTGTGTTGCTCGAGGTTGTGCACCTTCTCGATGAACGTCACGAAGCGGTCGTTCAGGCCCTGCAGCTGCTCCTTCTCGTTGGTGCGGATGATCTTCAGCTCGTTGGTGATTGCGGTGGTCTGCGTCAGGTCCACGCTGTCCTGCATGGACTGGAAGCCACCGCCGCGGCTGGATCCGAGTTTGGTCCTGTAACTTGAGGAGGTAATCATGGGGGATGGAGAGCCGTATGTGCGGTGCTGCTGCTGGGGTCCAGAGCGATAACTCACCGTCACCCGGGACGGGCTGCTGCCCACGGGGACGCGCCGTGGCGCATCTCCAAAAATCTTCCTGTAGGAGCTGCTCGTGTACATGTCGCCGGAATAACTCATGCTGAAATGGTCGAGATCACAGACCGAGTGAGTGAAGTATGTGGATGTGGGAAGACAGAGAAAGAGAAAGAGAGAGAGAGAGTGCCAGTCGGGATGGCACACCGGCATCTTTTATAGGTTGAGACCGCGAGCATCATCTGACGCAGGGGCGGTGGTACAGGGGGAAACCTGCAACCCTGAGCAAAAAGACAGAGTCCCAGGAGAGAGCTCAGTCATTTGCTGTCGTGGCCCCTCCTGCTTTTTCATGCGATGGAGATAAAAGTGAGGATAAATAAAAGAAATATAAATATAAGACAAAAGAAGTACAAACGAAAAGCTACATTTGAGGGACCAAAATGTAGCCTAAAAGTCTGTAAGTGGTTCAAAACCTGTTTTGAGGACCTTGAAATTCAAGTCCCCACAATAGGGAAGATGAGGCACCCATTTCCAGAAGATTCCGGGGAACCAAAATATTCATAATGGGATATTTATTATATTCTTTATCATGAATATAGAGATAGTTAATCTCAGATATAAAGACAGACACACATAAGAGAGACATGACAGACAGATAGATAGATAGATAAAAATAATATAGAAATTATATAGCTAAAATGGAAAAAGTAAGGCTGCAGAAACATCAAGCACAAATGTGAAGGAATCAAACTGATTTTGTGAGTGTATGCATGTTATTTCATCGACTGATGTGTGTGAGCAGAGGTGCTGCATGTCTGTGTGGGACTGAAGCATGTTGCAGTGAGAGGGAGTGTCTGACTCTGTGTCTGTTGTAATGCGGGTGGCAGCCTGTGCCTCTGCAGTGTCTGAATACTGAATGAGACACAGAGGTCTCACCCTGATGACCCTCCTTGATGCAGAATCCTCTGCAGATTCAAAATCAGCTGACTTTCTGCATTCTCCTCAAACATACAGTGCATCTATAAAAAAAAAGAAAGAGAAAAAAAAAGGTTACCGAAGACATGTTATGGTGCATGTCACAAAATACATATGAGGGCTGCAAAAGTGTGTGTTCTTCATGAAGCTGCATCCCATCGCACTTTTTTCATGATGAGTCATCAGTATTGGCTGTCGGGGAGCAGTATGGGGGTGTTCTGAGTGCAGGACTGTCGTACACCACAGACCTGGGCTGAGGCTAAGGGCAGGAGCCACACCTCAGGACGGGCTTTAGCATCATCACACAGAAACCCCTGGAGACGTGCTGCAGGCCCATGTTTCACTCCACTAGAGAGAGAAAGAAAGAGACATTAAGACCTGAGAACAAGCATTTTCTCAGTTTGAGGTCGATATAGGCTCAAGACCACTGCAGTGAAATCAGCCCAACATGGAATATACAATGGACCATTAAAATTTCTGACATTATTTGAATATACATTTTTTATTATTCTTAATATAAAATTTGTGTTACTGTAATGAAAAAAATGTTGATAAAGATCAATAGATGGATAAATAGATATAGATAAAATTAAAAAGATATTCTTTCAATACATTGAAATATTCTTATTATATATATATATATATATATATATATATATATATATATAATATTCTAATATATATATATATATATATATATATATACATATATACTGCAATATTGTAAACGTCATTTATTACCAATCATGCCAATAAAGCTTATAAAATAGAGACAGAGATGGATAGATTAATATAAAGAAAGAATAAATATATAAAATCAAAAGAAAGTAATACATTATTTTGATAATTTTTGATGATAGATAGATAGATAGATAAAAATATAAATAAAGTAAAGAATAAAGTCTGTTTTTGAACCATTGATTTTTTTGTGTCATTATTTAAATGGAGATTAAGCACAAGTTCTTAACATGGATTATTATGTTGCCAAAAATTATGCTGACGTATGGATGGATGGACAGATTTTGTACCGACAATCAAACTGTCAGTATTTCTCTAAACCATCCACTAGAGGGCGTGATATACTCATGAATTCACACTCTGCTCTTCTGCTCTGCTCGACAGCTACAGTAGAATGAGCAAATTAATGCTGCTCATTTCATTATTCTGCAAATGTCAACGATACATATATCTTATTCTATTCATAGTACTGTGGCATTATGATGAAATATATTTTTTTACAGGAGATTATTTACTTTGTTACAGTGAATTTATTGACAAATCCCCATGAATGGAATGAAATATGTCTGTATATTTCTAGAACCGCCTGTTGTTTGGTATCTACGTGAAACCCCATCCCACTATGTATACGCACAGAGACAAACATAACTCACCCCGAAACGTTTTAGCTGGTTAAAGAGTCAACTACACCACTAATGTATTCACAGAAGCTGTCTCTCTCTCTTTACAAACACACACACACACACACACACACTTGCGCACATGACCATCACTCTCAAGCCCTCCTTACTGTGTTGAGACTAAAATAGAACTTTGTGTTCAGGAAGGGAATTCCTTGTGCAAATTCACTTAAAGTTTAAAATAGAGGACAAATACAAACACCCTTTATAAATAGACTATTGTAGAACAGGCTTTGAAGAAAATCAAGAAAGTGATTGCAGTCTAACACTATATACACTATATACACACAGAAGCACCCATTCTTGAAACTGAAAGTTAAACACTAGCTCTTAATTACAGTATTGCAAATATATAGATAGGTAGATAGATAGATAGATAGATAGATAGATAGATAGATAGATATTTAGATTGTTGTGTTGTGTTAAATAGATATTTAACTATTCCTAATTTAAACTAAATGCAATTTTATTTTATGGTTTTTCCTTATATGACCTGTTTTCATGGGTTCTACACATATAAGTAGCTTATAGATGATTGCTCAGATGTGTCAGTGTGCTTCAAAGGCAAAAAGACTGTGTTCACTCATGTTGTCAGTGTGCTGTGTGTTTGGACTCATGTGCGGCGGAGGGTGGATTTCTCTTTTGTTGCCAGTCCTCTCCTTTCGCTCTCGCTCCCCCTCAGTTCTGCTCCCATGAGATCACAGCCCACATCCAGCCTCTCTGCTCTCCATCTGTTAGCTCACAGCCCCGTGGCAGCTCCACCATGTTGTTTCCTGTATGACTGTGGAGGAAGGAGGCGCTCTGCCCACTCACACTGACCGGACAACAGTTCACCATCATCTGCCACTCGCTTTGATTGTGATGGTGAGAGCGTTGCTCGTCTCATTGAACATGAATGTCCTCAGGTGGTGTGAGGTCACACACACATCTAGAGGATGTGATGTCGCACCTGAGCACATTCATGCTCAGTCATGAACTACTGATAAATATTACTTTCATTTTACAGCACTGGTTATTAATCTAGGCTAATGCAGTGAAACAGGTTAAAATATAATATATAGGATATATAAAATGCCGACATGTACAATAAAATTAATGATACATTTAAGACAATTAAAATAAAATCATAATAAATTATATTATGTATTATATTATATATTTGTAACAATTATATATTTAAAAAATAGAAAAAATATAATATATATATATATATATATATATATATATATATATATATATATATATTTTTTTTTTTTTATTATATATTATTTCTAATATTATTATATATATTTACATAAGAATATAATAGTCCAGGCCTTCTGATATGAGAAACAGCAGGGTGTATTCCCTCATATTCCGGTGTGTGTTTTAGGGTACATGTGTTAAACGGGGCAGAGATGAATGCTGCTGTATATGTGGAGCATGAAGGTTGCTGCAGCTGGCTGCTGGATAAGCTGCCGGATTTGTCTAATCTGACAGTTGAGGGTGGAGAGAGGAGTCAAACAGACTCTAACCCACACACACACACACACACCTCAAACTGTCCCACAGACAGCAGCAATAATGCTCAGTTCCTGTCAAAAATATTGACCCACAAATTGCTACTAATCCTCTGAGTTACCTTTGCACTCTAGTCTCCCTACTAGACTACATGAATGCACTGCAAAACAATTTTTCTAAATATCTACTTTCTTGTTTTGCAGTTAACCATCCACAAAACAAGATCAACCCAGTAAGCAAACACTTCTGTCTTGCATTTACATTGAATCATTTAGCAAATATTTTATCCAAAGCATCTAGTCTTGTGTCATGTTTAAGGTATAAAGCTATAAGGTATATATGGAATAAATTTAGAAATATATAGAAAAAAATGAAAATGTAAAAATCTAAATACTCTTTTATACAGCATATAGTCTACAAACATTCTCTCAAAATGAGTTTTACCTCATGCAATTTCACTTCTCAGGCAAGTTTATCTTTCTTAAAATATACAGTATAGAGATAATTTTACTGGGATTTTTTTATTATTAATAATGCTCTTCTTCAATTACAAAATATTGAAAAAATATTTTTAAAAGAAGATTAATGAAATATGTTTCACAATAAAAAATATTTAACGTTAAATTTAATATGCTGCTGGTGGCATCTTTGTAATTATTTGTAGCAATTTCTCAAATAGTTTCTACACCAATTTGTTTGGACATAGTTCAACACTGTGGCTGAATGAACAGCAAATCAGAATCAAATGGAGAAGAAAAAAAAAAAAAGACCTCTTCTACCTAATTCCACTATAAAGCAACTTCCATGGAAGTTATACGATTTTTCTTGGAACTATAGATGCCAATAAAGAACCTTGAATTTGGAGTGTACTTCTATTTTCATTTTGTTCAGAAAATACTAAGTATGCTTAGAGAGGGGAGAGAAACAGATCCTTTATAATGACCATAAAGAATTACAGCTTTGCAGTCGTAATCCAAGTAGGGTGTCGAAACCCTGATAACACTCATATCTCTTCTTCTTAGTCTGGTTTATCGCTTCTGCTTTTGTACTCTAAAAACGACACCTACCCTTCCCCCTTCATACTTCCATCCTCCGTTCTGCTCTCTGATCTAGTCATTGAAAGACAGCTCAGATAATATCTGCCTATATTCAGGGCTTCAACTGCATATTAAAAGATCTGTGGGGCCAGAGAGAAAAATGGCCACTTATTCACATAACTGGCACGTCTTAGACCGTCTCAGTCCAATTGTCAAATCATTAAGAGACCTTATGAAATCACAATTGTAGATTTGTGACTTAGTTCATGCATTCTAGCTTTGCTGTCATCGATATAATATAAGACTTTTTTGGTCCAAAAAAGGATGTATATACATTTAAAATGTACAATATTTTTTGTTAGAGTGGGCTAAAACTATTGATGATGCATATTGTTTTCTACATTGTTCTTCTGACAACAACCCGGCCACTATATTATAATGACCACCTGCCACCAGCAACTAACAAGTGCAAGAAATTCAGGATTTGTTAGTGTTCTGCATGATTTTCCCTTCCTGAGCAAGTCAAGCACAAACCCCGCCCAGCAGGCGATTTCATTGGTCAGCTCGGTCACGCAGTCACCTGTCAAGAGAAGGTCAGACTACAATGGATTCAGAAATCCTATGGATGGATCTGATCACAGCAAACATGGATGTTTCTATCATGATGTGCTACTAATGCTTAAGCTTATAAGGTTAAGACTTTATTATTTGTTTTAGCATTGTTCAGGCATTCAGCACTGTGACTGACACGAACAATGAAATCATTAGAAACGCCTATAGGTTTGAAATTATGCATGACACTGGTTACACTAACTTCTAACTTTGCAACCACTTGTTGGTTGGGTAAGGAAAGAAAGGAAATGGCTAAATTGTGTTGATCAGAATGCTTAGTTTCTTCTTAATTTCTCTTGTCCATGGAAGAAGTAGTCATGTTCTCGCCAGGCAGTAATACTATAATACAGCTGTAATACTACATTAATGCTACAGTTTCTGTACCAGTAAGTTCTTAATTGCCAAATATAACACCTCTAACTAAAACTTTTTTTTTAGTAGCAACATACTAATTGCAAAAGTGTATTGAATAGTAGTCGTTTCAGCATTTTTGTGGATGGCCCTTAAAAGGACAGTAACACAAAATGTAAAATAAAATGGCTCCATCTTGTTCTGAATCTGTATGCATAGTTTTTTTTTCTGTTAAAGACAAAGTATTTAATCCATGCAATAAAAGCCAATGGAGTCCAATATTTTTGTGTTCTGAAGAAGTAATAAATACAATTTTGGAATGACGAAAGTAAATGTTAAAAGTAAAAAATAATATTTTTGGTGAACTATACATTTCATAGAAGACTTAAAAGACAAATAGTCCGCAAATTCTATCAAAAGAGCACACAGAATAAATGAACTCAGCTGAACAATAATACCACTATTTTCTCCAGTAAACCTGCTTTATAGTTGAAACTGAAGGTGTAATTATAACCAAAGGTATTGTTTCCTAATTAAAGAATATTGTAAGATGAACACTCTTTTTTTCAGTTTATTTTGCTTTGAATCAGTCTGTATTGAAGAAAGTGCTATTTAAATGTGATAATTGCATACAATAACCCCCACCCCCCCCCACACCTTTTAACTATTGTATAGCAACGCAGTCAGATGAAATTTACAGTTCGGATGATCAGCTCATAAAATGTTCACAGAAAAGTGCCCATTAAACAAAAAAAGATGGCAGGATCCATGTCACGTACTTCTGGATCTGCATGCGTCAACACATTGACGGAGATAAATGTGAACACTAACTTTATCTATGACCATTTTACCAATGAATCAATCAAAACCACAAAAAAATATATATATATAAATATATACTTTTTTTTTTAAACGGAAACAAATACACTGTTGACATTTTCAGTTTTTTATTTTAAGTTCATTCCTTTTAACCACATATTTAGCAGTCAACATCAAAGTAGCCCAATTCTTAAAAAGTAACAGCATAGAAATGTCCATTTCTGATTGGATGTAAAACAGACAAAAACCTCTTTCGTTTAGCTTACAAGAGGCAGTACATCTTCAAGGACGAGTGTGTGTACGTGTATGTGTTTATGTATATTTGGAAAGGTGTGAAACACCTGAGACGCAGTCACGATCACTGGGAATGACTGGCGATGGGTTCATTTCAGCAGACCACGTTTGCAGTCAGTTTCTGATTAAACATCTATTGTTTCCATACATTTGTGTGTCTTAAGGCTTTAGCCGTTTCGTACTCTACGTACAGTACATAACCCATATATACAAATCAAAAGTAGTACATCTACACCCCACCGCGGTGACATCATTAACTGTGACAAGCGCAGCGCCGGGACAGAAAGGGTTCGTGTTATAGCCTTGTATACAGTCTATGGTTATAGCGGGAAATTCACATCTGTGTGAGTGACAGCACCGTAGAGTCTTTCACGTAGCATTCGTAAGTGCAACACGTTAGCTATGTCCCGCCACTGGTGTTCACAGAAGACAGCGTATGAGAGGAGTAAAGCAGACTCGGAAAGTCGAGGGAAAAAAGGTCAAACTGCACAGAAATCGAGCTTACATCGGTGAGAGCGGGTCGTGAGAAGCTTCAAGACACCAACTGTTAACAAAACATAATCTTGAGAAGGAATTTCACTTTTTGTTTGCACTTTTTTTAAACACTTGTAATGAAGAAAAACAAGACAAAAAAGCATATCAATACAAAAGGCATATAGCCCTAAACCCCCTGCCCTCCCTCTCCAAAGAGGAAGAAAAAAAAAAAGAAAAAAAGAAAAATCAAACCCTTTCTCTCTGTCTGTGGACAGTGACGTCACAAACAAGCAAACATGTATATATTTATATATATTACAAACCACACCCTCCCTTTTCCAAAATACACCGTGCTCTAATGCTCTCATGGCTACAACTCACACAAAAATTATACTTATTTTTTATTCATACATTTTTGGGGGGATTTTATTTGAAATATTCAAAACTACCAGCATTCTAGCAGCATTCCATGTGTTAAGAATGAACAATTCAGTCTGTTTTTTGGTGCATCTAAAAAGTTCTAAAAAATTTAAAATTCTACATTTTAAGATTTTAGTTCGTGATGCAACAGTAGATTTCAGTACATTCAAACATACAGATCCTTCACTAGGCTCTTAAAAGAACCCCCTTTCCTCACTAGTGTTCTAGAAAAACGCTTCTCCCTAGTCTGATCAGGCACGACATAACAAGCTACTCTCATTACCCACTTTCCACAATCGCAGTGCCACCAACACGCTAACAAAGACGTCCCAATCATATTTTTTTTTATAGTTTATCATACATTTTATGCTTTTTTTTTTAGTCAACACGTTTTCATTTTTGTGCAGGAAAAAATATAGAATGAACGTTTTTGAGTCAGATTTTAGGATGTGTAAAATAGGATATATATTTATACGTATGTTTATATAGTGCAAATCAACTACACATTGAAACTAACGAGAAGGAGAACCAAAGCAACCACTACTTAAATATATTCTCATATATATTTTTATAGTCTGTTTTAACATATAATGTGATCAAATATAAATACTTTATTGATATACGTACATATAGGGTAAATATCTCTCTGTTTCTGTCAACTATATACATATGACTACATTTAGCTGAAATGGTGAACAGCTGGGCAGCAGGAGTGAAACTGCAATGCAGTGCTGCATCCACCAACGAACACACACACACACACACACACACACACACACACACTCTCTTACAATGA
Source organism: Carassius carassius (assembly GCF_963082965.1). Taxonomy (NCBI): domain Eukaryota; kingdom Metazoa; phylum Chordata; class Actinopteri; order Cypriniformes; family Cyprinidae; genus Carassius; species Carassius carassius. The sequence continues at coordinate 37,870,055 of NC_081758.1, read as the reverse complement.
GCCTGATGGCGCAGGAGCAGAGGTCTGTCGCTCATACAATAGGTAATCTGAAGCCTCAGACCTTCGTGTCAGCGTCTGCAGTCCAAGCAATGACACAAACCTCTGCTCTACCATGGAATGTGCTTCTAGAATCGCCCTTGGGGCTGAACAGTCGAGAGAAAGGAAAACAGACAAACATGGAGAAAATGCATCGCACACACACCAAATTCGCCACTGTCCTTAGAGAGAGAGGAAGAGATACCTGAGATCCAGAAGTCACAAACCTTCCCACCCTGTTTCATAAACCCAACCCACAAAAACCCTTGAAGAATCTCATGCTGCAAACGCTTCAATCGTTTCGCCCCACGGATGTAGTAGTAGTAAAATTCAAAGCGGCAGTTGCAGAAAAAAAAACAGGGCAACGGATAGAGATGTTCTCTTGCTTGGGATGTCAGGAATCCACCTGTGAGTCCAGTTGAGGGGTGTATTGCTACCGCACTGATGATTTTGCACAGCATGAGTATTATGAGTGCTTGCTGGGTAAAAAACAAAAAAAAGGACAACAACACGTCAGTAATCTCTGCCCACGCGGGAGTGCGGGTATTAGACAGTGCAGGTACATATTTTTTAAGACTACCTAACACACTATGCCTGATACATCACTAAAGTAGCTGCAGTCCCTTCGGAGAGACGTTTTAGATAACGAAACAACATGACAGCACATCTTTTGACACAAAGTGATTTTTGCCCATATGGTAGAAGTAGCCCTTTTGCTCTGATCTCGCAGCTTCCCAAATCCGTCCAAGGTTATTACGCAGGATGAGGCAAAACTGGCTTGGGACGAGTGTAAAAAGGCCACTCCTACGGACGTCGTCATCTAAGTGCAAAACACCATGCTCTGGTAGGTTAGCTAACTGGTCAGGTGACCCAGCCCTGTGTCTGGACGGTACAGTTTTGATTGAAGGAACATAAAGGGCTGCATAAGACAGCCTGGGTGCGATTGTCCCAGAGTGCAAGAGTGACTAGGCAGTGGGTGTGGTATGGTACACATTCTTCATCTGGCTGTGAGGTCTTTAAGGTTCTTATGAGGGTCTTCCGGGAATGGGAATGTCCCAAATCGAGTGCCTCTCTCCAGGATGGTGGGATGGGAGTGAAGGCAAATGGATGGGAAGATCTGAGGGGATTGGTGAAGAAGGTCAGCCTTGAGAGGGCGGAGCCTTGGTTGGCCTTTTCTCCAAGTTAGTGCTGCATATATGAGGGCTGGTTGGTGGACGGCACATCCAAAGTCCAATACTTTCTTCGTGCTTCCTCCTCTTGACTGGATTTGTCAGAGCAAGAGAAAGACCGATTCGGTCACAAAGGAGACAACACTATTCAAGTATTAGAGGAGGACCTTGCCGAAGGTGATTGGAGGTACAGGTTGAAGTGGTGGGAGATGAGTGGCTGTGGAACCCGGGGTGATCTGTGCTCTTATAGACTGCAGCCCAGCGCTGGGCTCTTCTCCTGAGGGTTGGCGAGGCGACGGAGACTGGCACTGGAATAGCCTTCATCGCTGCAGCTACTGCGCAAGCTTCCCTGCTCGTCCGAGTCACTTACGCTGCTGGTGCTCCATTCCAGATCTCCCAACAGATAGTCTGTTCCTTCCACATCAACATCCACCTCTTCTGTAAAGCAAACACAAGGAAAAAAATGTTAGGGTTATTTGGTGGATATTTCCTCTTCATCATTCCTGTCTGTAGAGCATCAAAGTGAAAACCAAAAAGGATAAAAACTGTGTAAAATTATGATTAACCGTGATTAGATATTTTAATTAACAGCCCTAATATGATGGTATATTGTGAATGCAAAGTAAATCACATTGGGGGAAAAAAGTATCTGCCAAACAGCTAAAGTAGGGCAGCAACAACACTGACAGCATGGATAATCATTGATAATGAAAGTTATTTACAGATTTCTTTATCAATTGTAGTGACGTTATTATATAATAGTGGAAAAATACCATTTTTTAACATTTTTATTTTAACATTTTATATGATTTTATTGTATTCTAAAAGGGTGTATATTATGTTCATAGGATTGTTTGGCAGATATTCCCTCTTTATCCTTCCTATGTCTGCAGTGCATCTCAAAACTGAAAAATTATGAAAAACTATAAAAAAAAATGATTTATTAGATTAATCAACAAATTTCATTAATCGTAAGTGTCTATGCACCGTGCACAGGAAAGTGCTATCAGTGACATCACCATACTACAGTGAAAAAAATACAATTATTTGTGGAAAACAAAAGGTGTTGAAATCATAGTAGAAGACCATTTTATATTAACAGTTTCTAATATATTTATATTTTATATTATTTCCACTTTAATATCAAACAATAATAAACTTCTATATTATTTACACTTGAATAATAAACAACCATTTTTTAAAAATAATTTAAAGATTAGATAATTATTTTTTATAAAATACAGAAAATGTTATTTTTATTCAGTTAATCAAGAAATTATCAATTATCACAATAATTGTTATGTAGCTCTAGACTAGATGTAAAGGTAAAAACAAGACATTTGCAAACCACGGAAACTACAAAGGTTTGATGAATGATGTTAACACAGATGTCTGACAGTGTGTATACACTGCAAGCAAGTGGTGCGACATGACAAACAAGACTGATCACGTTCGAATCAATAAAGCCATCAACAGTCAGCTTTCTTGATTATAAAGAGAGAAAGCTACTTTTGTTCTGATGTGTCATTCCGCTTGCCTATCATCTATATTAAACATCATCCGTCAAACTGTCCTGGATGATCCTTGTCTTTTGTTACACACGCATAGTACAGTCATCCAGCTTTATGTTGCATTTTTTTCTTTAATATTTAAAAAAAATGTATTCACATGCACAGAATTTATAATTGTGTGGAAACAGCATGGTGCGAGCTGTAATTTCATTTAAAAACTTGTTTTCAGTCGATTTTTATTAAGGTTATACCATTTTCATGTGCATTTTGAAGAGTGCTATGTTTAGTCAATCTGGCCCATTATCTCCATGGCAACATTCCAATTTAGGTGTTAGCATTCATCATGGTGCTGCATGCTACAGTCTGTCTACGTGCCATCTGTTTTTAGGACAGGCCACAGCATATACAAAATAAACTCCTCAAGACAACTATTTGTCTCAGTTCTGGGAAAAAGCATGCAGACTTCCTGTATGATCATCAAACCTCCACTGTGTGTCTACAAGTGAACCTGAATCATGGCAGTGTACAGTTCTGTAAATGACAATCAGTTCTAGGTAGAAGCATTTACATAAAAAAAAAAACATTGGAAGCAAGGGCTTCTTGGTATTTTAAAGGAGTTCTAAGAAGCCTCACAAATGGATCTTACATATTTGACCTTGTTGTTTTCAAGTTTAAAAATGCACGTATACCAATGTGATATAAATGCATAAAAACAAGTCCAGAGAAGTGTTTTGTGTCATTTTAAGTTACAGTTACATTTAGTCATTTATCCAAAGCGACTTACAAATGAGGACAATGGAAACCATCAAATTCAACAAGAGAGCAATAATATGCAAGTTAGCTTAATGCAGAACAAGTTAGTTGGTTAACTATTTAAATGATTAAAATAAAGGACTATCACGTTTCTGTTTAATGTGTTTATTAAATGAGCAGTACAGGTTTCTAAATGTTGCAAAAGCAAACAGTTTAGTTCCCCTGTTTGTTCTCTTACTTTAAGTTCACATCCATCCACATTTGTTTAACTTCCTGTCTAGTGATCTGTCGCCAATATTCCCATCAGCATTTGTGTTTGCTTTGTTATTAAAACTAATATTTTACATTTAGCTTGCACTTACTTTCATTTACATTGTTTAGCAGTGCATTTCCTGAATAAGCACTGTGCTGCTTCTTACGAATTGCACTCTATACTAACTGCACTCTACTCTTATTTGATGAATTCTTCTCATTTATTTTCAGAACATTTAAATATTTTTATTTTGTACTTTTTATTGTTACATTTATTAGTCTAGGTTTGGTTCTTTTTTTATTCCTTATGCATCTGTGATGATTATTTATTTTTGAATTACCATTGTGTATGAAACTCGATTATGGCAAGTTATGATTTGCAATTGCTACTTTTTTAATCAAGTTCAGGTAATCCACATCTTCTAGGTAGAATATGGTAGTGTTATCTACATCTAGAAGTATTTTAAAGGCTGTTTTCACACTTGAATTTAATCTATGGTCCAAACTAGAGATTCACAAATCAAATTAATAGGCTAATCTGGGATTAAAAATGTTTACCAGCCCAAATTGCTAACCATTAAGATACTAAAACCCATTAATTAATGTATGTATCTGGCTCCATGACAAATATGTTTTTGTCAGGAGAGAAATGTGGGAACTGTCTTCAGTCTGAAACACACATTACCTGTTTTACTTCCATGGAGCACACATGCTATACCGTGTGTTATCTGTTACTTTTAGATGTTTCTAAGACTTTTATATAACACTTATATACCTTGGTCGGAGTCAGATTTGTCTGAAGAGATGGTGGAGCCCATGCTGTCCATGCGTGTGCGCTCCACACCCAGCTGCTCCAGGCGTCTGCGCAGGTGCCTTTGCTCTCTTTGCAGCTGGTCTATAGTGTGCTGGGCCTTTCTCTCGCTATCCTCCAACCTCTGCAAAGACACAGACATGTTCAAAGTCTTATTAGAAAATGCATAAGTGCTTCTTCTTCAATCTGCACCAATCTACAATCTTTTTGATCAGAAGGGGCAAACACATTTATAATGCTACAATAAATTTCAAAATAATGTTGTTAATTTGAACTCTGTTTAAAAATCTTGAAAAAAAAATCATTGTTTTCACAAAATATTAAGCAACACAATGAGATTACATTTTAAAATATATTGCAACAAAAGTTATTTTACTTTTAAATAATAATTCACAATACTACTGTTGTTACTTTTTTTTGATTAAATAAATGCAGTCTTGGTGAGGATAAGAAATTTCATTAAAAAAAAAAAAAAACTTTAACCCAAAACTTTTGAGCAGCACTGTATGCATCCGGTTCCTAAAAAACTTCTCCTTTATGAACCATAAAAATTGATTATTGTGATTATTATTTATTTTTTATTTAAGCACTGGGGGTTTAGGCTGACAGGAGTTTTTAAGCACTTCTGTGTCTTGCCTAACATAACAAAACTTAACCGTGGTAAAATCACAGAAACTGCCTCGTGTGACTTACTGCTTTAATATCAGATCACGGCATTTTGGTCTTCTGAGAATCCTCTAATGTTTTCATGCCACCAAACAATATTACCCACCAATGGGCTGTTGGCACATACCTTGATGTGTTCCTTAGCCCTCATAAGTAGGCTGAGGGTTGTGTGCCTGTTTGAGTCTGGTCCTAAGGGCACGAGGGATTTCAAGCGTTCCAAACACAGTCGTAAATGTGCCCTCCTGAGTTGGTGACATGAGGAAAAGAAAGCCAGAGTGTGAGTCATAAAACAATTCACCTACAACACCACTTTCAATAAGCAGTAGAGACAACATGAATCATAAAAACAAGGAGAATTCTGACTATGATGTGCAAAATTAAAGGGGTCATATGACTCTTTGGAGTGTTACAAACTGTTCGTGAATAGATAAGATCCCTAAAGTTGCAAGTCTAAAGGCTCAAACTCTAATAGATATTCTATTTAAAAGTTAACACTCATCCGCACCCTCCTAAAACGCCTTGTTTAAACACGCCCCCACGTCTACGTCACTGTGTGGGAAGATTTGCATAACACCGCCCAAATGTTCACACAAAGAAAGAAGGCGTGACTTTGATTCTTGCTGCCGCCAGGTTGTAGAGATGTTGTGTGTTTCGTTGTGAAAGCGAAGCTTGGTTAGGTCTTCCAAAAGAGGACACAACTAGAAATCAGTGGTTAAATTGTATTTACAACGCTGTTCTAGAACAGTCCAACCCAAATATTCAGATGTGTGAAACGCATTTTATGGAGGACTGTCTCCTGAACCTGGGAGAGTAGCCTACAATGCCGTCTGTTCTGACTCACAGCCTGTATGTATGTTTTCATATTTAAAGGATTTGTCAATGATGATTCAGACGTGAGTTTTTCGCAGTGTAGGGTAGCGCTTGTTGTTTGTCATTTCTCCAATCACAAATGCAGACATGGTTTTATGTTTATGCAGCATGATGCAACGCAACACGTAAAAAGACAGTATAAGTCATTATAATCAGTAATTATGCCCCCAGTGGGTGCAACAAATGCCTCGTTGATAATGGGTTTTAATGTTTTTGTCTCGTCGCTCCTGGAAACAGCATCACAGTATGGTAACGGGCGTAACAATTCCGTCACATGCTTAAGGTATTCATCCGATCACAACGCACAGGTTAGCTGGCCAATCAGAGCACACCTCGCTTTTCAGAACGATGATTTTTGGTAACTTTTTTAGCAACGTCATATGACCCATTTAACACATTTCAGTTTGTTCCTCACATAAAGGTGTATTAAGAATTCAAAAGACTTGGAGTGTAGTGCATGAGTCATATCCAGTAATTTATAATACTTTCAATGTGCCTGTTTGACGTTTTTGAAGCTTTAAAGCTCTTTATAATTGCAAGGTGGAAAACAAGCTAATTCTTCAAATATGATCCTTTTCTATTACACAGAAGGAAAACTCATGAGATTTGGACCTAAAATGATTTTTGGATAAACAATTTTTTAATAATATGAAATGCGAAGCATGCCAATTAAAACAAAGCCCATGAATGTAGTAAAAAAACTGTAAAATACATCAAGACATTATCATTCTGTTATTAACATCTAATGGTATGAATGGAACAAATAAACTTTATTCAAATAAGGATCATTAAGTTGATCCTCCAAACGCTACTCTAGCTTCCTCTGCTTCTTGTGCGTGCCAGCGGGATTCACCGCTGCTGGGGTGTGGTGATGATAGGTGCCAGCAGCCACATGACCTGTTACGCAACCTGACAGAAACTGCAGACTGCTTTGCTTTGCTGCTGTATTTGTACGGAGGCGTGGGTCACAACCCAACTATTTTACTGCTGCTTCTCAGTGGCTGCGTATGAACGTCTGTGTGTTAGCAATGCGTGTTCTGCCAACAGATAAGTGTGTACGTGTTGGCTGGGGGCAGCTCTTTGTAAGCCACTATAGTTTAAGCATTTATTAATTTATATATAAAGAATATAACAAGAGGATGTTAAATGAAAGGAGTCATTTTGCTACATGCAAATGTTAGACAGATCATGCAAATTGGGAGATCATAAACACAGAACTGCTGTGAAGACTAAACTAAAATACCATTCCAACCTTGTAGAAAGAATATTCATAACTTACAAATAACAATAACTCCAGATGTATTAGAATACACACTAAAACAGCTAGAATGAACAAAAATAATGTTTTTGATAGTAATATAACGGTAATGTAATAAAAAATTATGATTTTAATAATATTTCAAATAATGTACTAACCATATATTTTAATTTACTAGAAATTAATATTATCTTAAAAAGAAACCGTTTGAAAAATGAATGTTAAAAACCGATTTATAGTTCTTGGGTTTTATATACACAGGCATTATATATACACACACACACAAGGAAATAAGGAAATGCACAATTGCATTAAAATAACATTGAGGCCAATTGTGTTTTTTTCGTGTGAATGTTGCTGCTGCAGTTCAAGGCTAGTTTAAAGCAAATCATTAAAGTGAATAAGCAAACACAGGGTAATAGAGAGCAATACCTTACTGCTAAAGAACAGGTTTTGTGTACATCTGCCTCTCCAGTGAGACACGTACACACAAACATTCACTGCAGAACACACCCAGACAAAGGGTAATGTTTGCACCGCTGCTCGTCGCTTTCATATAGAGTCTGAAGGTCAGGAATACTATTACATAACTTCAGAATCCGCCACCAAAGTGGTGACATAACCTAAGTGGCCTTGTGTTTGTTAAGCAAATACAGACTGCGTGTGTTGTCCAACATTTACACAAAATGAGTGCTGCTGTCACAGGGTCACAGTGCGCTCAGATTTGTTTCACTTTCTCTTCCGCCTTCTCTCCTCATGCACTTTTGTTCGAAAGTTTAGAGTCGGTAAGATTTCTTTTAAAGCAAGGATGCATTAAATTGATCAAAAGGGAATATTTAAAATGTTAAAAAAAGATTTCTATTACAAATAAATACTGTTCTTTTGAACTTTCTATTCATTAATGGAATAGTTCAGCCAAATCTAAAAATTTGCTTAAGATTTACTCATCTTCAAGCCATCCAAAATGAAGATGTCAGTAAATTCAGCATTACTGTATATCATTAGCTCACCAATGGATGCTTTGCAGTGAATGGGTGCCGTCAGAATGAGAGTCCATTCAGCCGATAAAAACATCATAATAATCCACAAGTGCCTCACATGATTCCAGTTGATCGTGTGAAGCGAAAAGCTGTTTGTAAGAAACAAATCTATCATAGTGTTTTAACTTTAAACCATTACTTCAGGCCAAAATACCAGTTCTTAATCCATAATTACAGTTCCCCAGGTGAAAAATTTCATCCCCTGTTGTCCTCACACATCAAAATCCAGCAACATTATTTGTTTAGAACGGTTTTTGCTTATAAAATGTTCTTGGTCTATGCATATTTCTCTCCTCATTCCGATGAGATGAATTTTCACTGGAGAAAGCAAAATTATGAATACAAGACACATATTTTAGCTGGAAGCAATGGTTTAAAGTTAAAATGTCTTGATGGATTTGTTTCTTACAAACACAGAGCTTTTTGCTTCACAAGATGTTAACTGATGGACTGGAGTGGTGTGGATTGCTTTTTTGCTTGATTATTGTGATTTATTTTATTAGCCGTTTGGACTCTCATTCTGGTTAATCAAATAAATGCAGCCTTGGTGAGCAAAGAGATGGCGTTTCAAAACATTCAAAAAATGACACTGACCCCAAACTTTAGAATGGTAATTTTATATGGAAAAGCTTATTCCCAGTCAGGAGTCCCGACATGCCATGTCTCTCTACAAAAAAAGACCACCCCAGTTCTGTAGGACACTGTTGATCCATGATCCTTTAAACAGGTCACCCTCTCTTTATTTGAGCCATATGACTATTAGCATAGATCACCATCCTTTGACATCTGACCTCTAAGTAATTGTCTTAACCCCACTGGAGAACTGTACACGCCATGTGTATGTGTGGTGACCTGGAGCTCAGGTTACACATCTTAAACCTCTCTCAATACAAACAGGCCAAGGGTATGAAAAAAAAAAGTCCAACTTGAGAACAAACCTCGCCTCGCTGGCACACCTAACCTGTAGCTCTGATTGAGATGGTGTGTGTGTGCTATTGACAGAACGAACACAGCAGCTGATAAAGTATCTATATAAGAGCTTAATTAAATTCCTCTGGAGCAGTAGTTTTCAGTGTGCAGACTTCACTTCTTTATTCAACTATATAAGAAAACAGCCTTTCGCTGGGTGAGTGTGTATGACATGTGGCCCATAACTAGTGCAGGGTGAAAATGCATGGCATGTGAGACATTGAGGTCACTGGGACAGTTTCAACTGATACAGGTGTGTCACTGTTTACATGACACTGATTCACCCCAAAAGATGGATTTCTGAGGGGAATTTCAGGTGAGATTTTAACTTCCACAACAGCTGTTTTACTTAAATGTCACAGCGCTAAACTCTGAGCCAGGTGCAAACAAAACTGCCCTACTTTTTTGTTAAAAAAAAAACAAAAAAACATTTGACATAGTAATAACATAATAGTCATATGTCCCACAACGCATGCTCTCTTATCATTTTAGCTTATTCAGTTACTTTTCCTGTTGTTTTACGTTTTTGTCATGGTATTGATTCAGTAGTAGTAGTATTGAGATATTTTAGTCAGGTATCGGTTGGTTAGATTTTATGGAAGTGTATTTTTTTTTTTTTAAGTCACTTATCAAGTCTGCATTATTTGCCCAAAAAATATAGTAAAAACTGTAATATAGTGAAATATTATTACAATATCCTTTCTAAATAAAAGAATGTAATTATTATAAAAATACAGATCTGATCGCAAACTTTTTTGGTAGTGTAGATCTGCTAACCAATAATTCAGCTTAAAAGTTGAACAATGATGTAACTGATTGTTAAAACATAACCAGTCCACAAATATTCATAGCTAGTTACTCCTTGCTCGTAGAGACCATATTTCAACAAAACATACAGTTCAGCTTATTTACAACATCATAAACTGTCTTTGATGCAATGACTAATGACAAGTGACAACTAAATTCATAGTAATTAATTCACACCTAAATTATATAAATATAAAATGTACACAAAAGAATATAAGATAAAAAAAAAAATATCTACCAGGTAAAGGAGAAAGACTAGTAATGGGATCGAGAATGAATCAGATTCATACTCACATTGTCCACACAAGCACTACCTTCTAAGCCATAGTACTACACTTGTTATATTTTTTTGATCCAAAGAGGTTCACGACCACATGAATCATTACTACACAGCTGTGCTGGTCTCACATCAGACATGTTGCCCATTTATTCAAATCTGCATCACAAATGCACTCCCACTCAAGTAGCTTTATGAATATCAGCCCTGGACTCCATTTTGAAACAAAAGCAGAGACATGGGGAGTCTCGCTTTCCTTCTATGGCTGGATTTTTTTCTAAACAGTAGATGAAAGCCACTCTTTAGAAATGAACAGTGGATCAGTTGTCCGGAGCACTGTGACCTCAGAGCTTTGCACATGTTTGGTCTGATGTATACAGAATGAGACACACTTTGCCAAGCACGAATGGGAGTGCAGTGCGACTTAAGCTGAATGCATTGTTAGGAGTTTAAAAGTCGAAGTCCAGCCACAGTGCTAAGCCTGACAGCATGTATTATTCAGCACCTTCGGCAAGCTGAGCTCAGTGTGCGTGTTACCCAAACCATTGAGCGCTGATGACAGAGACATTAAGCCTGGTTCATTAGTGAGATCTTTCCTGTTCGAAATTTCAGGTCACCCATTAATTGAAGGTTTACCTCTAGGTCAAAGCTGAATGGATACATCATCCGACGGACTGACCTTAATACTCATCTCTAAGCATTATCTGGGGGCTAGTGGACACACATGAAAAGAAAAGGCTCCAAAAAGACTCAAACTAACCATTTGGTCACATTCCCTGGTTGTTTAGCTTTCAATTACAGAAGTTTAATCTTAATCTAATCAGTAAGGTTGTAATGAGGTACAATCCTGCAAGCTTACAGATAAGAACTAATGACTCTGACGATGCCATGAAGGTTATATATGGACATACCTGTTCTTCTCCATCTCGTTGTGTGTAGACCTGCAGAGACAAAAAGGCAGAGATGTTAGGAATCATTGTGCTGCTTCTTTTTTTATCTACACTAACATTTATGCATTTGGCAGATGCTTTTATCCAAAGCAATATGTATTAGATTGGGAATTCCTTGGGAATCAAATCCATCATCTCCGATTTACTATTTAAGTTAGAGGAATGCACACTAAAGGTGAAGTCATTAATGACATTATTTATTTACCCTCATGCCACTCCGAACATGTATGCATTTTTTTCTTCTATTGAACACAGAAGACAGATATTCTTTAAAATGCTGACTTTCAGATCCCATTGACTTCCATAGTATTTTTGTATATACTATAGAAAGTAGTAGGTCCTGAAACCTACAAAATGACAAAATGACTATACCTTTAATGATGTTGCATCAGTAGTATCCTAACCCTATTGCTTAAATTTAAGTTTAAATATTAAACTTTACTTAATGCTACAGACATGAATGATTCCTCAAATCATGCAGTTTATTAAGGAGAGGTGTTTTTAATTATTTTTTAAGTGATCAGGCTTGTGATTTTTACTTGGTGGATGATAAAACAGATGCAAGAGGATCTTTTGATGTGGACCATGCTGAAATACCCTGGCAGACACCCACAGCTAGGGCTGTGCAATTAATCAAAAAAACGATTCGATTCCGATTATGAAAATACAATAATCAAGATAAAACTATTATTGCGCCCCATTTTGCAGTGCTGCGATTTCGTTCATGCATAAAAGCCCAATTTCCCATGCCAATCAATAAAATCATGTAACGTGACATTTGCAAAATGGGACGTGCTTGATTTATTGAAGTTTTTTTTTTTTTTAAAGCGTGAAAGAGAACTCGCTGTGCTCCTCAGGAAGAGATATAGCCTAAAACTGAAATAAGACATTAAACAGTATAGTGAATAAATGAAATAATCATACTGCTTGATACTTGCGTAAAAAAAAAACATTAAAGCATAGTTTGTTTCATTTGTATCTTTATATTCTGCTGTATTTGTCTTTGTTTTTATTACTGAGAGTTTAATTATTTTCAATAATTTTGAGGACTTTTTTTTGTTTATTTGAAATTCCGCTGGCCTCTGCAATGTAGATGTCATAGCAACCTTATTTACAGGAAACAGATATCTGGTATTTATCACTATATTTTAAATAAATCACTCGTATAAAGTTTTGGTCATATGGCTCCATCATAATTGTATTAAATAATCGTGATGACAATATTGACCAAAATAATCGTGATTATGATTTTTGCCATAATTGAGCAGCCATACCCACAACACCCAAGCATCATAGTTTACATTTACGATGGAAAATTTTTTAAATCTAGTCTTTACATTCAGTCTTTATTTTATAAAAGAAGTGAGAGTGGAAATGAAAACAGCCCAGGAACCACTTTAGCAACATGCTTAGAATGCACTCAGAACACCTTAGCAACTAAATAGCAATACATTTCACATTTATCTTATTTCATTTGGTTTTCTAAAAACTGGCCAGAAATCAGTCAATTAATTGCAACCATTTAATTCTACTGACAGCACTAGTTTTAAACCAACGAACTAAAAAAAAAAAAACATGCCAAAAAAACTTATAAGTCACTTATCAAGTCTGCATTATTTGCCCCAAAAATATAGTAAAAACTGTAATATAGTGAAATATTATTACAATATCCTATCTAAATAAAAGAATGAAATTATTATAAAAATACAGATCTGATCCCAAAATTAAATTAGATCCCAATTAACTAAATTAGTTAAAAAATATGAAAAATATTTTTAAGTAATAATTTATTATTAAAAATACAATATTTAAGTATATAGCTATATAATCAAAACACATATTTAAGTGTCATTGTCAAATACCAAAAAGCAAATATTTTACAAATAATATTTCACAATTTACTATTTCTTAACATTATTTAAATAAATGACCATTCAGAAGCCAATTTCTAAATTTTGGAGAAAAATTCATACCATACTTAATATTTTACATGCATGCATGTAATATCTATATATTATATCTATATATATTGGCATCTAAACATTTCAAACCCCCTGAACTAATGAACCGGCTACAGCTCCAACATGACCTCCTTGTTCTGGATTGAAAGGCACACAGAGACTGTCCTGTGCTCACTGCTGATTTGAATGTTCAAAACAAAGGCGAACTGGTGTCCCTGTGTGTGTGTGTGTGTGTGTGTGTGGTGTAAAGGATGTACAAGAACAAACTCCAAAATGGCAGAGGGATTTTAAGCGCCCATGGGCTTGTTTAGTGGATGCAGGAGTTCCCAAAATGCTAATTGCTGATTGCAAATGTACCCTGTCCTCTCTGTGTGTCTCTCTCTCGCTACGTTCACAAAATATATAGAGGCCCTTGGCCCTGCTTAGCAACAGTAACTAGAAACACAAGCCTAAGACACAAGACGGCGGTGGGGGGTAGAGTCCTCACACACCATGTGAATGAAGGCTCACTTCGGAGAGGCCATTTCAAGATCAACAGCGGAGTGAAAGAAAAAGCAAGAGGGCAAGAGAAAAGCTGAGGGAAAACAAGACCTCAGTAGAAAGAGTCCAATGTCTTGCTTTTACTGCCTTCAAGTCATGACACAATTATCATATTCAGCACACAAAAACACCACCACAAAGTTATAACCAACGGGAGGATGTTTTCTGTTGAAAATGTGAATACTGACTGGAGAATTTTGATTGCTAACAATTTATTATTCGCCTAATGGTTAGAGAGTCGGACTCGTAACCCAAAGGTTGTGGGTTCGAGGCTCATACCATGTCCTTGAGCAATGCACCGAACTCCCACTGCTCCAGGTGTGTGTGCGCACTTTGGATGGGATAAATGCAAAGCACTAACTCCGAGTATGGGTCACCATACTTGGCCACATGTCACATCAAACTAGCCCGAAAATATAAGGTGGCGAAATTGTAATTTCAATAGTAAAAAGTAAAATCCAGGAAATGTGAAGGCAGTATTTCTACATGACAGTAACTCAACACTCTTGTGCATTCAAATCAGTGGACTGGAACGGTATATAAGGTGGATTTGCACAAGTGTGAACAAGTGTACCCCCCCCCCCCCCCAAAAAAAAAGAGAATACATGATGAGCACTAGAGAATGGGTCAGAATGAAGAACAGAGCAAATGGAAGACACTGTAAAGAGTACTGGGACTTGAAAGGGAAGCTTGGAAGGATCGTGTCATCTTCCTCACATTCATCCATCCTTCAAACTGACCTCATGACCCCTTCTGCAGTAACCCTCACTCTAAAAATAACCCTCTTCTCAAGTCAGCATCTCAAAATCTCCGTACCCCTTTAAAGGAGTAGTTCACTTCCAGAGTAAAAAATTCCTGATTATTTACTCACCCCTATGTAACCAAAGATGTTTATGTCTTTCTGTTTTCAGTCGCAAAGAAATTAAGGTTTTTGAGGAAAACATTACAGGATTTTTCACAATAATGGACTTCAATGGTGGCCAATTGGGATGAAGGTCAAATTACAGTTTCAATGCATCTTTAAAGGTATCTACACAATCCCAAATCTATATACTTAACATCTATATACTTTTTAACCACATAGGTACATCTTGCAGTAGCTCCAACATGCACGTCTGCAAATTTACACATTACTTAATTAATCTGGAAAGGTCACTCGTGATTAGCTCTTTGTTTGTGTACTCCTGTGTATGACATGGGTTGAGTAAATCATCAGTAAAAAAAAATTTCTGGAAGTTAACTAATCCTTTAAACTTGCCTTTTAGGAACACAAGAAAACTTGACAACACCTCATCAAAGCTATCGTTTATGACCTTTAGTTAATTTGACAGAGCTGTGAAGGATAGACATACAGTCCATACAAGAGGTTGTACTTACATTATATCACATTTTCATATCTAAGGAAAAAAATGTTCTTTGGAAAGACATATTTTAATGTTTTATCGGCTGAACATTAGAAACAATGGTACAATACAACATAGGGATGCTCATGTTAACCAGTAACCGACCGTTAAGAATTTTGACTGTTAAATACAATGTTAAACGGTTTAAAAAGTCATTATTTATTTTCAGTAATTTATCAAAATATTTTTAAAGGTTTGCTGCATTGTTAAAATAGGCTAAACTATGCGTATAAATGAATTGTGCTTTTTAGAGAGAAAAAAAGAAACATAAGTCACGTAGCCTATTAATAAGTCGCATTTAATTATTACACTCAGAAATAGGCTTAATGCCATCGTGAAATGTTTACAATATTATAATAAACACTGTAAACATAGCTATGCTATTTTAGTTCCTCTTTATTTCATAACAAATCCTTTTAATTAACAGTAGCCTATTTTTAAAGAACAATAATAAAAATAGCCTATAAGAAGTTATAGCAACATAAACGACAAGCCAAAACAAATTCATTTAGGCTAAAGCGAAACTGAAACCAATGCTGGGTCTCTCATTCTACACAAAATCAAACGTTTTGCAATGTATTTGAATGTCAAATTATTATTTATAATAGACTACTTCACTTGCATTCCAAAATCCAAGTAAAACATAATGTAAACATGCATTAAAGTGCATGCAAATAAAATTTAAATGAACAGCATTAAAGGGAAAATATAGGATTAAAAGCCAATTCTAAACATTAATAAAGACTACAATGGTATATACATAATACTAAAATAATACTGCATTTATCCTGTCTATGGCCCATTATTGCTATAAATATATTTTGAGACTAGTTGATGAACTTATAAACAAGCTTCCTAACATTAGAATGCCATGCAAAGAGATCAGCTGATCTGCTTGGCTGGCATGGTGCTCAGGAGGTGGATTTTGGGGGTTGGCGCTGGGGATCGACGGATACCAGTGACATAACAGCTCGTATCACTGTGTAACTCAGAGTCGACTCCTCTCGTTGCAACTGCACTTGCCAGACCACCTGTTCCAACACATAAAAGGGCAAAGCAGTTTCCTACAAAACATATCTGGTCTGATTGGATGCATATACATCCAGTCCACCCTGTGATGTCTCAAAGGCGTAACATTGTGTTTCCCACACCATTAGAACTGCAAAGTGAATACAGGAAGGGCTTAAAAGATGGCACCAGTGCAAACATTCATACAGGAACAAGCGGACAACCCACGGCTGCTGCTATGTGCATTACCCCACATACGGTCTGAATATAAGTGAGAGGTAGGAGGAGCTGTCATATATGTAATGGGGTGTTGGAGCTGCGCTGGTAGCCTGGATGGAAAAGAGAAGAGGGGGAGGGGGAGAGGAAGGCACCAGCCCACCGCTCTCACACGTACACAAATCAGGGACACACTGCCACCCTTCCCCCACAATCCATCAGGAAACGCAACCACGGAAAGCTGGAGGGAAAGGCAGGTTTACGAGGGAGATCTACTAGATAGGAGATCCACCTGACCTACATATAATAACGGGTCTTAAAAAACACACATTCGAACATGTACATAAATGGCATTCCTGCTTTTTAGAAGCTCAAATGGACTGAAAGCTCAAGCAACTGAATCACTTTCCAATCTCCAAGCAGTTTGAATAAACGGGAAAGCCATCTAATGAGTCATTTGGAGAGATGTGAGGAGCTTATTCAGTGTAGAAATGCAGATTGCATTCTAGAGCAAAAACGTTTCATGCATGATGCATTAACACCAGTGTTGGTGTAGTGAATGTAGGTTACTGGAATATCCTGAGGCTGTGCGGATGCTTTCTGATGTGCGATTCTTCATGTATTTGGTGCATCAAAACTTCTTGCAGGACTGGTTTGATCTTTTTTAGGTATGCTCATGATTATGATCAAGATAGCAAGATTTGTTTAATACAAGGCCATTTTGCACCCACTTACTTTCCACCACCTGCTCTTTTTAAAATAAGTGTTCTAACCTGCATTGCAAATGCAAACAAATTACTGCAACATTTACAGGAAATAAGGTATCCTGCCCTATCTATAGTAGCTGCTGATTAATGCAGACCAAACACAATGAGTTAATGGAGGGGAAACACATCATGGTACCATATTTTGTTTAATCTCCTTTGCCAAAGATATGAAAGTGGAACATAACTACAGCTTGGATACTAATAGTTTTAGAAAACTACCACTGGTGAATATGCAATAGTCCCTTCAGCGAACACCATCAATGATAAGTATACTGAGGGAAAAAAAAAACAGGCCACATAAATTTCTAACTGGTCATAAGATTTTATTTGGTGAATAATTTCATTGTGGAAGGATGCATTAAAATTATTAAAAGTAGCAGTAAAGGCATTTATGTTTTCTATTTTAAAATAAAGGCTGTTCTTTTTAACTTTCTATTCATCAGAGAAAAAAATATAATGGTTTCCATAGAAATATTAAGCAGCATGACAATGTTTTCAACATTTATAATAATAAGAAATGTTTCTTAAGCAGTAAATTAGAATATCCGAATAATTTCTAAAGGATCGTGTGACACAGAAGACTGAAGTAATAATGTTAAAAAAAATCATTACAGTCTTTACAGGAATAAATTTAAAAAAGAAAAGTAAAACATTTAGTAAATTTTAAGTCACAAAACTCATGGTTCAGATCATTTTACAGATTTTGAGTAACGTATGGGATAATTTTTTCGGATTAGCAAAAAAAAAACATACTGAATGCTTACTTCTAGTACTTCTATACAACAGCAAAAACTACCCACTTAACTAAAAGTCAGTAATAAAACCAGAACAATTACACAAATTACAAGCATAGATGAATACAACGTCACATGTATGGATCATGGATCATCTACAGCCTTCTACACACTGCACGATTTTAGCAATCCTATAAGATCGCTGCAAATCACACTGTGCGCCATGGATCTGATAAACTTGGGTACGACATGTATGCAGACTGTATGATGACAAAACCTATTGACTTGTAGTCTACGATGGGCGTGACTATAGAAGAATAAAACATCATCAGCATGCACTAGTGGTAAACAAAAAGAGCATGATGAATCACACTTTGGCAGTTGTAATTTGTATGCGTGCTGAAAAAAGCTTAATCGGTGAAAGAGGAAGCGATAAGAGCTTGAGCTATGCAGTTTTATGTTTTAGCGCCGTGTCATGTTGATTTTATGTCGCATTTTTATTGGCTGGTCAGTAAACATGGGTCATAGCAGCAAACGCACTTTGCAATGATCATGCTGAATTTCTTACACTGTCAGAAAATTACTGTATGCTATCTTTGGTCGTACGACATAAGATCACCAATTAGGAACTACGATCACAGAAACTGCCACGACTATTTCATGATGCAAATCTTTCTTCTGAAACAGAAGAAAATCGTGCAGTGTTTCTCAGGCTTAAGATTCGTTGCACCCCTAGTTATTTTGAATCGCAATACTATTTCACCATATTGCAGTTTTTACTGTATTTTCAGTGGGAAAGTTCTTTACTGTATCGTTTTACTGGAAAACTATTTAACTAGCATTTGACGTCTGGGTAGAGTTCATTTTGGACCATGTTATTAACCCTACGGTCTTTGTCTAAGCAATATTCTATGACCTTGTATAATAAACAAAGATTCTGCTAGTAGAGTTGATGGCTGTGTAATTTCATGTCTAGAGGCCTGTTACATTAAAAAGACACCTCCCACAACTTCTTTATCACCTAAACCAACATTTAAACAACAACTTCCACTGAACACACCATAAGGCTGTATATAAATAGCTACAAACCCAGTGCAACCCTTGTTAGGCCTTAATATCCAGTTACAAGCTACACAAACATCCAGACACAGATTAGCGTTGGGGACTTTTTCAGCACGCTGGGTCACACAATAACTCGATTTTTATCCAAGTTCATACTCCCAAAATGGTTCCTCTCCATGATTCAGAAGCAGCAGCTTTTATGATCCTATGCCGACCTGTTTAAGAGGGGCCAAATGGCTGTGAATCAGTATCATATGCAGAGTATGACAGCAATGTCAGCTACAGCTAAAATATCTCCCCTTAGTGCAAGAATAAACTATCCGTCTCAAAATTCCTCCTTACCTTTATCAGACCAGTCAGATTTAGAGTAACACCATATTCTGAACAGGCACATCAATGGCCAATCAGATCATATTTGATGTTTAATATTCACTTATATGCAACATTATTATGGATCAATGATATTTTACTGTGGACGGGACTAATGAAAGCAACACCACAGAAATAGAGTCTGGTTCCAGCAGTAAAAAAAATCCCATTCATTGTACAGGGCAATTGATTTTGAACAATAATCTATAAACCTTGTGAAACGTGCATGGATGAGGTGTTCAAAATAATATCTATAATATGCATTTAGAAAAAAGACTTCAAAACATTAATTGTGACCATGTCTGTTGGTCTGTCTTTTGATGATGACTCCATAATAATGTGATAAACTTACAATCATTTGAATGGTTTCACTTCTAATAAGAACATAAAAAAACAACATTGCCTAATAATAGGTGGCAAACAGGCAATTTACAATAGACATATTAACAATCAGCTCTACTTTAAAAAACAATTTAAGGCAAATGATTTAACCCACTGACAGGCGACGGACAGTTCCAGGCGTACTAATCGGATGATGCTTATGAAAGCTGAGGTGTTGAGTAGTGAGTGAGTAAATTGTGAGTGTGGAACGTGGGTGGTGAGAGTCACAGGGAAAGAAGCGATCAGCGTGTGAGTGTACGTCTCTCTCTCCATGTTGAATGTGGGATGGCGTGTCCTGACTGCTTCTGCATGGGGATGAATCAGTGGGTGTGTTTGTGTCACGCACACACATGGTGCAGATATGCGCAGGTCTGATAATTCAGAAATCACTCACGGGACACATGGTCTCTTTGAAGTGATGTGTGAATCACGGATGATGTTCCTGGTTAGAGGGCGTATTGGGATTCGGAGGGTAGAAAAACACATGGACCATTCACACCGTACACAGAGTGCACACTAATAGACCTGCCATGATGCTACTGCAGTCACTAATCTACTATTGTATATTGGTTGGTTTTCATGGCAAGTAACAAGATCCCATGAAAAAAAAAAGTCCTGTAAAAGATCAATTTCTTCTTGAAAAAAAAAATATATATATTAGGGATGCACCAAATGTTTGGCAACCGAAATTATTATTATTATAAGCCAAAAATTGCAACAATAGCTCTTTAGTGTTTGGCCGAATAAGCAAAAAGTCAGAATAAATTGTACCAAACAATGGCGTGGTGTGATCAAATAGAGGCACGCACTAATGCAACAAACATTTTGGCAGTGTGGAATCATTTAAAAGACGCATTTAAAAACTTCAGAGAAAGATGCAAAAATCATTACAAGCACCGACAGAGAGAGACTGTTTAGCACTGCATCGCATGTCTTCAATGAAAAGTGGATGGGGTGGTTGTTGCTGGTTAGTGTATGATGACTGAAATCACGAAATCCCCTTAAACGGTTAAATAAACTTCAGAATGTTGTATTTTCTAATATACAAATGAATTGCATGTATTCAAACAGTGCTGCATGACCTCACGGCGCCAGGGTTCAAAGTCCAAAGCGCAAGGAAAATCTGCACTGAAATGGTGTTGTTCATCAATTGCTTAGTAACATTTTTATGAATTTTTACAAGGTATGTGACAATGCAATACGTCTTCCCAAATTCATAATGAGAATCATTTATAAATCTAGTGTTGACAACAAAAAGAAGCCCTGAAGTCTTCCTGCGGGTTTCTGTCCAAATTAAAAGCTGAGAAAAAGCAAGAACTCTATCAGCATTAATAAATGATATTATTGTAATTTTACTGTTGTTCTGTAAAATAAAATAAAGACAATAATAACGATAAAACAATTACAACAGCTCTATTAATACATGTATTATAGCATTCACACATAGTGATCAGATGACGATTAGTGATCTGTAATATTTTCTTATGTTTTAAAAGAAGGATCTTCTGCTCTGCAAGGCTGCATTTATTTGTACATTTAAAAAAGCATGCCTGCTTTATAGAGACTAGTTGAGACGGCCAAAAAATATTATTTTCCTAACTTATTAATTTAAGTTAAAATTAAGTTAAATTGTGTTTAATCTATATAATGTCTGCTAGAATGTTTAAAAAAATTCAGTGTTAAGTGAATGTTTTTAGAGCAGATTCGGGCTATTTAATTTATGCAATGGTGAAGAAAAATTGGCAAAATTGCTCGGTATTCAACCCAGTGTTTCGGCTTCGGCCAAGAATTTTCATTTTGTTGTATCCCTAAAAATACTGCTTCCTGTTTCTGTTGAAACTACATTTTAATACAATTGTTGTGATTTTAACAGTAAAAGACTGTTAAAATGCTACAGTAAAAAACCAGATAACTGGTTAACAGTAAGTTTCCACACTATATACAGTGAATAACTATAATCACATGTACTTTTACAGTAATATGTTGTTAAAATTTAAAAATTTTTAGAAGTGAAAAATAAAGTGTCATTGTATAATTTACAGGGATAAAACTGAATTCCCTACATGACACTTCACATTTTATGTTTTTTCATTGAAATAACGGTTTCTTCTTCTTGGTTGTGCGCATTAGAGTTTTATTTGACATATTATTAAATTCATTTTAAATGCATTATTTCAGTATTGTGGGGTTTTCTTTGTTTGTGTGAATGACACTGTGTGCAACTTTTGTATATTAGTACTGCCCTCTCCAGCATGTGGTAAAGCTGTTTGTGATGAGCTTTGAATAATTTTGTGACTTTGTCATCACCACCTGTTAATAATGCTGGTTATCAGTGTATTACAATGGTTCAAACCTGATATTAGTACTTCGCTAGGTTGGTATATTAACATTACATCAGTCAATGAAATATGCTTTTATTTTTATTGTGAATTTAAGTCTGTAAAACCTAAAATGCTGCTACCCTATTTTTTTATGGTGAAGTTCTGGCAACCACAGCTGGTGGTATTTTACCGTATATTTCTTTTCTTTTTTACAGTGTAGGTGGAAGTACCTATTGCTCAAATTTTTCTTGCTTATTAATTTTTTTGTTTCAAGACATTGTAGATTCGTTAGTTGGTTGGTGTTTTCATGACAAGTAACAAGTTAAAATACTATAAAAGAGCAATTAATTTAAAAAAATTTATTTGAACAAGTTCATAGATTGTTTGCCATTTTTGTGGCAAGTAACAAGTTAAAATGCTATAAAAGATTTTTAAAATTTGCTTTGGATAAAAACACTAAAATTGATTCAGGATTGACTAGGCTAAAAATTTCTTCAGAAGAGTCTGAGTTATCGTAGAAACCTGGTGAAAGTACCTGCTGCTGCAATTTTTCTTGTTTTTGATTTTTCGTTTCAAGCCATCCCTCTCTTTGTTGCTGGTGAAGGGTAACATGGAGGCATAGCCGTGCTCCGCTTCTGCAAATTCAAACAGAGACATTTAGAAGCTCATTAGACCACAAGCACATTGGCTACCTAAAATAAATAAATAATCAAAGCCATTGATTAGAAATATTGACCTTTTTTTTAGAACCTGGCAGAAAAGCGGTTAAAATTACGTTAAAATTAACCAATTTCTAGCCAGATGTCTTGCTTTTGGGTCAATGATGTCATCTGAACTAGAGTAAACCCAATAGCCAGCCGAACCACAACAGATAGATGGGAGGGGGGATGCACCAGGAAACCCTCCACTTTATACCAACGGCAGTACTTGATAAATGCATTTCAGTTCCACATTTGCAAACAAACATGTCATCAAGAATCATTAAAACTATTTATATGCTATATAAGCTTGGGTTTTATCCCTAGAGAGCGTTAACAACACATTAGTGTCCCCTGTAAAAGACAAGTGTATGGTGACTGGCCAGCACACAGTCTCAGACATCTGAAGTGGCCACTTCTCCATGTCTTGATCTTCCCCAAATGTCATAACAACGGGGGAAAAAAAAAAAAACGTCTGCATATTATTTATTCACCTCTAATAAATAGGTCGAAGCCCCTATTAGCTTTACAGCAGACAAGCACCCTAGCAACAGTGTCAGGATTAATTTGCATGCCAGAATAAAATTTTATATTGACTACAAATGTAAATATCGTAAACCGACACTTTACCTCTTTCTCTTCGATCAAGATATTCAGCTGCTTCGATCAACATCTGCAGTTTCTCAATGGCCGTCATTTTAGACAATAAACACCGATAAAATAAACGAGGAAAAAAAAAACTTGCAGCCTTTCGTTCAATCACGCTTCTTCCTCTTCCAGCGTTTCGATTAAAAAAAATTCAGTCAGGCGAATTTACAATATATATTTATATATATATATATATATATGTTTTGTATAAGACAGCGAAGGAAATGTTTAGATATGGGGTTTGTTGATATTTCAGAAAATCAGAAACGTGTAAAACAAATGGTAGTGAGGGCTCTCAAAAATATGGAGTAAAAAAATCTAACAAATAAACACGCTGGTTTCCAAATAGCTGGATGATAATAACCGAATAAAAATGTCCCTCAGCTGCCAAAAAAAAAAAAAAATACTAAATTAACTAGTCCTGTTCATTTTAGAGATATTGGAGATCAAATGTTAAAACTGGGAGGACAACACGACACGAACCAACGAAAACCTTCCAGGTTTGCAAAATCTGGCAACTCTTCCTGAAAGCATGTAAGTGGTGACACTCAGGAAGGTCTAAAGACTTTTATAGATGAGCTGTCAAACAGATAAGAGCTTTAGTTCTGCACTTGGTCAATTTTAGGCTCGGATACTGACAGCAAACGCTATTAACTAGAGACCACCGTTGAGTCTTAAAAAAAAAAGAGGAAAAATACTGGATTGACAGCTCAGTCAGATCGATCTGATGACGGTACAGCTCACCAAATTGTAAAAAATTTATATTTAAGCAGCTGGTGATATATTTCTTGCTAATAATTTTGAGCTTTGGTGCTGCTGTGCTGGTTAAAACAAAACAAAACAGCATTCAATCCCAATTCCTTCTTGTTTAATTAAAAAAAATCGTCAATTTTGATATGCCTATCCAGCGAGGTTCTAGGCAATATTGTGATGTGTAATAAAAAAGGGAAAAATCTTGACTGGTCGTTGAAAAAAACTGCGTTGAAAATAGAATACACGGCCTCCCAAAGTCCAAACAATCGCTGGTTTCGATATTTTAAGCGTGACAAACGACCTGGCTACTTATTAAACAGCTCTAGCTGCACATGCTAAGCTGTGGTTGTGTGCAACTGAGGAAAATTAATCAAAACTAGGAGAAAAAACACGCAGCTAGCGAAACCATAACGTCGTTGAGCCAGGCAGATGAGATGTTTGCTAGCTGCTGTCATGTTACTGTACGCCTCTCAGAGATTTAGGAGACCCTGCAATTCTATTGGACAAGACGATACAGGAAGCGGGATTCTCATTGGATGGGCTTACTGTCAATCTAGCATAACGCATCTAGAACGCACCAATGGCTGATCTGCATTCTAACGCGAGAATCGTAGGACTACTGTAATGCGATTCTGCAAGATAATGGTGCAACTAAGCAGCACTGTAGCGCCATTTTGGAGCGAGGGTAGAACCTGTGCCGTTGTATTTTGGCATTTGCTCCTGAGCCAAAATGGATCATTATGCAAATCATGTGTTGTTGTTATGCTATGATTGGCTGAAATGCCGCAGCACTGTCGCCTGTGATTGGGCTCCTTTAAAAGGTTCCGGAACTCATCAGACACACCTCCCTTGAACATGCTGATGGTTAAAATGACTTAACATGATTTATACGTTTTAAACCGATTACAGTGGAATTATTTTCCAATTCTTTTTCTCTGGATGTAAAAATATGTGATTGAGTTGTCATTTCAAAAACAAAAATATTAAAACTGCAAAATGACACTGATCAAAGACAAAAAGATATTCATTTTGAGATCCCATTTATTTAGTACTGCAAAGTTTGCACTAAATAAGGTACACAAGGCAATCAATCTGCAACATCAAATCATTTTAATATTTGCTCCTACAAACTAAATTGACACTTACATTACAGCCATTAACTGAAAAACAAAAAGAATGGAAAACCTGCTGAAACACATTTACATAAACTTGGGGAAGAGAACATAGGTTTAATCACAAAGACATCAAAGTCGTTAAAACATGGTTACTGACGACTCCATCAGGCAATGAAATCCAAAGGTCTGTTGAAACCACCTTTCCTGTTCATGTATTGCCTGCAAGAGAAATATGATTACATCATTGATCTCCTTCCTGCACCAAAACATTACATCACTGCCCACCAATGAGAACGTTTGTCATTTAGCTGTGCAGTACCTGCAGGGGTGATTGGCCAAATACGTAACTGTTGCTGGGATATTAACTTTTCTCATAACACTTGCCATTTGTATATGCACACACATAATATAGATACATACATATATAAATAAGGAATTAAATTATAAAATAAAGCCAGGAATTACAAATCACAGAACTTATATTAAGTTGAGGATCTTTAAGTTGGGCAGATGACCAGTATTCATTTCAGAAAAAAAATATTGCAAATACACAAACCTGTATTTTCTCTTTTGTGACACGTTAAATGCAAACGCAGCATCAGATCCCTCCTTCTTCTTGCCCTGTTGAATAAAAATGACAATAATTGACACCACACATTATTCTCATATTACGTAAACATTACTGTGCATTAAGAAAATAGGGAAGAATTTTATAACACACAATATTTAAGATTTTATCTTTAACTTTGATTTTTAACAGGAATATTTTAGCATACACACTGTCTAGGTGTGCCATCTTGTGGTTATTTAGAGAATTGGCTTTGCCACTTGAAAAAGCTGCAAGCAACTCGGACAACAATACACGGCTTTTATTTGTCAAGTATAAAGAAATAAAATACTATACATATTATTGTAAACAAACTGCGTCTACCTCTTATTTGGTTGTTCTAGTAAAATGAACCGTATCATGGTTTAGCAGTAAAGAAAGGGTTCTCACCTTTGTGCTGTCAAAGGCTCCAAAGCCCATCAGTTTCATCATCTCTATTTCCTCCTCAGTCTTTCCTTGCATGTCTTCAGCTGCATGAGCAATCAGATGAGAAAGCAAATCAGACAGGGGTACATTCAGGGTCTCTTCTCAGCTCCATGATATCAGACAGAAAATCATTCACATCCCATTTTACTTCTGTAGTTTGACACTTTTGAGGAGTACTTTTGACTGCGATGTGTAGACTGAAGGTCAAGATCAACCTTACGAGCATGTTGAAGTAGTCTACCATTTATATTTTCTATTTTATCTATAATAAATAAACGATTATGACTATTTTTTCTTTGGAATATCATGAACTGATGAATCATGTACAATAAGACTAGGAACATGTAGTCGACCTTGGGAAAAAACATTTTTCATACGTGACTGATAACATTAACTTTATTAATATGTAAATACAGTGAATTATGGTAAACATAGGAACATTGCCTATAAATGATTTTCTCACCTTCCTAACAAAATTGTATGTATGACTTTGCTTTGACAGTTTGATTGATTCTAAGTGGGAAAATCTTTAGAATCAGAGAATGGCTAATGCACATCTGAAATGAGACTTTATAGAGTGCTGCAAGAATGACACTTCTGTAGGCCAAAACCTAGAAATGAGTTGGCATTTTTGCACATCCTGTTCAATCCCCCTGAATCACTGGGTTATTTTGAAAAGGTTTTGGTTAAATGCCTGAAATAAGGTCTTTGGTTAACACAAGCTCAAGCATTTGTCACAGTTTACTCTACATTAGTAACCTTGTGCGTGTGTTTTAAAAACACAGCTGAAAAATGGGTTAAGACATGCTTTTTTGGGTCATTAAATAATGGTGCAATAACCAGTAAACAGACCTCAACAACGGGTCAATCTGTTGTTCGTTATCTGGCTCTGCTCGGTGTTCATCTTCAGTTCTCTCTTCACAGCAGTTCAGTCAGTGTACTGTTTGAGTGCATGAATTACTCCGGGATATTGGTTTGTTTGAACTCAGAGGGAGTGTCAGCCACATTAAAAAAAGTTAACAGCTTAAGTCATTTGTGGATTAATGCTTATTGGAGACGCGAACAGTTTCAAATGATTCAGTTCGATTTGGTGAACTGGTTCAAAAAGATCCGGTTACATCGAGTGATTCGTTCACGAACCGGATATCCAGATTCTTTGCTTTGTTTTGAACTCTCTCACAACAGACACGGAAGAGAAGACGGAAGAGAAGACTATTTTTGGACCAAAATGTATTTTCGATGCTTCAAATAATTCTAACTGACCCTCTGATGTCACATGGACTACTTTGAGGATGTTTTTATTACCTTTCTGGACAGTATACCGTACACACAGCTTCAATGGAGGGACTGAGGACTGCTCTCGGACTAAATCTAAAATATCTTAAACTGTGTTCCGAAGATAAATGGAGGTCTCACAGGTTTGTTTTTGAGTTATTAATGACATAATTTTGATTATTGGGTGAACTAACCATTTAAACCTTAGTTAATCACTGTGCATGCTACATTTAACTCTCCTCTTGTCATTTTTGTGTCTGGAAGAGAAACTCCTACAAATGCATATGCAATAAGGTCACTTGCAAAAATAAAGCTTCATGCCTTTCATTGCAGTCTTTTAACTATAAATCCTGACAATATTTTCTTAACGACAAAAGAGGACTTGTTAGTAGATCTGGCCCTTGTTGTCTTAATAATCATATATTCTAACACAAACTGAAAGAATTTTTGAAGCTTATTGAAGGTTGACAAAGTCATGCCTGCTCTGGTGCAGTTTGTTATAACCTACATTTAGCTTTAGCAAAATTTGATGAACAATCAGAAACTTTGTTGGTCACAAAACTTATTTTCTGCAATAATCCAAATTTGATTTTTGTCAAGGGAATCATGGTGATGCGAGCTTCCTGTCTGTTCTACAAAACCCATTATCACAACAGAACTCTATTGTAGGGTAAAAAGGGTTAACAGAGTGACAATCTCCACCTGATATCTGATGGACCTTTGCTGGTTTGTCCTTAACTTCCTTCCGGTCATCGTCCCGTCTGTCCTTCTGTCGCAGTGGAGACAAAGAGGAGGAACGGTGTCGCCGTGGAGACCTGCATAAACAAGACAGGCACACAGCTGGAGGGAGGGTTATCGAAAACTAAACATCTGTGTGTTATCTAACCAGATTCACAGGCTTGTTATGTTCTTCACTTATCAGCTGTTTACACATATTGTGAACATATATATTGTGTCTGATGCCACAAGCGCACCTGGATCTGCGTCTGTGGGGGGAACGTGAGTGTGACCTTCGTCTATCTCTGTCCCGGGATCTCTCGCGCTCCCTGCGCCTCCTCTCACGATCTCGCGAGGACGAGCGTGAGCGCCGTCTCTCTGGAATTACAAATCAGAGTCATTACAAACAAAAGTCTGAAACAGAATAAATATTTGAATTTGCCAGCTGCCTGAAAAGTCCCTTGTTCCCTTAATTTGGTATACCAGTTCTTTTCATATTATTAATTATTTTTCAGAGTTACAGTTGTAGTTTAATGTCCTTTAACAAGAAAATTTGTCTTGACTCTAAAGTCATAGGTATACACAGATTACAACATTAACAAATCGACAACATCATAAAACACACAAGAAAAACTTAAAGCATCTTACTATTTTTAAAATACTAATAAAATCTGGTACAAATAAGGGCTTCCTAGGGCTGCACAATTAATGGAACGCGATTAATCGCGATTGTCAAGCATGTTTTGTCAGTAAAGTCAGTTCTGTGATTAGCAGTAAATCTCTATCACCTGAACTGCGGCTCTGTGTAGTAAGCGCTGCTCCATCTGAAAGCATTTGAAAATACCACATTTAATAACATATTTTTACTCCAAACTTACTTCATAACGCCAGTCGAGTGTTTGAAATAAATCCTTCTGTGAGTTGTGGCTTCTTAAACAGAATAATGAAGGCACACAATATTTAGGTTTGATGACATAGCAACCCCTCACAGCAAACATTCTGCCTCAACAATACGTTTCAAATGGCTTGGTACTGTTAATGTGTGTCATTCAATATCTTTCTCCTGGTGGGACTATGTTTTTCCTGAATACGACAGTAACTACGTCGAGTTCAAACCCCTACATCATTGGACACTTCAGGATTTCAGCCCTGAGGTGTTTTCAGGTCACCACGACTTTCGGAAGATTTGCGTGGCATTCAACCGGTTGGCCGCCTTCATGTAAGCTTTGGACACTACTGAAGGTAGATGGACATGAATGCATAGCTTTTATCTGGGTACTGATGAAATTCCATCGAAATCCATAGAGGAGAAGGTATCACCACACACGGTTCAGCACGCGCTGGGACTGCGGTTCAACTTAAATCTGACAAAGCATCTGTAATATGATTTGCTATAAATAAAACGTAAAACAAACAGGGTTCAGCTAATATATATTTCTGTTGATGCATGCGCATTCTGAATTCCCAGACATAAAAAACGTGGACAAACCATTCGCTCTTGTTCAATGTGAATGCCTTTTATGCTGGAATATGAGCAGTCATTTATTCCGTCATCACCCGAGTGCTGATAGCGCGCGTGCACAGATGAGACCTGAATTTAAGCTTTGTCATTCTAAACATTTAAGAGCCAGAGTACAGGAGCTCGCGCTTGCACTGTAAAGATTTGTGAGTTTGCTCATCCGAAGCGCGCAAACCCGCACCTCAGAACGCACGCAAATATAAGCTCTCTCTGAAGTGTTGTGTTTAAATGGACAAATTCACACAAAAATTGTCGAAATGCCCGTTTTGGTAAGTATCCTACAGCAGACATAGCCGGCTGAACGTAGGCCTACTGTATCAGTGCATTCTCTTAAAGTGACAGTCTTTATATTAATCAAACAGCAAGAAAGAAATCACTCACTGCTCTTGATTTAAAAGCTTTTGTAATTTTAATAAAGAACAATCTTTAATTTATACAGTCAAATATGCGGTGCTGTTTTATATTTGATTATTTTATTCAAATTCTGTACCTAAAAACTAATGCTAGACCTCCCTAAAAAAACAACAACTGAAAATCACTGTTTATTTTATTTGTATCTTTATTGTATTTGTGCTGTTGCTCGTAGTTAGATAGATTTTTTAAAAGTATACTTTTCTCAAACATAGCACATACCGAACCACAACGAAACCGTTGACTCTAAAACCGTGAAACAAACCGTGAAAAAGTTGAACCGTGCCACCCTTAACGTATATCATGGTTTTTCTGACATACTTGTCGAAAGGGTAACATAGTTTACATTACTTCGAGCTGAGGATTAGCCTGTTATTCTGTCTAAATTAACAGTCTAAGAACACATGATATGACAGTAAGCCTAGGAAAATACAACATGAATATGACAAAGTGAACAAGCATAGTATTAGGGCTGTGCGTTACGGGGAAAGTATCTAATTGCGATTTCTTTGGACAGATATTGCGATTGCGCTACATAGTATTGTTTTGATCTCTTATGCACTTTTTCGTGTAACCTCTAGTGAAATACAGCAAATCTGTGCACATAATTTAAAAGTGGTTTTGGATCTATGAATGATCAAAAAGTTATGCTGGATGTCTGTTCATTTTGTTTACTCTTTTATCTAAAGTATCCTGCAACACATAAGCCATGTTGATTGGAACATTTTGTGTCCAATTTCCTTGAATCAAGATTATCTAGACTTACAAACATGTAACTGCTTGTTGAAAAAACTTTAACCAGTTATCAACTCAGCAGAAGTACACAGATTGCATGTATATTTGTCGTACCAATCATTCATTGTTTGTATGCAAAAAATGTTTTTTAAATGGATGACTAAATATGAATGTATATTTGCATTTTTAGTGTAAATGGTTTAAGGTTGGGTGGTCACTCATTGTCCAAATTGCACAACATAACTTAAATTGCACAGAAAAAAAAACCCTGAATGTCTGTTTGTGAATGACAATGAATATACATACAAGTACAAAACAAATATGAATTAACAATTAATAGTGATTTGTATTGTTGTTTTCTCTTGTATTCTGAAAATAAATGTATATGAATTAACTTATTAATTACACTTGTTTTCAGTGAGGTACCATGGGCCTGATGCCTATTCCAGCTAAAACAGTAAATTTTCATTCAAGATTTCATTTGAAAGAACTAACAAAATTAAACCTATTCAAATGTCATTCAGATATCTGCTAAAATTAGGAAGTTACAAGCAAAAATGTGTGAATAGGGTCACATTTTCGGTCACATGACTTCAATTGTAATTAATGTATACCATTTTATTATATTCCCCCTTATTATAAATATCTAAATTTCATAATCTGATCTTTACAATCCAGTAAATGTCTTTAATGTTTTAATAAACCGGTGACTAACATAGTAACAGAATTTTCAAATGCATCTATTATGATAAAACATCATATTGCGAAATATTAATTCTAATAATCAGTAACGTGTTTGAGATCATTAAAAATTTTATTATATTAATTTTACTCTTATCAATACCGTGTGAGAGATATTATTTTTTTAATAAAATTTTTAAACGATATTCATTTTAATTTGATAAATGTTTTTGAGATTATTTTTATCCCCCACCCCCCATTTAAAAAATAAAAATGTAATGTTAATTTTAGTGTGATAATATTTCACAACATATTTAGGCGATTAATCTTTTATGAGAATTTGTCCCTTTCACCATTTGTGAAACAAACATTTAATAGCAAAAGTTATGTTCTATAATTAGCAATGATTAACTTAGAGGTAAACAAACAATCAATATTAAAGATGTAACGTTAGCTCGGCAGCTAGTGAAACGCTAGTTTAATACTTCCATCTGAAAAAGAATAATAATAAAAAAAAGTTTCTGTATTACACTGGACTTAAGAAAATTTCAAATCGTATTAAGAGTTTGAAAAGCCAGATCAGATTTGTGTGATGAATGTGCGTCAGCTGTGATGCGAACAGCAGTCTCAAGTCACACGTTACAAAACAAAGATTTAAAACAATAATTTAAATCAAACCTCTTCGTGGTGGTGTTCGGCTCCTGCTTCTTCCCATAACTGGACCAATATGAACCGGACTGTTGTTTTCTTTCAGACAGCGCGTTCACAAACTGCTAGTTAACTAGAAAATTCTAGACTCAAACGTCCGACGGTCGACATCAACTGTGCGCCTCAAATAGCAGCCCGGAACAACAAACCCTTCAAGCGTTCCGCGACAATTAGTTCCTACCGGTCCAAACATTACGCTCCGCTTGAATGTCAAAATAAAATCAAAATTAATAATTACACATCGGTGTCAAGTTAAATGCTTCTGAGATACTTTAGCAGCAAATACGAACGGCTTGCAAAATATCTGTGCTCGAACACAGCAACGTTTTTTCAAGTGGCAAAATCCGTGGAAAAGGTCATCATTTATTTTCCGTCACAAGTAGGCCCCAAAGAAACAGACTACAACAATCTTACATGGATGTGATCTTTAATGAATGATGCATCCGATCCTAGCATTTTACATTCTAATATTGACATGGAATTAAGTTTACAAACCAGCTAATATACACACAAAAGCATTTAAATAACAGTGAATGATCATAAAAATAATTACAAGTGCAAAGAAGTCTCCAGCATACATATAAAAAAAAAGAAAGAAAAAAATCAAGTCATGCATTCAAATTTGGATTTTCTTTGCAGCTACATGCTATGATCTTGCTTATTTTGGCCTTTTGACATGTATTATTTGCAAGCCATTGCAAACATGATTTCCAGTGAATGGTGCATTTTCAATTAGTTTATCCCTGCTATTCATAACAAAATGAGATGTAGATGTTTGTGGTAGTTAAAAAAAATATTTTAGAACAGTTATGCCACAAATAATTATATAAACACGATAATGAGTAACAATCAGAATCAATAGACATGAACAATCAATGCTTACTCAATGCCACATTCTTTTTTCTATACATGTACTAAGTGCAATTCATTTTAAATCAAGGGGAAGGGTCACATTTTAATGTGCATCAGTGAAGCATTGTGAAATTTGCATCGGCGTGGACAGAGTGTGCCGAAAACATGTTTCAAGTCACAAAACCATAATCAAAAACTTGTATGGCATCATGTGGAGGTCAGTACATGGATACACAGTGAGTCTGACTGGATGTAAAGATGTATGTGTGGATGCATGTGAAAGTATTAGTAAAGAACACTTGGAGAACGTGTCTGTAAGAGTTCAAGATTCTGCTTTCTCTTTTTGTTTCTTGCTTTTCTTTAGAAAACAGGGGGCCTTGAACTTCTTTTTTTTCTTCGATGGCGATTTGGAAGGTGAGCCCTCTGGGGTGTTGCCTGCCGGCTTGTTAGTCGGAGCAGTGGGTGGGACCGGCGTGGTTTCTGAAGTGTCAGTGGTGGACAGGGCTTTCATTTGTTTTTCTAGCTCCTCCTGCTGTTTCTTATCATCGCCTTTATCGTTCTGCACAGCATCTGTGATTTTTCCATCTGTATGTAGATTTAAATAAAAACAGAAAAGAAATAGTACCATAGAAATAATGAAAAAAGAAAAGAAAAAAGCAGTTAAGCATTTGTCAAGATGCTAAGGGATGGAACAGAAGCAGCTGCTATGACATTACAGTTTTGGCCAACATCAAGCTCATTCAAGTTGTTATTCTATATACTCACTAGTGAGACAAGAGCTCAGTACCAAACGATTGTCCTACAAATTATAATACAGGGACAGACAGAGAAGCACAAAGGTGTGTGAAGACAGATGGAGGCCATAGTACAGAGTTGAAAATATGTCACACATAAAAACAAAAACATGAAAACTGAAATGAAAACACTGACACAGACTTGAATACAGACATCCCATGTTACTGAATAATACCCCCACCCTTAAAAAAATTCAAATTTTCTCAGAATTTGGTCACCAAATGGATCATCTGCAGTGAATGGGTGCCGTCAAAATGAGTCCAAACAGCTGATAAAAAACTCAATAATCCACAAGTAATCAATACAAATCCAGTA
The DNA here is from genome assembly GCF_963082965.1 of Carassius carassius. Taxonomy (NCBI): domain Eukaryota; kingdom Metazoa; phylum Chordata; class Actinopteri; order Cypriniformes; family Cyprinidae; genus Carassius; species Carassius carassius. The sequence goes on along the minus strand of NC_081758.1, from coordinate 37,835,669 downwards.
ACAATAAGATATTTTTAACTTCAAACCGTTGTGTCTGGCTAAAATGCCAAGTTAAAGTTAAAAATTTCTTGATGTTTAATTTTCTTTCTTGCAAACATGCAGCTTTTCACTACACAAGACAACAGCCAATGGACTGGAGTGGTTACTTATGTTTTTATCAGCTGTTTGGACTCTCATTCTGATGGCACCCATTCACTGCAGAGGATCCATTGGCGAGCAAGTGAGGTAATGTTAAATTTCACCAAATCATGTCATTTTAATATATGCATTTGAAATGACATGACAGTTCAGTGATTTTTGGGTGACCTTTTTCCATTAATGGCTTTATATTTACTGATATCAGATTATAAAAGCAATTAGCATTGATATACTTGAGCCCATATTATGGATAAAAAAATAAAAAAAAAACAACAATCACAATTTTTTTAATGTTCCCTTTAGTAACAGGGGTTGTCAACCACAAGTTGATGATGCAATGCACAGATCAGCTGGTGTCTTGTTCACATGCACCACCGGGTCTCACCTGACGGTGGGGTCTTTTTGGGGGAGGTAGTTGGGTAAGTCCCCGAGTCATTCACCACCTCCTCCACACCTTTTACACAACATCAGGGTGGGGGGAATAAGAAGAAGAGAGGAAACAGAAATATAGGGAAATAAGGTGGAGGTGTATAGTGAGTAATAACAATTGTTGGGGAGTAATTTATTAAAAAATAGCAGCGCTGCTAAATAACATATTTAGCAGAGTGACAGTAGCTCAGCTGTTTTCATTAAGTGTTCACAGTAAGTGTTCACAAAAGTCCCTTCATGTCATTTAAATACAATAATAATACATATTTAGGTAAATGCTGCTGTTTATCACAGTGTTTAATACACAAATTGAAAAATACTGGCAGAAAAGAACACATACAATAGGATTCAAAAGTTTGGAGTCAGCAAGATTTATTTTTTGCTTTCATTAAGACTTTTACTCAACAATGTTACATTAAATTGATCAAAAGTAAAGGTAATGACATTTATGATGTTGAAAGTTTTTCTGAACTTTGTTTTTATCTGTGAACCCTGATTTTAAGGTGTATCCAGGTTTCCACAAAAACGTTAAGCAGGACGACTGTTTTCAACATTGCTAATAATAAGAAATGTTTCTAGAGCAATAAATCAACATATTAGAATTAGATTTAATTAGAATAAGATTTCTGAAGGACCATGTGAAGACTGGAGTAATGATGCTGAAAACCATCACAGAAATAAATAATATTTAAAAATATATTAAAATAGAAAATAGTTATTTTAAACTGGAATAATATTTCACAATATTACTGATTTTACTATATTTGTTATTATCAAATAAATGCATAAGAACATAAGAGAATTCTTTCAAAAACATTTTTTTAAATCTTACTGACCCCAAACATTTGAAAAGAAATGTAGCTTGTGCTTACTGTTGTACCCTGCCTATCCATCTTAACTGTGGTGTAACTACTTTAAATCATTACAGTCTGTAGCTTGGCAATTAACTTCCCCAACAATGTTAGTAACTGTAAAGGGGTTTTTGGATTTTAGTGTGTGTAGGAAGGTTGTCAGGCTCAAAAATACACAGTCACAATGGAGAAAGATCAGTGCTCAGGTGCTGAATCATGAAGAAATGATGTCAGGACACAAAACCTCAAGTTAGTGATTACTGGAAAGATATTGAAAATCATTTCGACTTTAATTTATTTTCAAGGCACACGTAAAATGATTAAATACATGCATTCTGTATTTCCTGAATTAAAATATATATTTTTCCAAAAGTTCATTTTTAAGAGTAGATTATAAAAATCTGGTATTCAGTAGCAAAGTGACATCAAATCAATATTTGTCTAATGATGTGCACTGGAAGACAGTGGGTGTTTACTGTATTCCCTTTTTTAGTCCATTGGGAAAATCTATAAAACATCAATACTTAGGATTGAAATCAGTGGGTTATAAAAAGAGAATGAGGGACTAAACTACATCTCGTCATCTCGTACCGTCCTGCCGGCCGTGTTGTTTGCGCTGCACCTCCTCGCGGTACTCCTCCAGCTCCTGATCCGTCAGCTCATTGAAGGGATTTGGAGTCTCTGGTTCCAGTGTGGCTGGAGGCTCCACAGCCTCTGGAGACTGGAAGCCGAACGATCATGTTCTCATAATCAACTCATGCTCACAAGCAAAATCATTTAGAAATGGATTTCGATCAATGAAATGTGCTCACAACAAATAAGTATAGGGTATGCTTATTTTATAAATTAAAACTGACTTGAACATTATGTAATTTCTAAGTTTATATTGTAAAAAATATTTTCTTTATCAGTTAAAAAAAAAAAAGTTAAATCTACACATTCACAAAATAAAGTAAAAATCTGTAAATTTGTTAGATTTATGCTTAAACTAAAAAAAGTATTTGCTAATGGGATAAGAAAAACAAACCTGACACAATGAACATCTGATACATAATAAATGTATCTTATTTTAAGGAAGTTTTTATCATTATTTTGTCGTAATGTAGACATGTGTATATATGAACTAAATGACATTCTGTGATCTTACCGGTGGACTGTTGTCTGTGATGACACTGGCTAACACCTGAGACCGAGGTCCAGCTGTTTTCATGTCATGACGATTCTGCTCTCTTATCTGAAATACAAATAGGAGTGTTCATAGAAGAGAATCATAACTAATGTGATGCATAACTGTGTTTTACTCTTTGGCTTTTATTTTGCCAAGCTTGACATTTTTCATACTCTACAGACACAATGTTCAAAGAAGAGACCCCTACCTAATGCAAAGCATAACTGTGTTGTATGGTTTGACTTTGTGTGTTCGCACAAGCTTGACCATTTCACAGGAAAAAAGAAAATGAAACAAAACACCCTCTTTTAAAGCATTTGCTAATTTTTGCATTAGTGCAGGTAAACTCCTTCAATGATACTGCCGCTCAATGTTTGGCTTTCTTTTGAGCATAAAATTAATACTTATATAATTAATTGATGATGTGGCTTCGTAGGGACATCAGTTGACCACCTGATGAGAGATCTGGGAGTGTCTGCAGCAAGCCTTCGGATGGTTCTCAAAGATCTGGCTGAGGAAGCCGAGAAAAGCAGCTTTTGGCTCTGGAAAAAGGGGGAGGACATGTTTTGGGGCAGCACCTTGCACAGAAGCATGCTGCAGGGGGTGACAGGGCGATGAAATCATCTAATGCAATGATTTCAGGGTGCAAATGTAATAATTAATTTAAATATTACTTATGAAAGATGCAGTTCATGGTCAGTTTTTTTTGGGGGGTTTTCTCTCTCTCTCTCTCTACATCTTTTGAGCTATCTCCTTTCCGTGGGACTATTCCCTCCTCCCTTCACTGTCATCTTGGTCCTGATGGTGAAACTGAAAGACATGTTGGAACACTTCTGCCACTACAAACACTGTCTCTCACTGTTGGTAAGACTGTCATTCTGTGCCATAGTAATTGAAATCTGCTCTCAGTTCTGTTGGTAGTTTGAACAGACATGCAGCAACAACTAACGATAGCAACTGATTATGATAAAATGTATTTTTTTCTGGAAAGGTTTGGACTCCTTAAAAAAAGATATCATGGTTTCCACAAAAATATTAAGCAGCACAACTGTTCTCAATAATAATAATCAATGTTTCTTGAGCAATATTTAACATCAGCATATTAGAATGATTTATTAAGGATCATATATGACACTGGAGAAATGATGCTGAAAATTCATAGGAATAAAAGAAAATGTAAAAATAATATTTCATGTTTCACTGTATTTTTAATCAGCATCTGTAGTGTATTTGCTCAAATTTCATGTGTTGCTGCAAGAAAAAATATTACATCTTTTTACATCAATAAAATCTGCAGTTTCAATACAGATGTTAAATCCCAATGACAGAAAAGCTTACTGTACCTTATTTCTAGTCTCAAGCACCTCTTTTGGGTTGGTGAACAGAGGGACAAACTGGTTTGGATTCTCAATCTTAATAGCCTTTCCACTGCCCTGTGTGATTTCCTCTGCCTTCTGCCACTAAAAGAGAAAAAATCAATACAGAAGGAATTCAGCTGCTTGATTGAAAGCATGTCAATCATTCCAGGAAGACACTCTGCTGTTAAAAAGCAGACAATTACGGGGAAATATGATAGGGAAATATCAAACAGATCCAAAAAATAACCAGCAGAGGGCATTGTAAGCACTCCAGTGAGCTTTAAGACGATAAAAGATCTCCCCTGCATTGCAGAGAAGGAGTAAGGGAGGTGGGTGGAACATGGTAGAGACAGCGAAACAGTAGCGCTCTCACAGCGATGTAATGAATACGCCATTATTCTACCAATAATATCCTATGATTCACAGTAAGTCTATTTTTTTTTAACTGCAACACACTCACAGGCTTAGTCATTCAAAAATACAACACTGAAATGATACTGGCAACTACTGTCTCACATTTTCAGAAGAAAATGTGACTAATGCGTTTCCAAAACTCAACACCACAATGTTGGGAAATTGTTATCTGTTTTTCTTTTCGGGTGGTTGCTAAGAATAGCTCACCCAAAAATTGAAATTAGCCAAAAATGTAATCAAACTGATTTACATCTTGGGTGGCGTGAAGGTGATTCTTCATTGAAACAGATTTGGAGACATTAAGCATGACTTGCTAATAAGATCTCATTATTAACCTTTTTTTTAATAATCTAAAACACTTTAAATATGAAATTATAGGAACCCTACCCCTAACTCCTATTGTATTACAATATCAGCCATACTCAAGTTACATAAAGTTTACACAAGTTCCATAAATTCTCTCTCACCGTGGTCCGATGTCCCGGACTGGCCTGGTCCTGGCTGACTTTCTGATAGACATTTGGGGTGTTCAGCCATCTAGTCTTCTGCTGTTGTCTCTGGGCATGGGGATGGTGTCGGGGATGAGACTGAACCCCGTCCTCGTGAAAGGAAAATGATGTGACGGTGGCAGGAACTTCCACCTCTCTCCTGGTTCTGGAGCGCTCCAGCAGCACTGGGAAACGGTAGGCATATCCTGTACGGTAACCCTATAATGAATGATGACCAAATCTTCAAATGTCAAGTCTAATAGTAATAAACTCACAATGAGGTAAACAGCTCTGGTCTAGATTGGCTACATTTTTAGACTAACCAGATTATCCAGCGTCCTCATCAATGCTTCAAACTCATGTTCTCCCAGCCTGCTCTTGTGCATGGGGCCGAAGGTGGATCCGGCCCAACCCACAGTGCCTGTGGCGACTGGCCTGTGAATGTTGCGGTCCAGCATGATTAGGTTTTGTTCCCCTCCAGCGCTGCACAGTGCTGCCACCTGCCAGGACAGCACAACACTGCAGCATGACTCAATATGAACAATTTGCATTCTGCCAACAATACAACTATTCACCCTCTGCACTTTTTTTCCACTTTTTCACTCTCCTTTCTCTCATGGTTCACATTACTTTTGACTAATGGATTTCAATGACTTTTCCGTGACCTCTCCAGTCATTCATGGAATGATTAAAAAATTTGAAACAGATTGCTGAGGCAGATTTACCATGTGCAATTTGCTCGAATTAGTAGATTCAAACCATTATAGTTATTAGTATACAGATATCAGCAATAAGACATAATGCTTTACATGCTTTACAACAATGCTTTACATTGGTATTTTCACACTACACAATCACACTACATGCAGCCGATGAAATAGCAAAGCAAACTATACAAATTTATAAAAATGTTCAAAAGTTTGTTGTCAGTAAGATTGTTTTTAAGGAAATTAATACTTTTATTCAGCAAGGGCACATTAAATTGATAAAACATGACAGTAAAGACTTTTATAATGTTAAAAAAGATTTCTATTTCAAATAAAAACTGTTATTTTAAACAAAGAATCCTGAAAAAAATGCATCATGGTTTCCACAAAAATATTAAGCAGCACTGGCAATAATAAGAATCATATTAATATTTTTCTGAAGAACCATGAGACACTAAGACTGGAGTAATGATGGTGAAAATTCACCTATGCATCACAGGAATAAATTACATTTTAAGAATATATTAAATTAGAAAAAAGTAATTTTAAATTGTAATAATATTTCACTATTTTTACCTGTTTTTTCCAATCAAATACATTAAAATCTAAACAACCTCTACGCTTTGAAAGGTAGTGAATATTTATTAAAAACATTTATATTATAATATACATATTTATACTAATATACAACAAATACGACTTTCAATGTTTCTATTCTGTGTTTCTGTTGACTGATTCTGAGTATTGTCTCTCTTCACTCTCACTAACTCTGTCTTACTTTCCAACTAATCTACTCTCCCATGTTTTGCCCTCACAGGAAGGGCTGTCATTTTTTTTTCTTACCTGTATTTGACAGGCAGTCTGGATGTGGTACATTGTGTAAAAGGCCTCCTCCACTGACTCTCCCAGTGCCACGATTCCATGGTTCCTCAATACCAGCACCTGTAGAAGATTGCTTCATCAACCCATTATCCACCTTGAGAGCCTAACATCATCACGTTCTGAGGGAGCAGGATATTTACTACCTATAATCTGTGTCTGTAATCTAGGATCTAACCTTGCATGTAGGGCCGAGGCTCTTCTGGAGTTCCACTCTGTCCTCTTCTGCCTCCATCACTCCATTATAGTCATAATAAGCTACCTCGCCCACCAGCAAAGCCTCATGGGATAACGGTAGAAGGCCACATTTCATGGCTGATACCTACATGAAAGATTAATAGTGGTGAGTTCACAAATTAAGATTAATGGCAGTATGTATTAATGGCAGCCAAAAGTGCTACCTAAAGCATTTTAAAAGGGTCATCGGATGCCCATTTTCCACAGGTTGATATGATTCTTTAGGGTCTTAATGAAAAGTCTGTAACACAGTTTGGTTAAAATTTCTCAATGGTAGTATAAAAAACACCTCTCTTTTAGAGCAAGCCGTTTTGCAGCATTTTCCTTTAAATGTTAATGAGCTATGCTGACTCCGCCCCTCTCTTCCGAGCTCTCTGAGGGACTGTTTACTTTAGCAGCATTCATCATGAAACTTGCTATTTAGAACATTATTAGGGAAGGCGATTTGCAAATATTCATTAAAAAAACCTTTAACTGGTTAGTGAAGCTAGAAAATAGACGCATTTATGTAAATGAGGTTGCATTCCTTTCAAAAACAAACTTAATCCACGGTGTCTTCAGCGGCTCAGATGTCGGGAGTAAATGACAACTGCTATGTTCATTATTACATCCAGCAACAGAACACCTCAATCTCTTAGGAGACATTCTTGTCTACATCTGCTCAACAATGGAGGACTGATCAGCTCAGGGCAGGTCTAAGGAAAGACGACAGTCCAGTCTGTGCTAAAACGCCACCCTCAATAAAACTATTGTGGGAGGGGCCTGTCTGGGCGATGTCACAAAGACAGGCATCTGAGATCGGCTTGATTTAAGAAAGGGGTAAACATTTTAATAGATAAAAAAATAACTCGGGGTGGATCTTTATCATTATAGGGTGGTTGTGTACACACACTGCCAACACACATTTCAGCTCAAACAACTTGTAAAAGTGCATGTAGCATCCGATGACCCTTTTAAAACTATATAATAATAATACATATTTTTGCCATCAGTGGAAGACTGGACCTCAGAATAAACAAGTACATAAAAAATAGTACTTAAATAAAATAAAATAAATATTAGTAATTTATGTATATCTATTTATAATTTATAGTTCACAAACCGGGGATAAATACAAAATGAATGAATAAAAATAAACAAACATAAATACAAGTAGTTTAGATGTTTCACAAACATGGGGTACAATAAAATAAAATAAAATATAAAATAATTTACATTTACTTTTATGCGTTTTGCAATGCTGGGGGAGAAGATAAGTAAGGTAAGATAAACTACTCGTCATTTATCTGCTTCACAAACCTGGGTTATAAATAATGGATGGATGGATAAATAAGTTTAGTAATAATATTAAGTTCAGTTTTCAACTTTAAATTATTTAATTTTAAATGCCATTTGTCAAACATGTGACGTACCGCAGCTATGGCTGGAGTGTGGAGGTGCAGCAGGCAGCGGACGTCCGGTCGAGCTGAATAGATCGCCGAGTGCAAGCTGAATGCAGACAGATCCACTCCCAGAGTAGTGCTGCCTTTCTCTACCACCTCCCCGAGAATATTCACCTTCACCTGGACATCACAGAGAGTACATGCTTTAATGAAGCTTTCACTTGGAAAATTTGATCCAACTGCATCATTTACTACTTTTCCATCATGTTTTAATATATACATTTGATAAAAAAATAATGTAATAATAATTCCAATATACATTTATATTTAATACAAAAGTATAATTGAAAAAAAAATAATTATTGCATTTTCTCTTTAACTGTAAACTGCATTGTTTCTTATTACAAAATGACAATTTTTTACGCAGTTTGTACAAATGCATGAAAATGAGAAATATTTTCATGAGTAACAACCTCTAGTGCCTTATTTTTGCAACAATGTACAAAATATGTCCAGAACATGCTGAATCTTTCAGTTTTATCAGCATATACGACACACAATCACACCTTTCTTTTTCTAGTGACCTTCATTTGAATGATTTTGGCCAGTGAAAGGCTGTCGTATGGAGCCATGTTGCAGGACATGAGAGGAACCGGTTTGGTTAGTGCGTGTTTGCAGACAGAGTCTCACCAGACTGGAGGCAGTCACCTCCCCGTTGGCCAGACCATCCGGCAGCACGAGGAAATGTTCTTGCTCTTTACTAACACGCATCTGCAGAAAGAAAGAGACGCTTTTATCTAAAGCAACTCACAGTATGCTTACAGGAACTATCTCCCTAAAGCAACCTGTGGTTAAAGGGTTTAGTACACCCATTAAATTCTACCGTCTCTTACTCATTCTCATATTCTGTCAAACCTGTGCAGATTTATATAAGATTTTAAGAGATATTGACTTCTATTTCTGTCAGTGTTTCACATAAAGCTATATTTGGACTATAGCATACAAGTCCTTACTTTTATGTTGCTGTCATTGTTGTTTTAGTCACATTTGAATAATAAACTTGTAAGGAAGAAAACACTTAATTTCTCTGTTTATGTTCCACAAAGGAAAATAATCCCTTTATTTTCGAGTGAACTATCCCTTTAAGAGTTTAGATTTTCATACTTCTTGTGAAAATCAAACCAGCAACCTCATTTAGCGGACTTGATTAAAATAAATACAATAAAAAAAAAAACTTCCTATTAGGGTTTAAAAATACTCAAATCCTTCTGGACTGAGCATAGGAAATATATATAAGTATGCTAAGGTACATGCAGCAAAAAAAAATTTTAATTTTTAAAAAAAAATTTTTTTTATCATCATAAGCTTGAGTTACATAACAGTTTAAGAAGACACATACACTACCACTCAAAAGTTTGGATTAAAAATAATATATATATATTGAAATAAATGAATAATTGTATTCAGCAAAGACACATTAAACTGATCAAGTTACATTTAAAAACATTTATAAATGTAAATATATATATATATATATATATATTTTAAATAAATACTGTTCTTTTAAACTTTCTATCTAGTCTAGTCATGAAAATAAATGTATCCTAAGCAATACACCTGTTTTTAACATTGATAATAATAATATTAGTAATAATTATTGTAGTAATAATGATGCTGAAAATACAGCTTTGCATCACAGGACTAAATTACAGTTTAAAATATAGAACAATAGAAAACATTTTAAATTGTAACAATACTGTCTCTACTGTTTTTTTGATATAAATGCAAATAAATGCTGCATTGGTGAGCATGACTTCTTTCAAAAACATGTATTTTCAACCTTCATTCTTCATTCTGTTAAATCAGTCAGGCTGACAGATAAAAGTTGTCTGATCAGTACGTAGTGAACAGGGAGCACTTTTCAGGATTCTTGGCACACTGACAGAAGGTTTAAAGGGTTGTGTTTCCTTACTGTGAGGCACGTGCTGGCCAGCTGGGCCCAGCCGTACAGATCCACCAGACGGTGAACACTAGCCAGCTTGCAGCGCATCAGTCTCTCCCCCTTCACCATGGAGCCCGGCTCCCATCCGTGCAGATCGTTAATGGGGCTCACCATGGTAACGGCTGTGCAGGGAAGAGCAACAAGACAAACAGCACAAGTGTGTGTCAGTGAAAGTGACAAGTAATGTAAAGGACTTTGCATAAAAAGAGCAGCACTACTGCAGTTTAAGTGGTGTGACATACATCATGTTGTTTAACCTCAAAAACCTTTTCATGAAAGAGAAAAACAGCTCAATTTTGAAAAGCACAAGTGAATTTACTTTATAAATGAAAGGGTTAGTTCATCCCAAAATGAAAATTATGTCATTAATGACTCACCCTCATGTTGTTCCAAACCCGTAAGACCTCCGTTCATCTTCAGAACACAATTTAAGATATTTTTTATAAAATTGGAGAGGCATCTCCAAGGACAGAAACGCTACTGAACCCAGGTCCAGAAATTTAATAAATACATCCGTAAAACAGTCCATGTGACGAGAATACTTTTTTGTGCAATAACATAATTTACTCAACCATTCTTCTCCCCTGAGTTACATCTTTTGCCATTTTAGAGAGTATTACAATTCATATACAGGTACATGCTTTCCCCTAAGTGTAAACAACGCGTATTACACAGATTATGTATTACGTATAAAAAAAAGTATTCTCGTAGCATCTAAAAACTGAAGTTGAGCCACTGATGTCACATGGACTGTTTTACCGATGTATTTACTATGTTTCTGGACCTGGGACCATTTCAGTTGTGTTGCTGTCTATGGAGGGTTAGATAGTGCTCTGATTTCATCAAAAATATCTTAATTTGTGTTCTGAAGATGAACGGAGGTATTATGGGTTTGGAACGACATGAGGGTGTTTAGGTAATAACATAATTTTCATTTTGGGGTGAACTAACCCTTTAAATTCATTATGTTTGAAACTAAAACTCTTACGTAAAAGTGTCTGAACTGAACAATAATGATATATGGTATGTGAATGAATGTTGTGTAAAAGTAATACTCCATGGAAGCTTTCTTTTGTCACATGAGTAATTGCGACTTTTTAATCTCACATTTCTTAACCCCCCCCCCCCCCCCCGCCCCCCGCAATTCTGAAATTATATCTCACAACTCTGACTTTTTCTTGCAATTCAAAATTGTAAGATATAAAAGAGAATTGAGAATTTAATTCTTAATTCTGAGAAGTCTGAATAGTGAGATATAAACCTGCAAACACACACACACACACACAAAATTGTGTTATAAAAAGTTGCAATTACCTTTTTTTCATGTCAGAAAAAAAAATTGCAGGACATAAACTAAGAATTTCTAGATGTAAAGTCACAATGCAAGATTTGTGAGATAAAATAATAAAAATACTTTTATGTTTTTATTGATTTTGACAGAAAAAAAGTTTCCAAAAAACTCTCACTGGGCAATTACTATATAGAGAATAATCCACATGATTTTACAAGTGAATGAGATCACTAAGCAGAGAAGGATATGTGCAGTATTTATATCAAATGTATTGATATAACACATCAGGCTTTATCTATGAAATACAAGCAGAACAACCTTCTGAGTAAATAATTTGTAAATCATTCCTAGGCAAATGACTAGTACGTGTTACGTACTGGATTGAGTGATGGGCAGCGAGGCTGGAGATCCGTGAGTGGCCATGAAGTCTGCGATCTGTCTGAGAGCCCACATATTGGAGGAACTTCCTTCTTTCTTCATCTGCTCCTGAATCAGCACATCCAGCTCCTCTCTAAAGGACTAAAACATACAAATAAGATTCAGTACTCAGCTACACAATGTACTAGTACACACAAATAAAGGAAAAGGCACATGCACATGGATGGTTGTTAAATAACACATCCATTAATTTATTAAAAAAAAGCTGCATTTTAGGTGTAAATTACTCATCTTCAGTGTCACATGATGCTTCAGAAATCAATCTAATTTGTTGATTTGGTGCTCATTCTAAAAGTTGAAAACAGTTGTGCTGCTTAATATTTTTGTGGAAACTGGGAACAAAGTTTGAAGAACATCATTTATTTGATTTTACTGTGAGTTTTGATAATTAGTTTTAAATCAATTTAATACACCCTTGCTGATTAAAAGTATTGATTTCTTAAAAACGTGTAATGTATACTGTAACCAAATTAGCATTTCCTCAAAAAAACAAAAACAGTATTAAAGTTTCACAAGTTTAACTTTGAGGCTTTTGACATGAAACACTGCAATACAGTCTATCCCTCTGTTTTCAATAATTATCAACAAATACCATGACAGTCTTTAGTAGATATAGCTATAAACTGCTAAATGTATATGCAATAATAACTGAAGCAAACACTAAAGTTTAATCTCAAAGTTCTTATTAAACAGTCAAAAGTTTCCAAAAACTGTCAATAGACTGAAATATACTTCAGAAAGTCTGAATGGAATTTATGAATAATGTGTTAACCAGTTCAGACAGAATTAATTGCAGATGTTTATTATTGAAGAACAGGAGCTTATAAGAAAGTTTGTAATTACCACTAACTACAGTGTTTGAGGAATATAAATTCAGTTTTACCTTGTAAGTACTGTAATAATTATACAAGAATAAAAAGTGTTGTATAAGTTTTAAATAAAACAATAAACGATGCCAATCAGCCACATATTTAACAGTCGAATGCAGCACACACAAACAAAGTATAACAGACATAAAACCCAGATAAAACAATACTTTTGTGAACATACGACACAAAAAGCTGGAAGAATTTTCGAGTTACAGGATCCAGTACAGTCCACAACAGAGAAAGAAAAACAATTGACCTCTTCAGTTCTGTCCTTAATTCAACACGTTCCCTCCATACTGAGTGGTTTTTATTCTTTTGCACCAACACCTAAAACTCCCTGCACTCTTAATGTTTTCTCCTCCCCGCTCTCTCTCTATCTTTCTCTCTACAGCTGCAGCTGTCCGTGGTGATTCAGGGCAGATTATATCTGAGCTGTGGAGATAATCATATCTTTGGGAACCTAATGAGGGGGAAGGGGAAAGAGGACATAGGGATTGGAAGCAGGACATTAAAGGGTGGACAGAACAGGCGAATAAAAGGAGGCAAACCAATGTGGGTCCTCTGCGGATGGGAGATATGCTGTTTAAGTAAGCTTTTGAAAGCTTATAGCAGCCACTTGAATGCTGGTTCACTTCTTACGCCCTACTTATAATCAAATCATTCCTATTATAGCGCAAAAGCAGGATACTGGAAGTATAAACCGAATTCATTTTCTCTGTTGAGTAAATGTATTGATGGTAGTAATATATAAAACCTTTAAAAATTAAATAGCAGGAGCTCAGATAAATATTTTATAAATATTATATATATAATATATATAATATATGTATAATTATTATTAATATTAATTGCAACTCTTCCTACACTCTTAAAGGAGTCATGACCCACAATTTGCACTTTTCCACGAGAATCAATGTATGTTATGATTGCCTAACGATTATACACTGGCCGGGAAGCCGATATTTAAAAGTGAAGTGTTTGTTTACCTCAGGGTTTGTAAAATAGCCCACGTGCACGCGCACTCAAATACGAGATTTTGATTTCTTCCCCGTCTTGACGTCAAGACGGGGCAGGATATACCATATATGGACACCGCAGCAGGAAGCTCGCCCTTCCCCTCTCCCCCTCATATTCAGTCGAGAAAGACGCTGGAACTAGTGCACACGTGAGTTGCTCTGTGGTTGACTGCCAGAATCAACATGTAAATGTGTTTTCTCTACCAAGAACGGACCTACCTATCATAGACCAGTGGATTAAATTCATTTTTAATGAAGCGGTTCCTTCAATCCTTCCCACTGGCTTATCGTTACGTGTTTGTGCTAGTCACATTGTACGCTGAAATCCTTTACAAATTTGGGGCTATATCAGGCGAAGTTGGCATCGAAGCTCGGGAGAAGCACCATTCCAACAAAATTGTGAAGTGAAGTGACATTCGGCCAAGTATGGTGACCCATACTCAGAATTTGTGCTCTGCATTTAACCCATCCGAAGTGCACACACACAGAGCAGTGAACACACACACACACTGTGAACACACACCCGAAGCAGTGGGCAGCCATTTATGCTGCGGCGCCCGGGGAGCAGTTGGGGGTTCGGTGCCTTGCTCAAGGGTACCTCAGTCGTGGTATTGAGGGTGGTGAGAGAACTGTACATGCACTCCCCCCACCCACAATTCCTGCCGGCCCGGGACTCGAACCCACAACCCTTCGATTGGGAGTCCGATTCTCTAACCACCAGGCCACGACTTCCCCTAATTGCCTGCAATTAGTTTCAATTGCCTGCAATTGAAACGGTAAGACTGTGTTTTTATTGCTCTACTGTGTGTAACAAACAGCATCTAACTGCTAATGCGGCTATTGTATGCTATTGCGTCTGTCACTAGACAAATAAACGAAAGACTCGTCGTGAAGTAATTATTTATGTTCCCTGTAAACTGACTGCAAAAACGGACTTTTGACTGCATTATAATGATTTCTTAATTCAGAATATGATCAAGATTGCGTAGGTTGAGGTGTTCAGGGAATTTGCCAGTTAATAGTAACATTTAAAGCCCCTTAAGTGAACGAAATGACTCGAAAAAAGATTTGTTCATTTTGATGAACGAGCTTGAACAAGAGTGTTTTTTCCGCTACATATTAAGGCCGGTTTACGGTGTGTTTTCGCCTAGAAGGCTTTATAGAAATCTGGCATCCTACTGAACGAAGTTAAACTGAGAGAGAGCGTGGCGTTCACAGACACCAGAATGAACGACTTCACAGTAACGTTCATCAGGCAGTAATGCGGTACGTTCAGTTCATGTTCGCCCAAAATATGAACGAGTTCATGAACTATCGTTCAATGAACGCGTTCAGGCACAACACTGGCAGGAGTATTAGCTTCGAGGTATGGGGAATGGCTGCTGACGTACTTTGCAAAAAACAAATGACTGAGATCATCATGAATTCGGTTATTGTTTATTTATTGCCTAACGCTTATATATGAGGTGCGTCTAGTTTGTGTGTGTGTGCTGTGCTCGTCTTATATTTGTGTGTGTGTGCTGTGCTCGTGTCTCATATGAGTAACGTTATGTGCGTGAGTTCATATACATGTATGTGTGACCACTTAGTATATATGCAAGCGTGTTTCATATGTGTGCGTGAATGAAGTTTGATTTAAGCCCTAAACGGCGCCTCATACTTATACACTGGCCGGGAAGCCGGTCGCGTTCATTCACAACTTGCGCCATGATGTCATTTTGTAATGATATGCTAAAGCGTTACCTGCGTTGTCAATCCCCCCCCTTCCTGCAACCAATCAACGCGCCCCTCATTTGCATTATTATAATGACCGTCCACGACAGCCAAAATATCGCATCAGATCTCGCGAGACAATCATCATCATCATCGGCAGTCCGTCGTGTATCGACGATGACTGTCTGGATTGGAGGCTATTGTAGGCAAGCTCTCATGTGGGCTAGAAGGCCTGCTCTCGATCTACAGCAGCGATGGCATTTGCTACAGACAAAGTCTTTTGCTGCAGTGGAATAATGCCGCCTCTCATGAGCTTTCTCATTTTCTTTCTGACGCTTTTTCTCAACAGCTGCGACTGCTGTTTTCAATCTGCGCTGCCATTTCTCACGCTGCAGGGCCTGTTCCTCCCAGCTTTCCGGGGAGATCCCGGTGTTCCTCATATGCCTTTTCAGGGCATCTTTGAAACGCAGTTTTTGACCACCACGGCTTCTTTTGCCCTCTTTTAGCTCTGCGTAAAAAAACTGCTTTGGGCAGTCGGCTGTCACTCATCCGGCGCACATGTCCAGCCCATCGCAGTTGTGATGATGTAATAAGGGCTTCAACACTGACAGAGCCAGCTCGTTGGATTACCTCTACATCTGGGATTCGATCCTGCCATCTAATGTGTAAGATGGCACGTAGATGACGTATTTGAACTCGTGTAAGTATTTTGATATGCCTGCTGTAGAGCGTTAAACACTCGGTGGCATAGAGCAGGCAAGGAAGTACAGCAGCATTGTAGACTTTCACTTTTGTTCTGCACGAAATGTCGTGACAGCTCCAGAGGCGTTTCTCGAGAGAGCCAAAAGCCTTGGTAGCAGACTGAATTCTCCTCTCGACTTCTAGATCTGAGGAGTTTGTGTAGGTCACTGTACTGCCCAGATATGTGAAGGCCTTGACAGATTTCAGGGGCACTCCATGCACCGTCACTGGCTGTGGCTCTCTCATATTGTTGGAGTACAGTGGTGGTGGTTGATACAAAAGTTTGGTCTTAGAGATGTTAATGTTCAGTCCAAACAAGTCTGCTGCCCACGAAAGCCGGTCTACTATATGTTGCATGTCTTCAATGTTGTTAGCCACGAGAGCAGCATCATCTGCATAGAGCAGCTCCCGGATGCATAGTTCTCTGGTCTTGGTGGTTGCTCTAAGTCGGGCTAAGTTGAAAAACTTGCCGTCTGTCCTAGTGCGAATAAAGATCCCCTTGTGCAGATCAAGGCCCATTGAATCTAACACAGCTGTGAGATATAGCGAGAAAAGCGTGGGTGCAAGCACGCATCCCTGTTTCACACCATGGTTAACTTCGAAGGCTTCACTGGGTTCCCCACCAATGAAGACTTGTCCTTTCATCCCTGTGTGAAACTGCTTGATGATGTTAACAAGCTTCTCGGGGCATCCATAGATCTGTAAGACTTTCCAAAGAGTTTCTCGATCGACCGTGTCGAATGCCTTTGAGAAATCTACGAACACCACAAAGAGAGACTGATGTTGCTCCATTGCTTTCTCCTGTAGCTGCCGTAGAGTAAAAATCATATCAGTGGTAGATCTCCCTGACCTAAAGCCGCATTGACTCTCTGGTAAGACTTGCTCGGCAATGCTTTTGAGCCGACTGAGTATGATTTTAGCCAGAACTTTGCCTGTAATGGCTAACAAGTAAATGCCTCTGTAGTTTCCACAGTCTGCTCGGTCTCCCTTTCTCTTGTAGATTGTGACAATCAGTGCATCCTTGAAGTCCTGAGGTACACACTCATGGACAAGGCAGCTGTTAAAAAGTTTCAGGAGCTCCTCTCTGAGTACTCTTCCTCCTTTCTTGAGCACCTCTGAGGGGATTCCATCTAGACCTGGTGCTCTGTGGCTTGCTGTGGCCTTTAGGGCTTTCTCAAGCTCTTCCATAGTGATCTCATAGCAGAGGTCATCACGACTCTGGTGTCCTTTTAGCCATTTACAGGCATCTGGTTCAGCGGATCCTTGCTGGTTTAGCAGATTATAGAAATGCTCTTTCCATCTACTCTGAATCTCATATAGTTCAGTGTAGAGTTTTCCTCCATCTGCTGACTTGACAGGTACCACTGCATTGCTCCTTGGACCATTGATGGCCTTTAGCCCTGTAAACAATCCATGATAATCATGGTTGTCAGCCATGCTTTGCAGTTTTTCTGCCTGCCTACGCCACCAGTCGTTCTTTATTCGCCTCACCTCTCTCTGTACTTTGGCCTTGATATCAGCAAAATCAGCCCTACTCCCATTAGAGTTTTCCTGCAGATGTCGCTTATGCAGGAGGTGTTTTTCATCCAGCAGCTTCTGGATCTCCTCATCATGTTCCTGAAACGTAGTTCTACGCTGTGGGTGACCTAAGGTAATTTCTGCTGCAGAATAGACTGCCTTCTTCAGTGCCTGCCATTTTTCTTCAATGTCCTCTGATCCTACTGTTTTGACTTTTGCACCATTTACTGCAGATGACACAGTTTCAGCCAGTCTTCTGCAGTGCTCTTCATTTGCAAGCTTTCCAAGGTCAAGTTTTTTCGGGGTTGTGCCTTTAGTTTTTCTCCTTGGCACGGTTATCTTGTGCCTAATCTGACACCTCACAAGGTAATGGTCAGTAGAACACTCCGCCCCACGCATGACCTTGGTGCACATGATCTCATGAAGCCCGCTCCTACGGGTAACAATGTAGTCTAACAGATGGTAGTGTCCAGAGCGTGGGTGTTTCCATGTGAAGAAGTTCTTATCTGGCTGACTGAAGAAGGTGTTCGTGAGACAGAGCTCTTGTTGAGCACAGAAGTTAAGCAGGAGGTCTCCGTTGGTGTTCTTTTTACCTTTGCCAAACTTTCCAATGATTCCAGCATAGGTTTCACAGTCACTTCCCACCCTTGCATTAAAGTCACCCACAATTAACAGCTTGTGTTGTGGGGGGACTCTGCTTACAATCGTTGTCAGCTCCTGGTAGAATGCCTCCTTTTCATCATCTGGGTAGGTCATGGTTGGGGCATACACATTGACAATGGTCAGATGTCTGTTGTTATCAATTGGTACACATATAACCATCATCCTCTCAGAGACGAATGTTGGCAGAGTTGTCAGCTTGATCTTGTTGTCGACAGCAAAAGCCACACCAGCGTCTCTCCTTCTCTCTGTCTTCCCAACCCAGAAGAAGGTGTAGTTTTCCTCTTGCACCTGACCCTGACCCTCAACCCTGGTCTCTTGAAGGGCAGCAATGTTCACTCTATATCGTTGTAGTTCTTTTGCAATCTGAGCTGTTCTCCGCTCAGGTCTGGAAACTCCGTCTAGCATAGTGCGGATATTCCATGACGCAACAATCAACTTTTTACTTTTCCTGTTTCGATCGCTGAGGTGAAGTCCCGCTGGTAGCGGTAAACCAGCCAGGATATATTCTGAGCACGCTTTTTTTATCCCACCTTTTCTAGGGGCTTCCCCTTCTGGGGTAGGCAGTGCTTTCCCTAAAAAGGGCTGCCCAGACACTCACAGTGCTGCCTCAGCCCACTGGCACTCAGGATTCAGCGATGCTGCGACCATCAGCTATGAGCCGCCTGTGTGCAAGGTTTACGCTATCAGCTCCCAGCTACTTCAGCCTACTGATGTTGCGTTCCCCTCATCGCCACAGGGCTTCCACATACTCCTCCAGTCAAGACGCCTTGCACAGTGAAAAAGGCAGTTGGCATCGTGCCCCCACCAGACTGCCTCTCTGGACCTCCACGCCGGTTACCACGTGGTGCACAGACGTGCAACAAACAAGGTTGGTCGTGAGACAATAATGCCTACAGAAATAAGGGTCTGAGGAGCTCTGTGTTTATTTTTTTTCCACTTTTCTTTTTTAGAAGGGCCTGAAAGACTATAATACAGCAGTAGGTATCCAAGGTAATACGAGGGTATGACTCATTTAAACTGCTTATATATTAGCTTTAACTTCAAACAAAGCAAATTTATTTATATAGCACAATTTATGAAAAATTAGTGATGAATCCAAAGCAAAGGTAGGTGACAGAGGAACCTACAAAGGAACCTACAATCAGTCTTGCTCTCATTTAATTGAAGATGTTAGTGAGCCAGAGCTTAATGTCAGTATAGCATTAATGCACTTTGTCCCAAGAGCATGATTCATCTAGCCAAACAGGAAAATAAAACTGAAGATCATTGGCATAACAATGGTAAGACTATACTTAAAAAAAATGGTGCCCAAAGGAAGCATATACAAAGATAACAACAGCGGCCCCAAAATCGATCCCTGTGGAACACCACATAGTAAAGGAGCAGATATAGAAGAAAAGTGATCTAACTACATTGCAGCTGTCCTGTCCTTTAACTACGATGCAAACCACTAAACTGGACACCAACCCAACACGCAAGCAAATAAGAAGAATCTTATGGTCAGTTGTATCAAAAGCAGCAATTTGATCTAAAAAAACTAAAACAACATGTGATCCTGAATCCTACGATAATAGGATATCATTAGTAACTTTAAGTAGTGCACAAAGGGAATTTGAAGGTGCAATTGCACTTCTGACCTTCTCAATTTAGTAAAAAAAAAACACTAAAATCTCTTCATTACTTTTGGTTGATTCACATTATCGGAATACCCTTGAGATGAATTTCATTTTTGCATCCTTTACTGCCTTCTGATAGTTAAACAGTAATTTCTTTGACATCTCAAATTAAATTTGAATTTTTTTTATCTCTCTTAAATTTGCATTCTGCTCTCCTACACTCTTGTCTGAGAGAAGGGGTGATACTGCTTAACCAAGGTTGAGAGACTCCTTTACTCCTCAACATTATCTAAAGCATGAGTACACACTTATTACAAGCTTCAACCAGCAATCCAATATCATCCCCACCTGTGACAGTGTCATTAAAACGTGATGAATAGATTTCCAAAAAAGAATTAGCAGTTGAAGACTTAATAGTCCTAGCATAATATGAATGCTGAGAAGAGGTTAGGGGGATAGAGGTTTCTGTGGATAGCAGTCCACATTTAAAACAGTCTTGAAAAACAGTAGCGAAACAATTCAAAACGTCACAGCCTGGTGGTGTCAAATCACCCAGAGACATTTGATCACCAAGATTCAACCAGGTCTCAGTAAAAATCCAGCATATGTAAAATTAAAATGTAATTTAGAATAAGTCTCGTTTGATATGGAACATGCATTTAAGAGACAATTTATATTAGTTCTGTCTTTTCCTGTGGAGCATTGGCCATATATTTTTGTACACTATGATTAATACCATTAACACCCACATCACGTAAACCATTCGAAGAATAGCGGTGTGAGGTCCAAATGACCTGAATGACTTATAATTAAAGACTGTTTTATATTTGTCACATGTGCTGCTATGCAAATCAAGGCGCACCATGATGGAGATAGCTATAAAGAGTTATTTTAATGATCACTGGAGAATAAGGGCACATCCAACACAAATCTTCAAACATTAGAACTTAACATCAGAATTTAACATCAATAGCGAACAAAAACGGAACTGAAAAGACAGGGGTATTAAAACACAAGGAAAGTAATGAGGGGAATGGCAACAGGTGGGGATTAATTAATTAACAAAACGAGGAACAGAACTTGACCAAATAGGGATGACACAAAAGGAACAGAAAGTCCATGACTGTGACAATATTAAACTGAAGTTACAGTGATTCAGCTGAGTAGTTTATTTTTCTCTCTCTCTCTTTTTTTTGGATTTTCACATATTTGATTTTTGTTTAGGTTTTCATATACATTTTGCTCTAAATAAAATGTTATTATGATGCATGGAAATATATTGCATATTTGTGGAAATCAGAGCAAGTTTCTTCAGATAATAATAATAATAAAATTTGAGATGTTTTTAATAATAATAATCTACTAAAATACTCAAATTTTCTTCATATATTATCATTGAAATATTAGTAAATATATTATATCTCATCAAATGGAAAATTGTTATTTTTATTATTAATTGCAAATTACATAATCAAAATAATGTTATCCTTTTTATTGAGTAGTTAATTTTTTTGTTCAGATTTTCATTCTCTTTACTCAGAATTTTATTTATTTTTTACTTTTTTGAACCCCTATGGAAAACACTAATGGGGGAAAAAATCTTATGAAATCAAAGCCACTGAAAACGTAGATGATCAGCGTTGCACTCATCTAGCCCACAAGGATATAAGCACAAATCTTAGTCAATTCTCAAATGCAAATATATGAGCTTCACTTATCAGCTCACACTTTATTACTCACAGGGCTTTGCAGAAGACTGGAAATTCGTTTCTTGAGGCCGCTGGATGGCGTTGACTGCTGGGGAGACTGGATCATTTCTCCCTCCAGACACTCCCCATCTACAGGACTGTGCTGGACCGGAGTCCCTTTAGGGGTGGGAGTTCTACTCATCTTCTTTTTCCCAGTGTGGGAAATAGGAGAAGGAGGATAGAAAGAAAACAGATAAAAAGAAAAAAGATAGGCAAAGAAAGGAGCAAGCAAGATGGCTGGAAGGGAGCAAACAAAAAAGAAATACAATATGTAAATTATTCAGTTCTTTTAATTAAAGATCCTTATTTACATCATGTAAGAGTTTTATTTTACATATATGTGCATGAGGACATAGAGTATAGGCATGTTTGCATATTAATAATAGACACACGTGCAAATGCATACAGACAGGCCTGCAAATACAAGATAAGTATTTCTTAACACCACACCCAAAGTCACGTAAAAGCTGCAATAACTGTCATATATCCAAACAACAAGCATGTAGTAGTTCTTTATGTGCAATAATAAATGTGATAGATTAGTTTGCTTGAGGAAGCTCTATTTAAGATATTACATATAGAAAAGCCTTTTCTATCAAGACTAACATAGACTAGATTGATATTATTACTGTTCCAGGATGTATAACAGATTATTGATGGCACATAATCTAAGACCATACACCTGAATATATTTTATTTCTAGAAATCCTACTTACATTCACGTACAGTACTGTACATAAATGCTCCTTCAGCATGGACGAAAAAAAATGAGGGCAGTGAACTAGAAACATCACCTGAACTGAAAAATCTACTTTGTCTGAATTTATGAGTTTAAAAGGTGATGCAAATTTTCTTTTGTGTTAAACAATTTCTCTTATCCAGGTTTATCTGTGAGGCAATTAGAAGTAAGCCACTCATATGGGTTTAATTCTCAAAAGTGTAGACTTAAGTTGTGTGGTGCTTTCAAAACATTGCTCTGTTTGCTTGAACAGCCCAGCTTGGCTTCAGTGACTCAGCAGTAGTGTGAATTTGGAATGTAAATACAGTATGAGGCTGATTGAAAACAATTATTAGTGTTGTTGAGGCTATTACAATCAGCCTTACACCTCAGATTTTCATCTGATGAATAATAAAGCAGGCAAAAAAATAAAAAAATAGAATAATAATAATAAAATAAACTTGATGCTAGATTCTTTGACTCAGACCAGTAATAAAAACTCTTGGTAATAAATAACTCAAACACTCAAAAAAGCAATATTTTGAAATATTGTTACAAGTTCAAATAGATGTTGTCTGTTTTAATATATTTTTTAAATATATTTTCAGCAGCCATTACTCCAGTCTTCAGTGTTACATGACCCTTCAGAAATCATTCTAATATGCTGCTCAAGAAACATTTCTCATTACCAATAGTGAAAACAGGCCTGCAGCTTAATATTTTGAAGAAACATGACACATTTTATAGACTCTTTTATAAATAGAAAGTTTCGAATAGAAAAACTAATGTTTTAATCATCTTGGTTTTTTTTTGGAACATGATTAATTAGCATGCGAACTACAGCACTGACACATCCAAAGTGTCTGAGTTAAAACACTTGCAGTCACAGTATCTTGTGACTTTTGTGTGTTTGGTGGTCTGACAGGGCTCAGGTGCTCTGGGACCCCCACTAAAAGGTCCTCTCTCTGGGGAGACTCTATAATGAGTGGGGCCCCTTTGGATCCAGACACCAAACTGGCTCAGCCCTGTGCTGTCCCTGGATTGGTTTCAAGCACAGCTTTCCACTCTAGTGGATCCAAATTAATCATGTCCCTCTGCTAGAACAGTGATCTTTCCTTAGTCTGCATTCTTATCGTGAACCTACACTTTAATCTGAAAAGTGCTCAAAAATGTATACAGCTCTGGGTTCTGCTACAGCAGGATTTCGAGGTCAAACTGAGAAGGGATGAAGGACAGGTACATCAGCCTGTTACACATTGATCGGTCTGAAACAGAGTTTTTCTGACCAGTTCAGAGCTTTCACCCCCACTGAGAGACCTTAATGCTTGTAGGAAGTGGGGAGAAAGCAAGATGTATATGAGAGATATGTATAATGGTTAAAGTGATGTTGGATTGATTTGTAAGGAATCATATAATCAAGTTAATGTGTGGTCCTGGGTGCATTAACTTCTGCATAATGTACTGAGAACGCAGTGACCCACAAAAAAATTAAAATAAATAAAAAATAAAAAATGCATGTGTGATTTTAAACCAAATCTTGAAGTGGAAAATAATGCATTTTCATCAAAAACAAAAAACAAAACCCAATTTCTGTGCAAATTGTTTGAAATTTTAATCCCATGTTTGGAGTTTAAATCCCAGTTTCATACTAAATCCACACACGAACCAAAATATCAGTTTCAGAATCATTCTGAGGGTTCACTGACTTTTTAATTTATCTTTAACATTGTTAAAATCTGTATAGAAAAGAGTTTAAAATCTAAAAGGCATTTTTACAACGCCAAATTAAGACTGCTCAGTACTTGCACAAATTTCAGTGTAAAGAGCCAATGCCACAAAAGATAAACTTAATTATGCCTGCTCAGACCGTATAGTATTGTAATTGCTTTATAAAGGCATTTGTGTCACCTATGGGCAGCATAAGACTATATGTGTAAAGCCACTGCAGAGGCACTTCTGTCACATTTTAAGTGTAAATTAAAGTAAATATTGCATAAGCCTACATACCCCCAATTCCCTCAATAATACCCCCCCCCCCCCCCACCACACACACACACTTTTCAAATAATTCCATCACCCCTGCAGAAGAACCTCATGGAGAAAAAAAAGGGGAAAAAAAGCTAATTTAATGAATATACATTATGGTAATATCCATTAAGTCTTGATGCACTTAAATGAAGAGTGCCGTTTTTCTTTCTCTCTAGGGTTTATTTTCCAGCGGGAAAGACTCATGTGTCACGCCCACCTCTTCCACAGCAAAACACCACCCTCTGAACTGCTCGGAGGGGGTAGATGTAACAGCTGGTGACAAAGGCAGCATTTTAACTTCGAATGATACAAACAAAGCATAATAGAGTCAGTTATAGGTCCATTAATTTATAAAGTATTATTAAACGTGCCGTGTCTGTCCTTTTGTGCAGTAGCCGGTTCTCGCGCGGTAGGGCCTAAACGCGGCTGCCTAGCAACAACACGAGCCCCGCTGCATCAGCACCACCAGCAGCGCGGGGCTCAGCCTCCGGCCATCGGTACAAGAGCCCGCTCTGGAACTCAAGGATGTTGAAGGGGCCATGTCGGGATGCAAATCATAAACCCAAAACACCACAAATTATATAATCATGGACATTTTAACAGTGGACCAGGTACTCCAATATGAGGGATTTATAATAATAATAAAATAAAATAAAATAAAATAAAAAGTCTACACGAGAGCCAAAATCATGGCGTCTGAAAGTTGAATCATGCCTTCTTACAGCAAGGCTCTAGGGCCTCGGATTAATAAAATACAGTACGTTTTAATAACATTAGTGCATGAATATGTAGTTTCCATTTGATCTAATCTACTAACGCAATCCGGTTGCATTTTGAGTTTTTAAACCCCTCTACTCTTTCTGATCATGGTGTAATGAATCTCGTATTATATTCGTGTCACTCAATATCATTGCAATCCGGCATCACATAAACCGTACTTTCAACATGAATGTGATAGATGCGCGGAGTCCAAAATTCCTTCATGTACCGATTAAATCTTTGGAAATCTAAGATATTGACTGAAGGAATTGAGTGATGGAAAATGAAATGAGGCAAGAGATGCTTACCTTACAACATCTTCTCCTCTTTGTCCTTTACGCACACAGACGCTTTGGTTCTGCAATGCAATGTGTCAAAACAGCAGCATGCACGTATAAATCGACAGTTGGGCTTGTTTTCCAGTGTGAATGAAATCGTTTTGGGTCTGTTTTCCTAGACCTACGCATCCCCTCTTTTTTGACGTTTATTGCAGGATGGACCAGCCCACGACCACGCCTGGCAGATTCATGACCTCCCCACTGTCTACATCCACATTCTGCGAGGTTTGTCACGAAAGCCTCGAATATGTTCGACTATATTGGAAAAATACTGGGACACGTATGCAAAACGAGAGAGTCGGAAGGGTTTTCCACCTTGGAGCAGGGAATAGCGTGTTTTGTCGGAGCACAGATTATTTATTCTCAATGCTTTTTTCTGCTGATTGATGCAGCTGCGGATTAAAGACGCGTCCACTTGCGCCACATGCTGGCGGTTTTCTGATATTACAATACCGAGGCCGGGAAGTGCAAAACAACATTACAAAGTGTGAAACACTTTTACAAAGCTCGAGACAAATTTACATTTTGAAAAACATTTTTACCAATCATAAAACACAATTACATGGGGAAAACACCTTTACCAAGGACGAAACAAATTTAGCTTTGCGTGTGGTCGGTGTTTGGAGTTTCTAAAGGACGTGGACCAGACGGAAACACCGCGGACGTCTCGACAGCCGGACAGTGCTAAGCAAAGTAAGTTGTTATTTGTTTTTGTTTTTTTTTGTGTAGCAAAATGCTAGCTATCTGATGCAATGTGAATAAAAATCAGTAATGCTAATAATGATTTTTTGAGCAGCTTATAATTTTCTGTTTTGAAACGGAACTCTGTCAATTGCAGCAGAACAACCATGCCCATCATATCAAATTGGCAGAATATAAAAAGGAAATAGGAAAGGCATATTCCAGGATCACTTTTATCATTTGCCTAGAAAAACACTATAAAAGAGGTTAGTGGATCTCATGATTCAATATTTTTACATATTTTGATACTCTGCTGGACGATAGATAATGTTTGTTTGGTTTATTTTTTTTCAGTGGATGATACCTCAGACTCTGATTCTGAAATTGTCATCACAACAAGGAGCACAGCTGAATTCAATCGAGCTGACACTTTGGTACATCAGTTATTTCAAATTTTTTTTATAGTTATGTATGTTTGTATTTATTTATTAGATGTGCATTGGATTTTACGCATACAATCTTGGTCCTGGTCAATAATTTAGTGGAAAATGGTTTGTTTTGATTATTTTGCAGTAACTATTATACAGTAACACAGGAAACCATTCAGCATTGATGTACGTGGTAATGGAACAAAAATGGAAGCTGTTGAAAATTGTTGATAATTTTATCTGTTTCCTCTCAGGTTTTTGAACCACAGAATTGAAGTACTCCCAAACTCAAGAGAGTTTTACATAGTTCCTGCAGTGTTTTGAGATAGTGTTTACTTCCATAACAGAATTTGTTTAATTAATTTATTAATTTTTGATGGTGTAAGATTACACTACGCTGTGTATGTATCTCATAAAAAAATAGGCAAAGATATAGTGCTAACAGTTACTGACTGGGGTGTTTATGCCCCTTTTCATCTTTTTCAGATTGAGAATGCTGCTTCATTGGATGCTCTGCACGAATGTATGATGAGACACAGTACAATGTTACAGACAGCAGGTTGTCTGAGACATGTGGCTACTGTAGAAGAAAAGAGAGAAATTGTTTCAGACTACCTCCAGTGGTATATTATTGACCGCAACTCATCTGTAATTGACCGGTAAGATGATATTTGTAGTGATGAGATTTTCTTCTTTTTTATGTATTTATATAAGAAGTTTTAGTTTGAAATACCTCAGGTTTATCTTTGGTTTATGCAAGCATGTATATCCGTTACCAATTTGTCACCGTGACAGAATTTGTAACTTAGTGTATTTCAACTCATATGTGATGTCGCTTCATTCTGTGCCTTGTCAAACTACAGTGCCTTCAATTAAGTCTTCACACCTTATAGATTCAATTTAAAATAGATATTAATCTTTTTTCCTCATCAATCTACACACAATACATCATAATAACAAGGCAAAAACAGAAATTAGATCTCAGGTTTTTCCTCCTGACTAAGTCCTCCATAGAGTTCATGAGGAAAATCAGTCCAGTTACCCCTTAAAGTGATCCATCCACCTCTACTGCACATCTGGCAGCAGAGTGATGGTTTAAGGCTCACTTGATCCATAATACTCTTGATGACTTGTTGCCGTTTTGAAAAAGTGCGTGGGGCATGTAGACTTTGTAAGTGCACAAGCCACTCAGCCGTCTTTGTCATTCCAGTCTTCTGCTTCTGTGTGTAATACTTAGACTCTTCAAACCTGACCTCAGTCTTTCGGGGAGTAATCGAAGACTTAAAGAAAGTCAAAACATGGGCTACTGGGCAGACTATCTCCTTGATTGTGAAGGTTAGTTAGTTTTTGTTTTTTATAACTAGTTAAGAAAACACATGGCAATCAAAGCTTCAAGCAGCATTTATCGGGGTTCAAGCATTGCCAGCCCTTAAGCACATAAGCATCAAAAGACATTAAGTTTTATTTAGCAATAATGTAACCACCTAAATCACAGAAGGAAAAGGCCATTACAGGCAATTTACCATAGCCTTTTTGAAAGTTGACGATGATTGATGAATTTTGCATGCTTCTTTAGAATTTTATGTCTCATATGCTCACCAATTTTGGTGAAGTTCTGAGTTTTCGTTTAGGATTTAAAGGCTTTTGAGTGTTTTGCCATGCCAATTTTCTAAATGACCCTGTTATGGCTACCCAAAATGGTAAAGTTTTTTTTTTTTTTTGATAATTATTCATCTAGAGTCCAGAGAATTGTACTGCACTTGTTTGGTTGCGATTGAGCTAAAAATCAACAACTCGTTCGTGCAAGTAGGTTTCTAAGATGATAGCAAATTTTTGATGGACAATTTGATTGACAGCAGTAGTTCTTGAGGCAAAGTTGTTCAGTATGAGGATATCTATCAAATGATATGCATCATGTGATAACAGAACTGTAAAACTTATAATAAAAATCAGTACGATTACAATAGGGTTTCAGCTCTTTGAGCTTGAACCCCTAATTATGTATCGGATTTGTTTTTCTTTGCAGAAGGCCAGGCTGCTGTGTCTGTGGAAGATGTTTTGATGTTTGCAACTGGGCTGTCTTCACTTCCCCCATCTGGCTTGGAACCGCTACCACAAATAGAGTTCCTGGATGACTCTGCTTTCCCAATAGCAAATACATGTTCAAACTCCTTGAAATTACCACTCCTAGATTCATACACTTTAAGTCACAAATGGACTCTGGAATTCAAAATAGTCCAGGATACTATTTTATACTACAAAAATTTAATAAACACTTATTGATTAAATTTACATCACACTTAAAAACAATTAAGCTGTGGGTGACAGATTCATAAACATTGTGTTCAGACAGACAGCAGTATTCCACCACTACAAAAAAAAAAAACTCACTTTTTGAAAATATCATAGCTGAGCCATTTCTTTTGGTTTCATGTATAGTTCTGATGCAGACTCCCAGTTCTCTGGCTTCTGTAACTGATTGTGTTCCATAGCAAAGTCAAAGTACTCCTGCATGTTAGGGTCCCTACAAGGAGTCATTGACAGGCTAGCCTCAGGAAGGGCATCCAGTTCAGCCTGTTCGATTTGAAATCCGCACTCTCTGGAGCCAAACCTATGTTAAATAGAAAACATAAGCATTTCTTTTCATGTAAACTAAAACATTAGAATAATACTTTTATCTGTTTATAATCAATGTATCACCTGTGTGGTAAGTAGTAGAGTTCATTGGGCACTCCTCCTGGACATGCTGCTGTTCTGGAAGGGCGAATCCTGTGACTGTTTCACAGTCTCACACACTCATCCAAGTCCTTCTGAATAACATCACCAAAGCAATATCTCAGTAGGCACTGATGCTTATGACTCCTGTTGAAGTATCCGGCTTCTCTAAGGTCTGCAAATAACTCCATCCAGAACTGAGACCTATTGAAATTGATACAAATTGTAGTTATACTTGTAACTATATACACATGTTTGAATAATAAAATCAAAGATTAGTCGTAATACAATTTATGATCTGCATCTTTTGGTCATTCGATTTTCTTTTTTTTTCATTACTCGTTCAAATGACCAAAAGATGCAATGACCCTTTATGAAGACCACTCACCTTCCCTTTCTAAATATAGACCACCAGGACTCAATACGCTGGTTATTTCTAGATGAGCCGTACATGTGGCTGGACGCGCCAGAGTAGTAGTCACTCAGTGCCGTTCTCAGTGCCGCAATCAGTCCTCCGTCTCATGGGGATGACACCGAGGTTTCGCACACATGACATGAAAAAGTGAGCAATCACTGTTGGGTTATTGTTTGTTGGTCCACATTCAAGCCACAGTACTTTACGTGAAAATCCATCTATGCATCCCGATATGGCCAAACCGAATGGCTTAAGTTTATCAACCATCTGCGTGCCACATATAGTTAGGTCCTATTGAGTGGCCGGTTTACAAGTTCTTCTTGTAAACCTGCGTGTTCTGCTCTCACACCCTCGAGGATTAAGCTCCCGGAGCATATTCATCACATCATCACTCTTCACTCGAAAATTGTACTTTTGTTTAAGTACCTTCCACATGTTGTCCAGGTCCACGAAGTTCCAATCTGATGGCGTTACTCACGGAGTTTAGAGAGGAATAAGACTTTCTGCGGTACAACCCGGCTTCGTTCAGTTTACTTTTAATAGTCCTCAAGCTGATGTTTACACCGTGTAGACTTGACATCATGTCCACGAATACAGCGTAATGTGGCCCTCGTTAAAATATTGAACACATTAATGCAGTATGTCTGATGTTTCCGTGTGGTCCGCGTCCTTTAGGAACACCAAACACACGCAAAGCAAAACCGAGTTAAGCTGCTCATGTGTTTTCCACAAAACGGTCAAAACATCCCTCGGTCGCAGTCCATGCTCGATCACCATAAACTTTAAGCCATTTACTCCACAACACGAATTTACCGCGCTCACTAACAACAACACCGTTCACCGCATCACTTCCGGTGTGTGGTACATTCCCTTTCCGTGAAGAATCTGTCATTGTAAATTTGTTTCGGGACTGGTAAAGGTGTTTTGCGTTGTTAATTTTTTTTCTAAAATGTAAATTTGTTTCGTCCTTGGTAAAAGTGTTTTCCCCATATAATTGTTTTTTATGATTGGTAAAAATGTTTTCCAAAATGTAAATTTGTCTCGAGCTTTGTAAAAGTGTTTCACACTTTGTAACGTTGTTTTGCACTTCCCGGCCACCGTAATACCACGAGCAATTGGGAGAAAAAGAGAGAGAGAGAAAAAAAACCGCGGTGCTGGTCATATAGTTAGAATATCATCAAAAAGTTGATTTCACAAATTCCATTCAAAAAGTGAAACTTGTATATTATATTCATTCATTACACACCGACTGATATTTCAAATGTTTATTTCTTTTAATTTTGATGTTTATAACCGACAACTAAGGAAAATCCCAAATTTTCAGGGTCAGGATCTCAGAAAATTAGAATTGTGAAAAGGTTCAATATTGAAGACACCTGGTGCCACTCTAATCAGCTAATTAACTCAAAACACCTGCAAAGCCTTTAAATGGTCTCTCAGTCTAGTTCTGTAGGCTACACAATCATGGGGAAGACTGCTGACTTGACAGTTGTCCAGAAGACGACCATGGACACTGCACAAGGAGGGCAAGACACAAAAGGTCATTGCATTACTCCATGTCCAAGCACATTAGTAGAGAGGTGAAGGGAAGTAAAAGTGGTAGAGAAGAGAGAAAAAAATAAATGTTTACAAGCAATAGGGATAACCGTACCCCTGGAGAGGATTGTGAATCAAAACACATTCAAAAATGTGGGGGAGATTCACAAAGAGTGGACTGCAGCTGGAGTCAATGCTTCCAGAACTACTATGCACAGACGTATGCAAGACATGGGTTTCAGCCGTCGCATTCCTTGTGTCAAGCCAGTCTTGAACAGGAAATTTTGCATTTCCTTTGGAATATCAGGGTCCCAGAGTCTGGAGGAAGAGAGGAGAGGCACAGCACACAATCCACGTTGCTTGAGGTCCAGTGTAAAGTTTCCACAGTCAGTGATGGTTTGGGGTGCCATGTCATCTGCTGTTGTTAGGCAGCTTTACACCAGGAAGTTTTAGAGCATTCATGCTTCCTGCTGCGGACCAACTTTATGGAGATGCAGATTTCATTTTTCAACAGGACTTGACACCTGCATACAGTGCCAAAGCTACCAGTACCTGGTTTAAGGACCATGGTATCCCGGTTCTTAATTGGCCAACAAACTCGCCTGACCTTAACCCCATAGAAAAAGAGGAAGATGCGATATGCCAGACCCAACAATGCAGAAGAGCTGAAGGCCACTATCAGAGCAACCTGGGCTCTCGTAACACCGGAGCAGTGCCACAGACTGATTGACTCCATGCCACGCCACATTGCTGTTGGTATTCAGTTGGTATAAAAGGAGCCCCAACTAAGTATTGAGTGCTGTACGTGCTCATGCTTTTCATGTTCATAGTTGGCCAACATTTCTAAAAATCCTTTATTTGTATTGGTCTCAAGTTATATTCTTTTTTTTCGGAGTTACTTCATTTGGGATTTTCCTTAGTTGCAAGTTATAATCATCAAAATTATAAGAAATAAACATCAGTCTGTGTGCAATTAATGAATATAATATACAAGTTTCACTTTTTGAATGGAATTAGTGAAATAAATCAGCTTTGATGAGAGATAATATATATACACGTTAAAAAGTACGGCCTGTAATTACGCCATAGACTGCAAGCATACAATTAAACAAACGTATTTTGAAGACAATGAATATAGTATTTTTTTCACTGAAAAAAAAAAAAAAAAGGTCTAAATGGTTCAGTAAAACGTTAATCATTTTACTGAACCATTTTGTAGAAAAGTTTAAAGTCTTTCAGATTTCTGAATTTCTATTATGAATTCATGATTTCAGACAGCCACTAAGATCAAAGACAAAGGCTTTTGAACAACATCTTAAACATCCTTATGTCATATGCCTTTTACCTTCACTGTAGTTATATATATATATATATATAAAAAAATAATTGTAAATAACACAGATTTATAGGAGCATAAGAAAATGCCTTTCCACAATAAATTTTTAACTTTGTTTCCATGTAATTATTTTATATTTACTAGCAGTTTGAGTGAAATCGTTTATGGTGTTCATGTTGAAAACACTCATTCTGTAAAAACTGTGAAAACATTAAGATGACTATTTATAATTTATTCACATTAGTGAACAAAGCAAATAAGACAAACTTTATATGCATTTTCTCCCATATTTATAGGAGTTTGCACTGAGAAAATAAATCTCATGACAGCTCAATATCAAGATCAACCATCAATCCTCATCTTGGTTGTCATTTTAGTAATATTACTAATATTGGAGACAAAGGGCACGAACGGCATAAAGTGAAAATTCAAAAACAGGGAAAAAAAAAACAAAAACATATTGGTCAAAGGTACGAGGCACCAAAAGGTGTCAAGCTAAGACACCGTAGACGAGAGTGTGCTTGCTACCACAGTTTGTTCCGAGCCAACCTGAACAATGTACATTGGCACGACACACTGCACCGTCATGTTGTTGAGATCAATGTCATCATCTGCTCCTGTTGCCATAGTGACCAGTGGGGCGGCCACACTCACACCCTCAGACAGAAAGGGATTTGACGTCGACTCCAGGACCTGAGAATGAGATGGAGACGACTGCAACAGTGATAGCATGCAGAGAGACTTCAGAGGAAACCTGAATAATTAGTCTTGGGAAAAATTAACCCTAAAAAGCTTGCTGTATAATGGTATATTTTGTGATGCCTTTAATTTATTAGCATCAAAACAGGTTTGCACACAATCTACTACATGCCTTTTGTCATCTGTTTGACAGTTTAAACTGGTCAAGCAGCATGCCTGTCTTTTTTTTTTTAATGGAAGAAAAATATAAATGGTTTAGTATATATATATATATATATATATATATATATATATATATATATATATATATATATATACACACACACACACATACTTACTACTAGACTAAAACCGCTTCGGTTTACATAAAAAAAAAAAAAAAAAAAAAAAAAAAGGAATTAAGTGATATCAGGCTTTCGAAGAATCTCTAAAATCTGTATTGCTTTATACATTTTGCCCTCTGCAAAAATATAGAGGTGTTGTGTTGTTGGGAGATTTAGTGACTACAGAAATGTATAAGCATTTTTTGATAAAAATGTTATAAAGCTTGATTACTGACTTACATCACATGCTACCAGAATTTAAATATTGATAAATATCAAAATCCACAGCTGCACCGAACTGCATATTTTTGCTCAGTTTGGGCCTCTCAGTGAAATGAAGCGGCTTCCTTGCTAGGAGTAAAAAAACAACAACAAAAAAAAAAAAACCCCAAACCCATTTAAAAAAAACTTGCATTCAGATTGTAATATTCCAGTTAAAACCTTAGTTTTCTATGCGTTTTGACCAAATAAAACGCAGCTTGGTTAGGAATTAGACACTTATCAATTATTATTATTATTATTTTTTTTTAAATTCTCAGCAGCCCCAAACTTTAGAACAATGGCGTTCTTTTATATTGAATGCAATTACTACTCCATCTTAAAACACAATTTTTAGACTTTTAGAATTGGGTTAGGGTTAGTTACAGAGAACTCACATCCTCCATGTTCCAGAGATCAGAACAGTCAGTCTCCAAGCTGGAGTAGTTGATTCCAGTCTCCATCAAAACATCTGCATTCCCATTACTCTGCAAAAAAAAAAAAAAAAAAAGCTGTACAATATGTACATTTGAATGTTCCGGTTACATCTTATAGTACAAAAGGAAATGAAGTGTAATCCAGGACTGAATGAGTGACACTGCTATGCCCTGAACTCACAGTGGAAGAGGTGTGATTGAGCACTGCTGACAGGAGCCGGATGTACTCAGTCGCAGCCTTCAGCATGTCCACTTTACTAGGCTTTCGGTCTCGTGGCATCACTGGCACAATACGCCGAAGGTATGAAAACATGCTGTTCAGGCTCCTCACCTGAGTGGAGCAGCACAAGACAATTTACTGGCAAGATTACAGAACCCTTGACTCGGCTAAAAAAACAAAAAAAAACCTGAAAACGGAGTGGAAGAACAAACCAGTGTATTTTATTGTAGAGCAAGTGGAACATGACCAGTATTTTGACCAGAATAAAATTACACAGCCTCAGTTACTTAGTTCCTGGAAAAGGTCTTAATTTTATATAAATCAACTGAAAAGCCCTACACTAGAGCACAGCATCACAGTGAACGACCATGGACTAATTAAAGTGAATGTGCCACAATGCATCAGATTCAGATAAACGGAGAAAGTCAGCTAGTCTTAATTATACATTTAGTTCCAAATTGTATATTTTGAATCCTGAGAGCTTTACAAAGGAAACAATTATCCATTACATCGTAAAGGGGTTATGAACTGCTTTTCTTATTTTGTGCTGTTCTCTAAAGTCAGCTTAAAGATTTTTACATTAAAATTCTTAAAAAAAAAAAAAAAAAAAAAAGTAATAGGCCCCATCCTGTTCTTCTGTGGAGGTGGGGTTTAGCCTCACTATTATGTAAAAGTGGCACATTCTACAACTTCAAGCGGTTTTTTTTTTAAACAAGAAAGTATCGAGTTAGAATTTACAGGATGTTTTTAATAGTACAGTGACCTCCTATGTGAAAAGATCAAGGGAATTTTGATTTCTCCATTCATTACCACTTAGTTACTTATTAGTCATTAAACCAGATATGCATTTATGAAGGAAACTGGCTTAAAATGTTTATATTTTTAACATGTATATATTTTTATACACCAAATGTATAAAAAAATAATAAAAATTCTGAATTCTGATTGGTTGGCATGAATTTCAGCTGGGGCTTTCATGTGATTAAAGCTGCAAGGCTTCCTTTAAAGGCTCAGACTTTCATAAGCAAGCTCTTGAGTGGAAGCTGAGATTTAAACAATTTCTCTCCTCATAATTTGGATTAAATCAATACATATTTCAAAGAATGTTCTTCCCAGATTGGTTTGATACGGGCATTGTTAGTTTCAGACATGCTAAATAGAGGATTATATATATTTTACTGAACAATATGGTATAAATTTGTCAAAACAGGACTACATTAAGTTTCCGAATGCTAACCCATTTAATTTGTTGTTTTTGATGAAATCTTACAAGTTACACTAACTTCAGCTTGAAAATACTTCTACATTTTATAAATGGTGTTAATATAATCGGAAGCTAAATGTACTTTGAGAAACTCATTACTAGCAACAATTTTGTTATTAAAGCCAAGGCAAAATGGTCCCCATCTTACCCAAAAATTATATTCACATTTAATCCATTTCTTTAATCATTCAAAACAATTCTGGCTCAAATATCATATTTTTTGTGTTCCAACAGCTCTGTAGTACCCCATTTCCATTGGTATAAGGTTCTTTTCCATTCTGATATTTCTGACAGAGGAGGTAGATGAGGTATTTTTTTTCCCCACAAAGCTAGATGCCTTAGAAAAATGTTTGCTTCTATTCTACATTTATTATTGTTGTTGCTAAAAAAAAAAAGTTCTGAAGACATCACATATTAAAAGA
Organism: Carassius carassius; assembly: GCF_963082965.1. NCBI lineage: Eukaryota > Metazoa > Chordata > Actinopteri > Cypriniformes > Cyprinidae > Carassius > Carassius carassius. Next base: position 37,799,426 of record NC_081758.1, on the reverse strand, counting down.
ACAGCTTAAGTAAAATGATTTTCGTAATTTTTTCACTCTGTATCACCCATGTGTTCTTTGTTCTGTATTATTTGATCTTTTTTTCTTATTAATTATATTTGTGCATAAAAAGTAAATAAAAGGCTAATGCAGGAAGATGACACCGTCCCTGGCCCTGAGACTTTGAAGAGAAAATCCTTCAGGTGCAAGTTAAGAGATTTTTACAACAATTTTTCAGTAAAAACCTTATAAAAACTTGAAGCTTTTTTTTTTTACCATGTAGACAGTGACAGAGAAACATAGGCTACTTAAAATAAAAAGAGAAAAAAAAGCGTTAAAAAGGTGGCTAAATATCTCTTCGTCCGTTTTATCATCGTCAAGCTGCACTGGCAAAGTTATCCAGGGAACGTGTGGGGAGATGTTGTTACTTTTTTTTGCAAAACAAGCGTTTCAAATGATGTTTCCATCACAGAACGCCTTCAGAATGTAAAACAACGCAATAACTGACAGTGGATCTACAGAAGAATGAACAAAACCGAAAGCACCAGCGCTTTACTCGCCAAAAGAGGGCGGCAAAGTTCAAACGTGGAGAACCTTGCAAACACTCACCCGCAATCTCTCCTTTGCGTTTGCAAGCTGTCGTCGCTTAACAGCTTTATCTCGGTCCTCTGTATCGATATACTGGCCGTCATCCAAACGGATAAATTTACCGATACTCACGTGAACGGGAAGCGAAGGTTCAGAGCTCTCGCGCAATAAAATATCGCCCATAAGCTCGCGCTCCGGAACCTTCATGAGACCCACTAAGGCCCTGAACTTTCTGCCAGTCATGTCAGCAGACATTCGTGTAATTTACTTATTTATTTACTTTTTATACCTAAATGCTAAAGGAGACAATCGCTCAGCATAACACATAATCTTACACAGCACAGTCAAAGCAAGATATATGTAGAGATAAAGCTTTGTAATTGATCATATTGTAATATCTATTGGCCTAGAAGCTGGCCAACCGACTGATTAAAAAATTTATTTCAAACTAGTGCCACCTGTGCGACAACTCCACCCTCTCCTAATATAAGTAGAGCACCTGTCCTGTGATGATTAGGTGCAATGTCAGTATCCACCGCTAGATGGCAGGTAATATCTATGCTTGCATCTTTGAAAGAAAATACATTTACCGTACTGACTCTCTCTTGATGATTTTGGAAAAGACTTGTGATTGTGGTGTGATTAAATGTGAATCTCTTATTCTGCGAGCCGTAATGTTAATATTATTTGGATCTTTTTTTTGAATGGGACAGCAGGGCAAGTATCCTCATGAAGAAGTTGAAAAATTACACTCGCACACAGATAAGCTGATTATCATTCAGGAAATGCACTTTTTTTGTAGTTAAAAAAAATCTCTTATGAGTCAGTCAAGCAGAAATGCATCTTTCTGTTGAGTACTCATAATTATACTTAATAGATAAATAAATACAAAATATTTCTAGCAAAGTTCATTCAAAATAAGCGTGTATGTTAATGCAGAAGCCTGAAAAATGTAAACATTAATCCAATGTAAATTCAAACATCCTGTTCAGCTTCATTACCTTCTGGTTAGTCATAAAACCACACCCAGGTCTAACACAACTCTTTGAAAAGATAACACGATGCATCACCAGATTGTCCATCAAGCACCTGATCTGAAGGAGTGCTGTGAGAGTGAATGAAGTATTGTCCAATTCAGTTATCAATCTTAAAGGAATAGTTCACCCAAAATGAAAATAGGCTGGGAATTTAATCACCCCAGGCCTCAGAGATTCTTTTCTTCATCAGAACAGGTTTGGAGAAATGATAAATCACTAATTAAAACATCACAATTATGCACTTGTGAAGTGAAAAGTAACATGTTTGAATAAAAAGCAAATGCATCTTTAAAACCTTTTTAACTTCAAGGTTCCAGCTAAAATATGAGTCCTCTATCCATATTGCTTTCTCCATTGAAAAGGTTGTCTTGTCGGAATCAGGAGAGAAATATGCATAGATCATGCAATGTTAAAACAGCTCTAAACAAATGTCAGTGAATTTTGATCCGAGAGAACAGTAAGAAATCTATGAAAGTATAAACTTTAGTTTAAATGTGATCAGGTGAATAGCCTTTATGGTTCTGTTAGAAAAAAAGTTTGTCTGCATGTGTTAAGAGTTTACAAAATGTTTATCATATAATAGCGGTAGGCTATGGCTCAGAATCTGCCTCACCAAAATTTATGATTGAAAACCATTACTTCAGAGTTAATAATTTCTTTTTCTCAAAATGTAATTAATTTCTCTTCAGTTTGTATTATGAAAACACTCCTCAAAGTAGATTTTCATGACATTGTGAGCACCGTTTATTTTTTCTAGGAAACACTTTTTAGAAAATCAATTACATTTTTATTTTCAGCAAGTAAACCAACATGCCTTTGAAGAAACATTTTTATTATGTTTTATTATTAAGCTTCAGCACAAAAAAATATATATATTTCCAAACAGTTCTATTTATTCACATATTTGTTTAGCAGTCGGATAAATCATTCTCTATTGCAGTGAAGAAGAAATGACTAACAAATGATAAATAAAATTAAAATACATAACTGTCTGGATCAACAAAAAGCCAACACTGATATGATTATGGCACAAAAACTGAAAACAATTCAAAAAGTGGACCCATGTATTACAATTGTTCATGCAAGAGGTTGTAGGTGTCCTGACATTCGCAAACAATAGAGTCACATTTGTAGGCTTGGAATCTGATCAGCTGCTGTCTTACACTAATGCACCAGTGGGATGTCAGGAACTCAATCCATGCTAATCTGATGGGACCAGCTCTCTCCAAAGACATTCTGTGAATTTATAATCATACTAATTCACCGGCAATAAGTGATGTTGTGGGTATTTCAAAATTCTGCCTCAATGACAAGTGGAAACTTACTAACACTAGTCGGTCACTTACAGACACATATTTCTTTGTACAGCACCCCTGTTGCTTTGGTGAACCTCCCAAATGTGTGGGTGGACAAATACAACATTTGAAATCAAGACACAATGAAAAAGGTCGCAGTGAATAATAAAGAAGTCATGATGAAACTATTGCTGGTAATGCTATATTTTGCAATACGGTCTAAAGGAGATGTGCCTAGTTGCACATCTACATTGGGTCATGTTATAAAATATATATATAGTTATATAGATTAGTTGACAAAGCCCCCCATGTTATAAGAAATGAATTAATTATAAATTCTTCACATAAAACTCTAAAAAAAGTAATTTTCTTATGTTTAAATAAATATTAAGTGAATTCATGATTAAAACAAAAAGAAGAACGACTGCACCTCTAAAGACCCCTCTGACAAGCTCTTGAAGTTCACAGATGACACCACACTTATCGGCCTCATACAGGACGGTGTTGAGTCTGCTTTCAGACAAGAGGTTGAGCAGCTGGCTGTCTGGTGCAGTCTAAACAACCTGGAGCTGAACACGCTCAAAACACTGGAGATGATTGTGGACTTCAGGAGAAACCCCCCTGCTCTCCCCCCACTCACCATCATGAACAGCACTGTGGCTGCAGTGGAGACATTCAACCTGCCACAGGAGCTGCTGAAACAGTTCTACTCAGCCGACAATAACTGTCTGGTTTGGTTCAGCCCCAAAATCAGACATCACAAGACTACAGAGAACGGTTCGGACTGCTGAGAGGATTATTGGTGCTCCCCTGCCCAACCTTCAAGAACCGTATATATATATATCCCCCATGCAGGCAATCTACATTATGGAAAATCAACCCCCCCCCCCCCCATTGTGCAATAAAGATATGTGCAATAACCTTATAATTATTTGTTACCACCTACATCCTGTATTACATCTCTGCATCTCTATTCATATTCAATCAAACTTAACCCAACTGTTCATACATTTTTTTTCTATTCTTGTCCATTTATATTTACATATGTGTGTAATTTTATTCTCATCTTATTTTTATTGTCTTTTTTATCTCTGTGTGCTGGAAGATTGTGACACTAGAACAAATTCCTTGCACAAGCACACTTGGCAATAAAGCTCCTTTTGATTCTGAAAAGAGAGACTGCATTAAGAGAGACTTTATTAATTCATATAGCTATATATAGGCCTATATAGCTATATATATAGGTAGGTTGAAAGTCTGAGTGGCAGGGTCCCAAAATCTGTTTCACACATCTTCTTCGTGCCCAATCAGCGGAAAGGATCTCAGTGACGCAAGGCTACTCAAATTACTAGTTTGTGAAGTGGGTGGAATTAAGAGTGACATCATTTCGCATCATCACCGGATAGCGTAAGTCCAAGAAAGAGTTTGAGAAACTTGAAGAACATGAACACGAGCACAAAGTGACTTACAATCAGTTTAGAACACATCCAACTCACTTAAGAAGTTTAAGAGACCCAAGTTGACAGAAGACGATGATCGCCTCTCATTTGCTGGCATACTACTTCACTGAGCTTCACCATGATCACGTCCAGAAAGTAAGTAACGTTACAACAGCCGGCTCGCGCTAAAAGCCGGCTTATCAACATCTCTCACGGTAGGCTGTATTGACTTAATCAGGCCGATGGATAAGTGGATATCATTATCGGGCAGATACGATGTCCGTCTGTTTGTTGTTATTGTAGGTCGTTCACATCCTTTAACATCTAACGTTACACGTGTATGTGACAGCGAGGTCGGTGTTACGTCACTTAACACCAGATAACAGCATAATCCTGCTGATACCAGGCTCCGGGGTCCAATATTTAATAATAATAATAAAAAACAATTCAGGTGTTTTGGTTTCATGTTTCAAATTCCGTAGTATCGCGTCTTTCCCTTGCCGCACGAATTCCGCCGGTTTCCGCATTTCTGGAGCTCGAAGACACTTTCGAGTCGTTATAACATCATAGCCTATAGTTTGGGAGTTGATAGATGCTGCTTACCAATGATAACCTTGGATGGTATTCGTGTCTGTTTATATTTATAGTATATATCATAATTGTCTAGTAGTCAGTGTGAAATTCTGGTCTATACATTAAGTGATAATAAACAAATTATATCGGATGAACTAGCTGGACGAGTTTTCGTGGAGCTTCCTGCCACGACGTACCAAAACTGCCCGAGTGTTGCACGGAACCTGAGCCTCGAGCGCCCTGCTAGTCACGTGGGCCACTCCTCACGCTTCAGCTTATTCCACTATAAAAAAAACTTGTCTCGGACACGCACGTACACAATTAAGCGGCGACATTTTACTTCTGTTTTTTTTTTTTTTGCTGTCATGTCATGCTTCAGACTAGCAGATGACATCTCTGGAATTGCCAAAAATCAAAATCAAAAAAATCAAAAATCAGAAAAAAGTTATGTGATTTCAAATCAGAGTATGACTTTTTGTTACGAAACGGGGCATCATTTTCATTCATGTCTTCTGTAGAGGACACCAGGACAAACATTTTATCAATCAGGCATTTTGGGGACACATGTCAATCAGGAAATATGAGATATTCTTATGAAAATGTTGCCAAGTTATTACTCCTATTGTTACACTTCTTTTTCATTATGGTTTGCCCCAAGATCACATCAATATGCAAATTAGATGTGAAATTAAATTAAAAATGTAATTTAATTTAAATTAGATGTGATGTGATGTATAGAACCATTCTATAAAATAGAAATACCAATTTATGGACATTTTACATATTCCATAAAGTACAGAAGTATATCAAAATCATTCTGTTTAATCTTTCATAACATGGTTGAGAATCAACTTTGAATAAAGATTGGCTAAAAATAGCCGGAAACTTAAAAACTGATTGGTGAATGAAAAAACAACAACATTGTTCTTGTATTTACATGCCTGTCACGCCTATTATTATTATTTTTTTATATATAATTTTGTCCTGGCGTCCTCTTCAAAGGTCATAGAATAAAATATGAATAAAATATCTTTTTTTATTTTTTATAAAAAAACCCCACAAAACTTATTTTCTGGTTTTCAGGAGGATATGACGTGTTATGCACTAAAATGCTAAATTCTCTTAATCAGAATACAGTTGACAACATTGCTTTAGAGTGCTACATTTGCTGGGCAATGATTAATCGCGATTAATTGCATCCAAAATAAAAGTTTGTTTGGACAGTACAAGGACACATTATGTAAAGAAAAACTTTTATTTTGGATTAATTACAATTAATCATTGCCCAGCACTTATTAACAATATCAACTACCATTCTGTTTTGGAACTTCCAGAACTCATCTATGTTTGGTTAGCCAGTGGCGAATAGAAATGCACTCGGCTGCATTTCTCAAAAGCATTGTAAACGGAGTTGATCGTAGAGACCATAGGTGGCAATGGGTCTATGATCTACTTGCAATGCTTTTGGTAAATGCAGCCCTAGATGGAAAGTTGTCTGCCAAGTCAGCTTTTAAAGGGGAAGTTCATCCAAAAAAAATTACATTCTGTCAACGTTTACTCATCCCAAAGTTACTACAAATGTTTGTGCCCGCATTCTCCAACATTTTCAGTTCCATGGAATTTTGTCATTCCAACATTCTTCACATTTTCTTGTGGTGGAGCACAATCAGTGCTTTTAGGCATCCTAGATTACACCATGTCCAAAAATATCAAGATTTTCTAATTCCAGTTACTATTTTTCCATCCACTTATTTCTATGTGAATTTTCAAATAGCGCATTAAAAATGCTGGATAGAAATGCCAAAATGAACATAAAATCTTACAATATGAATAAAAAATATATGGGCTCAGTTCAGGTAAGAATAAGAAAATACACTGCATACACTGCAATAACACATGCCAAATGAATTCCTTGATGCACAACAAAAAACATGTGACTTTGCCTCAAGAGGTCATGTGATTGGATAATTGGACTAACCATGCACCAGTTTAATTGCACACTGTCTCAAATGTTGTTTTAATAATCCTGAAATGCCTGAGCCAAAGTCCATCATCAAAATGATTTGGTATAATTACCTTCCAGAACTTGGCTTTTGATCATTTCATAAAACATGACCATGGGACTATTTGGTAAAAGTCATGTAATATCAGCTAAAATAAATATTAGTTCTAAGAAAATCTGAAACTCACTTGTTTTTATGTATGTCTTAAGTGCTTTATTATTCTAAGGTAAGAGTAGAGTCCTGACCTTTAAGCGATTTTGAACATTTTGTTTGATTTTTTTAGGTTAATGGTTTATACAAGCAATTACGTGAACTCTGCTGTTTTGTTGCAACATCTTGTCTGTCTGTACGTAAAGGTAGTAAAAATTCCCCTGTGATTCAGATTCCTCTTTGATTATTCCTTGCAAACACTGACCTTCTTCATGTCCTGACAGTAATACTCATCTTGAGTTCAAGTGTGGAGAAATGTCTTGAGCAAAGCAAACGAGTTTCCTTTCTCTTAAGGGTCCTCTTTTCTTCAGCATTGTTATTGTGTCACTGCATTTTTAAACCACATTGAATTGCTGTATGGCCTTGCATGCATTGGGGTCGAAAGCAGGTGAAACGTGATGCTGGTGTTGAAATTGGCTTGCAATTGGAAAGGTATGGAGCTCAGCCCTAAATAGAATTGGCCTCAGTGCACAACAATGATTGAAGTAAATACTTTTTCAACATTTTTGTAGACCTATATTTGAACAAAGTTCTTAACTACTTTTAAAAAGCTTTAAAAAGGGTGCGTTTCCCCCCAGAGGAACCCTAATTTTAACCAAACAATCATTGTAGTTGAGTAGATTTGAATGGAAGAAGTAAAATAAAGAAAACTAATAGTATTAGTACTAATATTATTCTTTTATTAAATTAAAATGATCCAACAGTTTCAAACAGTTTTAAAATGGATTTAGTTTGAAGCAGATCAAATTAAATGAATCAAGTACCAGCTGTGATGCTGTTTTTGCTCCTGAAGTTTAAACCAGACGCTATTAAAATATCGCAATCTTAACGCGATAATTATATACTTGTTTATTGTAGCACTGCGTACTGTTACATACAGTCTAGGCATTGCTGTTCGGTCATTGAATCTGATATTTATTGGGCCATTTGAAAGGACCTTGAATTCAAGGTGACCAGCCTGGTTTACACCAGTTTGACTCCCTGTGTATGCATGTTTTTATATATATATATATATATATATATATATATATATATATATATATATATATATATATATATATATATATATATATATATATATATATATATATATATATATATATAATATATTAATTTAGGCTATTTAAAGTATATTTCCTTTTTGCTGATGTAGTTACCATGTACTTCTAATGTTAGTCAAAGTATCTTACTTTATTATGGCTTTTGTCAAAGTATCTTACTATATTAAGGCTTTTTTTTTGCATTGAATCATAATTCATAAATTGTTTTAATTATATATCACTTTCCACATAGATCGACGCAATTGTGTTGTTTCTTCAGTATTTTTGATAATAAAAAGTAAAGCATCTAGCCCTGTTAAATCCTATACATCAGTTAACATAGGTTGATTTGTTTACCATGTGATCTTGGCACCCTGCTCCTTTTGTTGGGCAGCTGTGTGGTGCTTTTGTCCCCCTGTGGTGTCAAATGTCATATTCTAGAAACAGCTTTTGAAGTTTCACTTCTCACTGCTTAGTATTTACCAAGACAAACCATTTGTCCTGCTGACAGGGAATAGTGTGACTGTAAATGCTGTCTACATACTATTTGTAGGTCCCTATCAGCTGTATGAATTGTGCCTCAGTATATGTGCTATTTAACTGAGAATCAAACCATTACTGAGCTAAAATTGCAGACAGAACTAGTTCAGCTGTCAATCATTAAACATACTGCCGCAGATCTCAGATAGAGAGAGCTGCATTTTCTTTACAAAACCTAAAGAGGCTCTTTCCTCATCTAATGTACTGTGACCGCAATCAGTAGCTTCTCTAGTGAAGTCACTATCTGACCTTTGAGTGAAAGCTAGTATGGTACATTCCAGCTTCCCTTTCTTGTGAAAGATTCTTCAGCTCGTATCACGACTGTAAGAATAAGCTGATGGTTTCATATTACTGGCCTTCAAAAAAAGCAGTTCTTTGTTATTGGCAGAGCCAGACATTGCGATTACATTTTGAACAAAACATAACTCTGTGTCCCAATGTTGTTATTTTATGCTGATGTACTTTAGTTTATCTTTGCCCTTTTGCTAGTGCTACCATTATCGAGTTTTTTCACATTTTGTGACTACTGCTGTGTTTAGAATAGTACTGCTTAATGCCTGTACTAATACACACACACACACACACACACACACACACACACACACACACACACACACACACACACACACACACACACACACACACACACACACACACACACACACACACACTCTATAAAGAACATTATTTAAAACCATTTAACAAACATTTCAGACTTTATCTGCACTATCTTGTTCCCACTATATTGCAAATATAAGTAATTTGATTATTCTGGGTTTAAAAATAAATAATTAAAAGCAAAAAAACAAACAAACATTATCTTAAAAACTAATGGAAAAAGTCCTGTCAGTATGCTTAAACCTAAAATATTTAATCAGTTAGATACTTTGTTTTGTGTGTGTGCTCTGAAATGATTTAAAATTATATATATTATTTCTATTTTGTGAGAAGCCTGGGTATTTCATGCTTGCAAAAAAACGATGAAGAGTTAATGTCACGTTGCGAAATTAATGAGTATAGAAGTGTAATGATATTACATTCCATATATATTTGTATGATAATGTGTATGTCAAACTAAACCAGATAATACATTTTGTGTTCCTTAGTAGTAAACAATTTATTTAACTATAGAAAACAAGCATAAGTTAAATTTAACAGTAAACTTGAGAATAGATGAAAACTAGAAAATGTGCATCAGTTTCTCACCCTTCACTTGTATTTGTTTTTAAGGTGGATAAGTTCCTGTATCACATGCGACTGTCAGATGAGAACCTGATGGATGTCTCCAAGCGGTTCAGGAGGGAGATGGATAAAGGACTAGGCAGAGACACTAACCCAACCGCAGCTGTCAAGATGCTCCCCACCTTTGTCCGCTCAACACCTGATGGCACAGGTGATGAGAATGAGATTTTGACACATGCTATTTTGATAATGTTTTCATCAGCCATATAAGACATTTGGGCTTTCCTTTTACAGTCCCAACAGGTATCTAGACACTTCAGCCACACTTAGAAATGTACCATGGATTCAGGTAAAATAGGCCACTTTTAGCCCAATTTTCAAAAAGTGGCCCCATTGAGCTGAATCAATTGAATTCCAGAGAATTTGAAAATGAAAAGAATCTCAAGCCACACCTGTAAACAAATAATTCAAGAGCTTTCTTCTGAACTAACGTCAGTTTGCCTTTGACATCCAACCAACTGTTCTCAAGTTCTCACAAGTGTGCACTATTTTACACTAGGGCTGGGCGATATATGAAAAAAAAAATCATATTTCATATTTCTCGATATTGTCAATTTTTTTACGATATTCAATATGTATCTCAATATGTTTGCATCTGCATTTAAATAATAATAATAATTTAAAAAAAAATTGTTGCAAAGATTTTAGCTAAGAACAAAAGACCATCTACTGTCTCTGGTTTAAGAGAAGCTCTGTGGCATGAAACTATGTTCCCACTGCCACTAAAAACACTCTCAGATTGGGAGCTATTTGCTGAAGCACACACAGTACACACACAGTACAGACCAAAAGTTTGGAAACATTACTATTTTTAATGTTTTTGAAAGAAGTTTCTTCTGCTCATCAAGCCTGAATTTATTTGATCAAAAATACAGAAAAAACAGTAATATTGTGAAATATTATTACAACTTAAAATAATAGTTTTCTATTTGAATATACTTAAAAAAAATAATTTATTCCTGTGATGCAAAGCTGAATTTTGAGCATCATTACTCCAGCCTTCAGTGTCACATGTAACATCCAGTCTATCACATAATCCTTTAGAGATCATTCTAATATTCTGATTTATTATGAGTGTTGGAAACAGTTCTGCTGTCTAATATATTTGATAAATAAAAGGTTAAAAAGAACTGCATTTATTAAAAAACAAATTCTAATATATATTCTAATAATATATTTTCTTTACTATCACTTTTTATCAATTTAACACGTCCTTGCTGAATAAAAGTATTGATTTTATTTAAAAAGAAGAAGAAAAAAAAATTACTGACCCCAAATTACTGACCAGTAGTTTATATTGTTATTACAAAATATTTATATTTTAAAAACAGCTTCTTTTTTTTTTTTTTTTTTTTTTAACTTTTTATTCATCAAAGTATCCTAAAAAAGTATCACATGTTCTGAAAAAATATTAAGCAGCAGAACTGTTTCCAACTTTGATAATGAATCATCATATTGATATGTGACAATGATCCTAAAAATTCAGCTATGCATCACAGGAATAAATGATAATTTAAAGTATAATAAATTTAACAATTTTTTAAATTGTAATAATATATCACAATATTAATTTTTTTTCTGTATTTTTGATCAAATAAATGCAGGCTTGATGAGCAGAAGAAACTTCTTTCAAAAACATAAAAAATAGTAATGTTTCCAAACTTTTGGTCTGTACTGGGTATATATATATTTATACATATATACATATATATATATATACACACTCTCTGTCTACATTATGAAAACTGGTAAAACAAATGAAAAATATTATAAATGCAAAACACACCTGATGCAAATTCTTTGCTCTTCATTTTCTATATGCAGAGTTAAACCCTGTTGTATTTTCTTGTAATTTTATTAAAATCCTGTGCCGACTAAACTGATTTGAACTTGTCACCTCGTAAGTACGAACTTCCCAGGAGGACTTGCATAGGGCACCAACTCCCAGAGAGGGCACTATCCCAGTTGCTCAAAAAAAACAAAAAACAAACAAACAAACAAACCAAAAAAAACCATGCGCCATTTTCCCATCCGCGCTCGATAAAATAAAACTAAAGAAAGTAAAAAAAAATAAAATAAAAAAAACGGCATAAAGTTAGCTTGATGTTGGACGTTCAAGAGTCTCAAATTTAGGTTACATGCGATATTGGTATACACTTTTCTAACGTCAGTAGCATGTGAGGAGAATGACTTACATTCATAAAAACAACTGTAATTGTTCAGGTGTCAGCTATAATGCAAAATTGAATTGAATGTTTGCTATTTATTAAAAGAAACTGTAAATCATATGTAAATTATGCTACTTTTTCACATGGGCTCAAACGCAAATTTGAAGCTCAATAGCATTTGAGGAGAAAGACTTGCAGTCATAAACAACTGTAATGTGTTCATTCAGGTGTCAGCTACAATGCACACCTTATACATTTTTAAAATATATTAAAATAATAAATTATAAATCATTTAGGTAAAAACAAGGCCAGTTTATCACTTTCAGGCATATTCCTGTGAAAGTTTTTTTTTTTCAGTTTCCCTTATGAAAATTACCCATGGTTTTAACAATAACACCACAAATCATTGTTTTTGTAGCCATGGTAACTGCAAATTAACCATGGTTTTGTTACTTCAAATAATAATTTACAAAAAAGTATTAATATACGGCCATATTTTTTGTTGTTGTTGTTGCTATAAAAACAGACCTAAGCCATCAATAGCCTTTAAAATGACTTAAAATGTATTATATAAAAAAACAATGAGGCAATAATGATTGGTTAATAATAACACTGTAAAAAAATACACAATGTAGGCAAATACAAAATAAACAATTTATGTACATGTTATTACAAATGCCTGCAAAGGGAGCCAAATGCCATGTGATTGCTGCTGTTACACTTACAGGACAATCAAATCCTTGTTTAGGCTACTGACCAAACATTTAATTCAAATATTCACTTAATCTTTCATTTTTTGCCACCTTTTTGCTATAAATGACACAGCCTTTATAATTTCTTCAACAAAAAACTTGGATATCACAACCCGTACAAAAATAAACCGTGGTTTTATCATAGTAAAACTGCTTAATTTCCTCTTGCATGATTTCTGAATGCTTGAGACTATAGAATAAATTAGAGTCATAATAAAGTTATAGCCATAGGTAAATGTCGAGAGCTACAATTGTAATTTGTAAATAATACAATTTATTAATTTACTTTTTTATTTGATTAAAGTTCTATTTTCACCCCTATAGTAGGTGTTTTTTCTCCATCATCATATTTGAGGATGGGGGGCACAACAATACAGTCCTGCTTAGGGCACCCATTTGGCCCTGACTTGAACACAGCATATGTAACAGCAAAGCTCTGATTCGAGGGATTCGAACACTTGGTATCTGGCAACTGCACTCATGAGAGTTCACGTAGTAGTGTAGAGCTGTCCGCAATAACATGTTCCGTTTTTCTGGACGTTTGGCGCATTATTTTGGGAAAGTATGCTTGAATTTTAAATATTTTCGATATTTACAATATTTAAATTTTTTACATATTATCGCTAATATTCGATATATCACCCATTGTACACTACCATTCAAACCTTGTGTTGAACAAAGTGTTGTTGTTTTTTGTGTGTGTGTTTTTGAAAGAATTCTTTTTGTTTGGAAAGAAGTTTTGTTTGGAAATGTTATGTAATGTAAGAGTTGCTTAAATATCCAATTACTTGAGGCCTTTGTATGTGAACAAAAATGTATTCCAAATACTTTAAATGGGTGAAATACTCCAAGGCACTCATACAAAGGTAAACAAGCCTTTAACTAACTGGGCTAAATCATTAAAAAAGTTAAAAGTGTAGATCTATGGGATTTGTGTAGCCAAAATGCATAGATCTACACTTTCATCTTTTATTTTTTATGATTTAACCTGGCTAATTAAAGGCTTTTTTTTTCTTTATCCGAGAGCCTAGGAGTATTTCATCCTTGCAGTTGGATAATTTACATCTAATCATCCACAGCACCAGTGGTTACGTGAAGAGACCAGAGCAGCATTCTCAGCTTTTATTACTTTAAGTTCCTAATATAACTGAGAAAAAACAGCGTATGTGTGTAATATTGTGAATGGCAAAGCGTTCATATCCTGCGGGAATCTGGTTCCTTGCAGGTCAAGTCCTGGGTGGAGGTATATTTTTGTCAGCATCTTATGGAGCACATATTGTTCTTTCCTAGAAGTGTTGTGTTCCTGTTTGTTGTGAGATGAAGAAACGATTGATCCAGCTCTCCAGGTGTGGTATTATCACTGGTCACTGTTCATGTGTTTGAGTGTGTGCTTGTCACTCACAGTGACCGACATCAACCCGATTCTTTCACTGTGCACACGGGATGAGACTATGTCTCAAGCAGGGTGTGAAAAGAAAAACTGTACACGGGTTCCTGGAAAGAATGCCTGTGCACAGAAATGTAGTCAAGTGGATGTGAGCCACAAAACGGTGATAGGAAGTGTTGCCAAGGGAACGATGCTGATCTGTGAGACCAAGGTGGATACATGTTCAAATGGATGTCTTCCATCGCCGCTTACTCAAGGACTTTATTCTCATGTTGTGAATATTGAGATGTTCCTGTTTGCTTAACTTCTGCTGAGATACTTTTATTGTGGCTGTACATTTACGCAACTTCCTTCTCACAAAAGATTTTGTTTACAGCGTTTTGTTTTTTATTGTGTCAAATTTAAAGTGAGATCTCAGGGTTGTGCGCAGGAAGCCTGATGTTGTACTGCCATTGCACAGTATAACAAGAGAGAAGGTCTCATCAATGCAAACAGACATCTGTCCTCACCTTGTTAGTTAAACAAGTGTTTTCTGAAAGACCTTTAAAAGTGGAAAGTCAGGTGTGTCAGGCATTTAAACGCATGCTAGGACTAGTTCTAAAGAGGTCATATCATGAGAATGCACAATTTCCACTGATCTTTGGAAATTCACTACAAGGTTACAGAAATCTGAACTTCCTTCCTAGTCTGAAAATGCTTTTTATTGAAATTAAGTTGCAAATACTCATTTTGAAACTGATTATTAGTACATGAACACAGAGACCATATGAACATTGTTCAGAAACGTGGCCTGTCCAGTCACAGGGAGGTAACCACATTTTAAGTTCCACATTAAATATTGTGATATTAGGATAATGAAGTCAAAGTGTTGAGAAACGAGTCATAACACAATGTACAGGCGTTGTCTTCCCCCTTGGATTATGGTGTGCTTGTTTTGACTAAGGCTGCACGATATTAGAAAAAGTGACATTGGGATATTTTGTTTCTCTGAGTTAGTGGGGTGATTTTTGATGAGAAGTGCCTCTGCATAGAAAATTCAATTAAAAAAATGTACACTGCCAAAAATTATACTAGCCCTACCATAATAAAATATATTTTTTCACCCTTTTCAATACTTTGGCAAAAACTATTACCTAAACTAATATATACTTCTGACTAGGGCTGCACGATTATGACAAAAATCATAATTGTCAATAATTCCCTTGAAATTGTAATTGCGATTTATCACAATTTTCATTGAATGATGTTGATACCATTGTTTGAAGCAATTCTAGCTGTTTTTTATATGAAAATAAACACGCTGAAAACACTCTTACTGAAAAACTTTTAGTGCTTTTCTATAGTATTAAGCCTCAAATGTCAACTATACATCGGATTGGTTTCTTCTTTAAACTCTAAAAAAGTAAAAATATGAATGGTATTATAATGTTATACTAAAACTAAAATTAACATAATGGGAAAATCCCTTAAGATAACATGTAGAAAGAAAAAAATGCATCTTAAGCATACCGAATAACATAATTGCCGCTTTGAATGATTATGTAATTATGGCATCCATATTTTTTGTGTGTTTGTCCATTCAAGCTCAAGTAGATGCGAAAGAGAATTTGCTGTCCGCGCAGACCATCAGTCAGAGATTTGACTCTCTGGTGCACGCTTTGAGGGTGTTTGTTGTAAAACATTATTGTTGTAAAATTGAGGTTATTGTCAGAACATTACAACTTTGTTCTTGTGACACTTTCTTTAATTTCAAAATCTGTTATTTTAATATAAATGTACATTTTTATTTGTTTGTAGAAATGGGCGACTTCCTTGCCCTGGACTTGGGAGGAACAAATTTTCGAGTTCTGCTTGTCAAAGTGTCCAGTAATGGAGAACAAAAGGTGGAGATGGAAAATCAGATCTACGCCATTCCAGAGAACATAATGAGGGGCAGTGGGACAGAGGTGAGGAGTGAGAGAGTGTGTTTGTACAACCCGAATTCCGGAAAAGTTGGGACGTTTTTTTAAATTTTAATAAAATGAAAACTAAAAGACTTTCAAATCACATGAGCCAATATTTTATTCACAATAGAATATAGATAACATAGCAAATGTTTAAACTGAGAAAGTTTACAATTTTATGCACAAAATGAGCTCATTTCAATTTTGATTTCTGCTACAGGTCTCAAAATAGCTGGGACGGGGCATGTTTACCATGGTGTAGCATCTCCTTTTCTTTTCAAAACAGTTTGAAGACGTCTGGGCATTGAGGCTATGAGTTGCTGGAGTTTTGCTGTTGGAATTTGGTCCCATTCTTGCCTTATATAGATTTCCAGCTGCTGAAGAGTTCGTGGTCGTCTTTGACGTATTTTTCGTTTAATGATGCGCCAAATGTTCTCTATAGGTGAAAGATCTGGAGTGCAGGCAGGCCAGGTTAGCAACCGGACTCTTCTACGACGAAGCCATGCTGTTGTTATAGCTGCAGTATATGGTTTTGCATTGTCCTGCTGAAATAAACAAGGCCTTCCCTGAAATAGACGTTGTTTGGAGGGAAGCATATGTTGCTCTAAAACCTTTATATACCTTTCAGCATTCACAGAGCCTTCCAAAACATGCAAGCTGCCCATACCGTATGCACTTATGCACCCCCATACCATCAGAGATGCTGGCTTTTGAACTGAACGCTGATAACATGCTGGAAGGTCTCCCTCCTCTTTAGCCCGGAGGACACGGCGTCCGTGATTTCGAACAAAAATGTCAAATTTGGACTCGTCTGACCATAAAACACTATTCCACTTTGAAATAGTCCATTTTAAATGAGCCTTGGCCCACAGGACACGACGGCGCTTCTGGACCATGTTCACATATGGCTTCCTTTTTGCATGATAGAGCTTTAGTTGGCATCTGCTGATGGCACGGCGGATTGTGTTTACCGACAGTGGTTTCTGAAAGTATTCCTGGGCCCATTTAGTAATGTCATTGACACTATCATGCCGATGAGTGATGCAGTGTCGTCTGAGAGCCCGAAGACCACGGGCATCCAATAAAGGTCTCCGGCCTTGTCCCTTACGCACAGAGATTTCTCCAGTTTCTCTGAATCTTTTGATGATGTTATGCACTGTAGATGATGAGATTTGCAAAGCCTTTGCAATTTGACGTTGAGGAACATTGTTTTTAAAGTTTTCCACAATTTTTTTACGCAGTCTTTCACAGATTGGAGAGTCTCTGCCCATCTTTACTTCTGAGAGACTCTGCTTCTCTAAGACAAAGCTTTTATAGCTAATCATGTTACAGACCTGATATCAATTAACTTAATTAATCACTAGATGTTCTCCCAGCTGAATCTTTTCAAAACTGCTTGCTTTTTTAGCCATTTGTTGCCCCCGTGCCAACTTTTTTGGAGCTGTAGCAGGCATTAAATTTTAAATGAGCTAATTAAGTGGATAAAAGTGTAAAATTTCTCAGTTTAAACATTTGCTACGTTATCTATGTTCTATTGTGAATAAAATATTGGCTCATGTGATTTGAAATTCCTTTAGTTTTCATTTTATTAAAATTTAAAAAACGTCCCAACTTTTCCGGAATTCGGGTTGTATATATATATATATAAATATAAATAAAAATTCGTCCATCAAATACTCACCTTGGTGTTGTTCCAAACCTGTTTGGCTGAGTTTTGAGAATTATAATTTTTTTGTCTTTTTAATTATGCATCATAAATAGCTTTGTCTTGTAGCCTTTATTCATCATTATCAAGTTTAAAGTGCAATCAAGTATTTAATAGTAGATACATGTACAATGCAATTTTTGTCTTTATGAATATTCTTCAGTTGTTTACATAATCTAAGAGTGAAGATATAGAAATTGAATTTATTAAAGGGTTTAACATTTTTATCATATTTAATTTTCATTGCAGTATAAGATATTGAAAGCTTTTGCCCACACGTGCAGCGCAGACATCATCTGTCTGCATGAAATTACTAATTTAGACAGAGCCCAAATTAATAACACATTGTGCGTCATGTTGTCATTTTAATTTTATCCTAGATGTATAAAACAGACATGTTTTTATTTTATATCTTCATATTCAAATCGGTTTAATTTCAATCATGAGAAATGAACATGCTAAAATTATGCAAAGAATATCTAATTTCTCTGATAAATGGTGGTCATTTGTGTATTATTAATTTATCAAACATGTTTTCTCACATACTTCATCCATAGTCTCTGTGCTATTCTGGCACTGAACAGTGCTTTAACCCTCTGCAATAAAGACTGTCTTGACTTCAATCATTGCAATTTAACCATAAGACTCCTTTATAAGTGTGCATGACTTGGAGATTGAAGGTATAGTTGGAACCCAGCTGGCAGAAGATGATGAGTTGCACCTGGTTCCTCACAGCCCATGGCATTATGGCTTTATAATTTCAACGTGTAATGCCTGTTGTGAGGAGACTGCACCACATGTTGATTGACAGTTCCTGTTGGATTTTCACATGGACACTTTTCTCTTTGCTTGTTTCCATTTTATTATAACCTGAAGAGGTGTTAATGAAAAAAAATAAATAAATAAAAATACAGTCATACAGTACCTGATGTAATCTGTGCTTATGATTCTGTAGCTTATGAAATATTTCATTCTTGTGAGAGGTAAATAACGCCTTTGGCCAACTTGCACATGATATATTTGGTTCTTCTGATCTAAGTTATAGATCAGACCATATACTTTTTGGCATGGGACACGTTTGAATGTAATGAATCCTTTAAATCTAAATTAAAAAGTCTTAAAATGAACAGTGTCATTTGATTTCTTTTCTTTTCCAGCTCTTTGATCACATAGCTGAATGCTTGGCCAGTTTTCTTGAAAAATTGGGCATCAAAGACAAGAAGCTCCCTCTTGGCTTTACCTTTTCATTTCCTTGCCAGCAGACCAAACTAGATGAGGTGAGATGCGAAGGATTCAAGGGAAACAAACACTAAACTTAGCAGCTCTTCTGTCAGAATGTCATGTTTCCATGGTTGCCCTTGTCTCTCGACAGAGTTTTCTGGTGTCTTGGACCAAAGGTTTTAAGGCGAGTGGAGTGGAGGGGAGAGATGTTGTGGGCCTGTTGAGAAAAGCCATCAAGAAGAGAGGGGTGAGTGTAATGAGTCAGTGTGTTCTGCTTTTACATTCACAAGCTATTTGTTGTCTTTCTTGTCCTAACGATGCGTGAAACGACTAAGGCAAAAGCTTCTTTATATATCTATGTATGTAATAAACTTGAATCCACTGATAGATGCGAATACTCAGTGGCTGTATTTACACTACTGTTCAAAAGTTTGGTGTCAGTGAGATTTAGTTTTTTTTTTTTTCTGAAACAAAGTATTGCTTGTTTTAATACCAGGTGTAAACAGGGTCAATAATGGAGTGACCATGTACAACATTTCCAGAAGAGAACAGAGAGAAAATAATTATTTGATTATTCAGAATTGAAGTGTGAATTTTCCATAAAGGCTGGAAAATGTACATTAATCTGTGATGTCTGGCGTAAATTCACCACTTGGTCCTCACGTCAAGATAATAAATGCATGGGAATTCTTACGTGTGATTCAAGTATCGTCGTTTTGTCTGTTTCTTAAGATACTTCTGAGAACAAGGACTTGATGTTGTGTGTCACAGTGGTAAAAGTTGTCATTCCATTCATCTTGATGTCACTTACAGTACTTGGCAGATGCAGGAAGCAAACGATTTGAATTCTGCTCTTGACTGCATAAAGATTTTTTGAGCCAACGTTCATGTGATTAATTTATGCTATAGCCACAGGCCTATTCTGTGCTCAAGCACACACATAAAGCTTGCCTAAAGCACTGCCAAAAGTAATGATTGTTGGGAAATACAGCATGGAGATATTTTAAAGGGTGTCATATGATGTTGCTAAAAAGATCATGTTGTGTATTTGGTGTAATGCAATGTGTTTATGCAGTTTAAAAAAAACGCATTATTTTCCACATACTGTACATTATTGTTGCTCCTCTATGCCCAGCCCTTCTGAAACGTGTCGATTTTTACAAAGCTCATCGTCTTGAAAAGCCAGGTGTGCTCTGATTGGCCAGCTATCTAGTGTGTTGTGATTGGCCGAATTCCTCAAGCGTGTGATGGAAATGTTACGCCCCTTACCAGACTGTGATGCTGTGTGTTCCGGCACAACGAGACAAAGACAATGAAACCCATTACAAATGAGGCATTTGTTGCATCCAGTGGGGACATAATTACAATCCGATTCCGATTCTAGGAGTCAGGATCCGATTCTAAAACTAATTTTTTTCCTAATTAATTCTAGGCTATTTGAAAGTTTACAGACAGTCCTATTTATGGGTTTTTCTTTTTTCCTTTATTTTTTCCATCTATTACTGATGAGATCACAGACGGTGGTTAGCTTTAACAGGCTGGATTCACACTAATGCACATTACTATTTCGATATATCAAATGTTTTTTGTCCTGTTTTGAAAACACAATCTGACTGTGTTTACATCAGTTTCGAATAAAAGTATTTGGAGATGCAAGTGCATCTAACTTCAGCTGTGATCGAACTTCAGGACATCAAACAAAAAGCACACATGAAAGTCTGTCAGCATGTGAGTTTCATGGATCTTATATGTACTGCATTCCAAATGAAATAAATTAATGCATATCTAAAGCAATGTGCATGTGTCTCACAGCGCATATCGTGTGCGATGAAGACCGCTGCGATTGTCTCTAGTGCACACACGTGCCACATGTGGGGAAAAACCATGCTCCGAATCGATTCTGAAATGTTGAGAATCTTTGAAAGGAGAATCGTGGTGCATCAGAGAATCCATTTTTTCCCACCCCTACTGTTAGGCATGGACTACATGTTGAGTTTTGGTTCATTCACAGAGACTGAGAGATCCGAAAACGTATCCTGTTTTTTACCCCCTTATTTTTACAAAGGCAAAACTGTTATAAAATTTAGTTGACTATTTGGGGCACAGCCCTACATACCTCTTTCTTTATTTGACCTTTTGTTAGTGTTTCAGCTTGGAAATCAAAATGGAAAACAAGTACCAGCATTTTCTTTTTTGATCTCTACAGGACTTTGACATTGACATTGTGGCTGTGATCAATGACACCGTGGGCACCATGATGACCTGTGGGTATGACGACCATAACTGTGAGATCGGCCTCATTGTCGGTGAGTCACTGTCTTAAATTTGCACACATATGCTAGCTGAGATCAGTGGGAAATATCAGCTAGGGTGGCAGTGATATTGTCAGACGTGCTTGCTGTGAATCAAAGGTGCTTTTTTCAAACATAGACCTTTTATTCTGTCATTTGTTTTGGTAATAGGTTGTGGGAATATTAGAGCAAACATTTCAGGCATTTTATTGCCTCTTTAGGCCTATTATTATGGCCTAACAAAATGATTTTGGCGGCATCTTCTTAATGCTAATTCTCAAATGAACTAATTATTTTGATTCATGTTCCCCAATAGTGTGTCAAATACGTGTAATTATAGAGGCTAGAGCAGATGTTCCTGAGCCTTTCACACAACTTGATTTGCCGTGCACAGTCTCAGTTATTACACTCTATTATTTGTATGTGCTTTCTCACATTAGATGACAAATATAAAACGCTAAATTTATAGCTGTACGTGGAAAAACAGCCAAAGTTCTCTTAGAGCAAAAACGGCTAGAGTGAAGCTTTTTTTTTTTTAAGCTATTAATTGTAATGCCTTCTATTTCAAATAAATTCTGTTATTTTGAACTTTGTATTCATTGAATAATCAAACGGTGTCATGAGTTCTCACAATTAATTACTAAATAAATGAAATGGGCTGTTTTCCTCATAATAAATGGTAAAATGATAATAAGGAGAATTGTTCACAATCAGCTGTAATACAGCTTTGCAATCACAGGAATAAATGACATTTAAAATGTATTAAAAATAGAAAACAGTTATATAAAATTATAAAAATATTTCAAATACTGAATATTTTATTTTAGTAGAAAACAAAAAAAATTACAATTTAGTGGTGTAACTAGTGTTGTCAAAAGACCCGGTACTTTGGTACCAAGACGGTACTGCCTGTAAAAAAAATGAAAATGTCACAGTACCAGGTTTCTTTAAGTACCGGTGGTACCGAGGACCCGATTCTTGATGCATACAGCGCTATGATTTCCGAAAAGCAGAAAAAACGGACGGAATCTCAAAATCCAATCATGATAATTAAACTTACATTTTAATATGGACAGTCACAGAATTTGTCAAAGTTACTGTTTCTCACACATGCAAAGAGAGAAAGCGAGAGTCTTACCATGCTGAATCGACATGCTACATGTAAACTATATTCTTTGTTGTCTTCTGTCAAAATAATGGAGTTCATTTAGAATTATTCAACTTTTTCGAACAAGCAGAAGATATGGCGCTTTCTCCGATAGTGGGCGGAACTTATGCGCAAATGGCAATTTCATTGGCTGGCGCTCAACTATTACCATCCCTGTTTTGATTTCAGCAAATTTCAGTTCGACCGAACACAGACAACGTGATTAATATTCATGAACCCAGCAGCTCATCAATCCATAGTACATTGTATATTGTTAGAATGGTAGTAGAATAAAGAATCTTAAGTTCAGTTAAAATGACAAATATGCATTCATACATGTTTATAAGTTTTAGTTCTAATCACTAAAGTTCTATCATTAAATAGTGATTAATAACATAATATAATGCTTGACTGACTGATTAAGAAGCTAAGATTTAAGAAGCGGTTCCATTTTACAAAGATAAGCTGATTGGAATCTGTGTGTGTGTTTGTGTGTGTGTGTGTGTGTGTGTGTGTGTGTGTGTACAACTAAGAATTTTACTAGCCAATGGCGATTATATTGCCAAGGTTGCAAGTAGTTTTTACATAAAGGCATTGTGCTAGAAATATTACTATTATTTAGTAAAATGTATGTTATACTGCTACTACTGTTTAAAAATTTATAAAACTTTATTTTTTAAAGAAATAAATCACACAATATTTCTTCTATGTTTTAATTTTAATAACAAATCCCCTTTCTTTACCAAAAAATAAAATGTGTTAAAATTTCATTAATTAAAGACAAATTATATTTGGGTGAAACTTGTTTTTCATACTGTTTTTCATAATTATATTGCTTGTAGAAAAACTTTAAACACAATTGTAAATTAGTATAAAGAAAAGCATTGGTTTTATTTTTAGTGATAAAGTGTGCTTTTTTTATTTTATTAGCGTATTTTTGTGTTTTGCTTTGGTACCGAAACTGGTAATGTGTGGATTTCATTAAAGAAATTGTGATTCAGTGTTGTATAGAAAATATTGAGGACTTTTTTTACTAATAAAACCAAGAAATGTGTTTTGGTGCTTAAATTGGGGAACTGATTAAACTAAAATAATTAAGGAAAGAAGGCTACCTATTTTTTTTTAAAGAGAATTAGCTAAATTTTGCAGTTTTATTTTAGAGGTGATTGTTAGTTCCCAGCATGCTTTGCATATGGCTGGATATGGAGAGTACATTTTGAAATTAAATGCTATTTCTCAAGTATTTTTTCTACTTGAGCTGTTTGGCTGTATATAGTCTTGTAAATGTATAAAATAAAATACAAACAGACGCCACTCAAAATCACAGACTTTTGAGAATAAACTTAAAATGAATGAGCACATTTCACTAATTATATTAAATTTATTGTGTCAAAGATTATTTAATTTAGGAGATTTCACATAAAAAAATCAAGCCTGAAAAACTACTCAAAAATATTGTGTGTAATATTGTTACCTTAATTTTTTAAGTAAATAGCTCATTAAATTTTTTGCAGTTAAATAAACATGAAAGAACATTTTGTGTAATTATTCGATCAGTGTTTCAACTGTGTAAAAACATAAATAAAACAGCTTGTAAGCAAAGTGACACGTAGCATTTCATTTACAGCTCATCAGTTTGCTATAAATTAAGTCTAGGGAAGAGCATTTTGTGAAATATTAGACTATATACTCATTATATATTACTTTGTATGTTAGCAATGACTTAATTATTAAATGTATGTTTAAATCTGTTATGAAACAAGTCGACAGCCACTGCATATATTTCAACAACAAAAAGAAACATTATAATTTAGAAGTTAATTTAAAAAATAACTTTTGCATTGTGCAATTTACATGTTTGCATACAATTTTCTTTTTTAAGTTTTGATTATTATAATTAAAAATAAATAGTAATTCAATTTAAGGTTGGTTGTTTGTTAATTGTAACCTTTTAGTAATGTAAAAGGTAAGGATGCACCGATACAGATATTGAGCCCGATAGTGCGCTCCTGTACTCGTACGCATATTCGTAAAAATGCCCCGATACCAAAAGCTGATACTACACAGTGTGTGAACACAGCTGTGTTCAGAAAAAAGAACACTGACAACAGAACAACAGAGAGTTGAATGAAGTTATTAGAGATTAAGGATGTCTATGGAGTACATGTAAGTAATTAATATAATGTTAAACTTTCAATATTCATGCCTTTGTAGCAGATGTAAACGAGCTGATAAGCAGAGCACGCTGAGTGGATTGAGCATGCGGCTGCACAGATGCATGAGCTTGTCGAGTGAATATCTCACACAGACATTACTGGAAAGTTTGTAGTTCGGTCGGATATGTCAAAAGCAAGCAAAACAGTGTACAGGTTACTAAAGTTATTTGACGTTAAGGAGAGCGAGAGAGGGAGTCAGAGAGCACACACTTATGTTGCATGATCTTGATTGTTTAGTGCATGCATTTGGATTAAAATTAAATCATACATATAAAACAAACAAAAATTATAAGGGCATTCCCTATAAACAACATTTATTTTAAACGTCAAGCAAACATGATTACAGCAAAAGTGAAACTGGCAGACTGTGTGAAACGCCCTAGGCTGGACCAATGTAAACGAGTCCGCGTATATTGCATGTGACGCAAGTTACATCACCAAAATAGTACGGGCGTACTCGTGTAATGTATAAGGAGTGGTTCCCTGCATTACAGTATTAAGCTGCTGCAATAGAGCAGCTCTAATGCGCCATTTAAATGAAAAGTGAAAGTAACAAAAACTTATATAATACATTTTAACAGGTATAATTATGTGTGGAAATAACTGAAGGAAATATCTGTTTGCTAACTGAAGCCAACTAACATGATTTCTTCTTCTTCTTCTTCTTCTTCCTCTTCCTCTTCCTCTTCTTCTTCTTCTTCCTCTTCTTCTTCTTATTTTGTCTCTGTACTCAATATTTGTTTTAAAAAAATAGACAAATGCTGTGAAAATACAGGTATCAGTATCGGAGAATACCAAAAAATGAAAACATCGGTATCAGAAACATTCTGAAAATAGTGGTATCGGTCCATCCCTAGTAAAAGGGCTCCCTATAGGTTAGAGCAGAAGCTGAGGTAATTTTTGCTCCTAAGAAAATTTTAATTATAATTTAATTTATTTAAAAAAAGAGAGCAATTTGTTCAGGAATCCACTGTTTAATAGTGCATTTTAGTTTCACTAAACTCCCCCCCACACACTGTACTAAAAACAATAAAGAACCATGGTGTATAAACTGAGGAATGTACAGAACCGTCATGTTTGTGTACCTTTTAAACCGTTTTAATGCCAAATTTAAGTGTATAATGTGTAAATAAAATGTTTTTTTAATTAATATTTAGTAAATAAAAGGAACTTTAACAAGTCTGTACTTAATCATGATTACTATCATACAAATGGAGAATATCCTGTATAGCTGGAGGTAGCTGTTTTTTATTATTATTTTGAAGACCGTTTTGAGAGAATACAGCAGGCTTAGTAGCTGGGGTAATAAAACAAGCTAACCTATTTCCCACTGAGACAGACCACTGTTGAGTGTACAATTGAAATATAATTCAACATCGTGAAGATATAATGAAGTAAATTCCCCGTCTGCACCTTTAAACACAATCTTTAGGATTTGAATGAATCTGTTGAATATGTGCTTTTTATAGTGCTTAGAAAACCAATAGGCTGTAGTTTTAAAGAGGATGCATGGCAGAATTCTTGCATTTGCATTCAGTCATTGCATTCAAACTGCATTGTATAGAAAGCAATAAAAATATACCTCCCTGACATTGCATGCCTTTAAGACATGAGTCGTCTCATCATTATGTCAATCAGTATTATATTCTTAAATATCATTTGTGTTTTAGTCTCCTACACAGATAAAGAGATAATGTTTCACAATCACAAATCATGAATTGGCTGCACTGCTCAAGCCTTTGTAAGAGTAATAGGAAAAAAAAGCCATGTTGCATTAGCAGGCTTAGGTTCAGAATAGACCCACCCAACATCCATCATACCTTTGACATTTTCTTGAACTTCCCAGTTTGTTATCTCCTTTAGTAGTTCAAATACGCAAAGCAAAGACAACCGATAGCAGCCATTCTTATGATGGGACGTGATGATGATGGATTTGCACTACTTCACCTGGCTAGACATTTTTCCCATCTTCCCATTGGATAAGAAACTATCAGATGATGTTTGTTTGAAGTATAGTTCAGTGAAAATAGCATATACAAAGTATTGATTATAGATAAGTTATTCTTTAAAAAATAAAGTTAAAGGAAATTTAACTCCAAAAAGAAAATTGTCACTAAATATTCTCCCTCATGTTGTTTCTTGCTGGCTTTACTATCTACTTTGCCATTCCTTAACATGCTCCTAATCTGGTCTCAACATGCATCGTGCCTTTGTCATTGCAGGACAGATTTAGCATGTTGACATGCTTCATTCATAATAAAATTATACGCTCCCCTTTCTTTCATTGCTCATGTGCATTGGCTGCTGCAGAGACTGAGTAAACTTTTTATTCATAATAAGTCACAAAGAGGTCCTTTACCCCCAAAGATTTGAAATTGCACTGTAGAGATATCGGAGCCCGTGCACGAATATTTGATATGGTAACACAAGCCTATATATCAGATTTCTTAGTGCTACATCAAAGCAGAAAATGAATTTGGACAAATATCAGGAAAGGAGGAGTTACTGTTTCCCACAGTCATGGAAAATTCCAACATTTTGAATTTCCAAGCCTCTTGAAAGTTGAAATGTAATGCTGTGTTGAAAAGTTATGTAGCTGTATATAGTTTATGTAAATTTCTGATTATTTTATACATAAGCATCAATCTCCTTTAATGAGAAATAATCTCCAGCAATCCCTATGAAATTCTTCTAAAAATATTCATGCATGAATCATTAACCACTGGAAAAACGGAGATGTCATGGAAATTCATATGTCAAAAAGGGTGGGAACCATTTTCTAGTGTCTCAAAGTGGGTCATTTGAATCTGAAAAAATGCTAGTTTAAAAGTCTGGAAAGGAAACGCATGGCTTGGAATAGAATAGCTTTTATAGTTAGTTTTTACTAATCTGCTGATATGACTCTTAGGGCCCTATCATACACCCGGCGCAATGCGACGCAAGATGCAGCACAAGTGTGTTTGCTAGTTTCAGTCCGGCACTGTTCGCATTTTCCTGTTCAGCAACACGTTGTTTAATTAACAAATGCATTTGTGCGCCCATGGGCGTGCTGGTCTAAAAAAGAGGTGTGTTCAGACGCATTACTGGTGCAATGCTATTTTAAGGAGCTGAAAATAGACTGCGCCATAGACCGACTCAAACCTGGTCTAAAGTCTGGCGCAATTTTATTTCTTTATTTAAAGCGTGTTCGTATAGTCGGTCCGCAACGCGCGTACACGCTGCTTATTAAACACAGGGATGCACAGCAGCACACAAACATGCCAAATATAAAAAAATAAAGGATTGCAATGCATAAGAATTTTTTGTAGGCTAATTAAATATAAAAATGCCTTCATGTCATAATAGATAGTCATCGCATGTATCAGAATCTATTTGTTCACACAAGAGCAGCTCCGTTTCATCTCGGAGACACGTTCTGTCTTTGTGCTTGCCAAATTCCGCCGTATAAATATCAAATCCGTCATGTCACGAGCGCAACTGGCTCTTAAAGAGAATGGGAGATGAGACTCTGATTTGTTTATTGCACGTTACGCCCAAAAAACACCCATTACTTATTAAGAGAATAGGGACACCCGTTTAGACCATGCGCCCGGGGGCACCAACTGTTTTTCCGTCGTTAAAATAGCAAAAGTGGATTTGGACACGCCCTGAGTACACCTGCGCCATGCGCTTTACACTTTGCATTTAGATCATTAAAATAGGGCCCTCTGTTTCATGCTATGACATTTTAATTTATTTATATGTGTAAAACATTTTTAATGTGGCTGAAGTTATGGGTAAACAAATCGTGGTGTGTTTTACAGGAACGGGCACCAATGCGTGCTACATGGAGGAGATGCGGCACTTGGAGCTGGTGGACGGTGATGAAGGTCGTATGTGTGTGAACATGGAGTGGGGTGCGTTCGGTGATGATGGCTCCCTGGATGACATCCGCACTGAATTCGACCGGGAGATTGACGCTGGGTCCCTGAACCCTGGCAAACAGCTGTGAGTGACAGTCCTGCACCTGACAGTTAGTGCCACTCCCGACAGTTCTTTTGTTGAAACAAATAGTCATTGAAGCCCTTTTGCCTAGAGGGCAGCTGTGTCAGCCAGTTGTACTACTAGGCAATTATGGAAGAAGTTACAAGGTTGTCACCATGGTAACAACAAGTACAAAGGCCTTGAACAATTCACACACTAGTGTGAACAATTTTA
Source organism: Carassius carassius (assembly GCF_963082965.1). Classification (NCBI taxonomy): domain Eukaryota; kingdom Metazoa; phylum Chordata; class Actinopteri; order Cypriniformes; family Cyprinidae; genus Carassius; species Carassius carassius. The sequence goes on along the minus strand of NC_081758.1, from coordinate 37,770,453 downwards.
GGAAAACATATGTTCCTGCAATAGGTAGAAAGAGTCATGAAAATATCATTAACTATGCATTAGCCTGCTTTCCTGATCATAGCTCATGGGTTTGAGAGTTTTACAGCTGCAGTCCCTACCTTAGTCATATTGACTCCACAGGCGCTTTCATTCTGTGGGTAAGAAGTAGCACTTTGAAAGCTTTGAAAATGCAGAAGTGTAATCAAATACTATGATGCCTTGAGTGCTTGTTGCTGAGCTTTCTAAATGCCCTCAGTGGTGGACAATGGCAATTGGCTAAAAGCGTCTGCTAAATGAATAAATGTAAATGTAATGTAAATGTAAATAAAAATAATACATTTTACCGACCCCAACCTTTGAACGGTAGTGTATGTGCGAACAGTATCATTAAAATATTTACAATGACAAAGATATTTATTCCGTTTAATTTAACAGAAGTTTATACTAATTACATAATTCCTTTATTCGATTATATAATTCCTTTAATATTTTGTAATATTGCTAAAGGGTTTTTCAGGTTACATAGTACTATCTTTAGCTGTCTTAAGTAAAACAACACCCCTAATAAACATCTGGAAACCTAAAACACATAAACAAGAAGATATCAAACCAAGTGCCATTTAATTGTAAGGAAAGACAGTAGTGCTCTTAAAAAAAGTGGAAAATAAAGATGTTTATTAAGTCTAAAATGATAAAACAGCTAATTGAATAAATATTTTTTTGTCACATTTGCTGGTCAGCATATTATTATTTGAAATGAATTTAATCCATTTTATTTACTATGTTGATTATGAATCATTATCAACCAGTTACATTCAAGAAGAAATGTTCATTGCATTTTTTTAAAGAATTTTTTTCATATTCTTTGTCACACTTGCTGCCAGCCTTATGGCTGAGATAAATTCTCGTTGCAAGTGACCCCAGTCTCCTCTATATTAATTACTTTCAGGGTCCCTGGATAATAATCATCATTTGTGTGAACATACCACCTCCTCCTTTTTTCACAAATATTACCCACACCCCTGATTACAGGGATAGTCCTCTGAAGCCACCTGAGGTTAAGTATCTCCCTCAAGTTAATAATAATGATTGGGGATCTCTCCAGTTCACTGCTTTCTCCAGTGTGGGATCAATAACCTCTAGGCGACCGTTACCCCATACGTCACACTGCGTCATGACATACATGTTCACCATGTTCATCGGTCTGACTTTATATGCTGCATGTTTTGATTTTGTTCAGGTTTGAGAAGATGATTAGCGGGATGTACATAGGGGAGCTGGTCAGACTCATCCTGGTGAAGATGGCCAAAGACGGTCTGCTGTTCCAGGGACACACCACTCCAGATCTGCTCACCACTGGCCACTTCCAGACTTCCTTTGTCTCAGCCATGGAAAATAGAAAGTCAGTACCTTTTTGTGCTTGTGTGCTTCTTGCCACACTAAAATTGCTGCAGAAGTAAGCTAAATCTTATAAAGTTAATGAATAAAATAGCTCAGTCCTTTTTTAAAAGGAATGGTCACACAAAACTGATTTGTATTTGATTTGGAGAATTACATGATTACAACACTTGCTCAAAATGAAATGGAACCAGATCTCATTATTATTATTATATAATAAGCTTTTATTATAATAAAAATTGGAAGTAGTAATGCTTTATTGCTTTTAAGCGTAAGGTTTGGGTTTAGCATTAATTTTGAACTAAGTTTTAAAAATTTGAAAAAAAATGATTAGTGACATTTCTTTGGACACTGCCCCAGAACTCAGTAATATGGAGTTAGTACTGTAACTTTTTAGTGCCTTAAAATGACTCGCTTGTCTTTCTGCCTCATTAAATGGAGCCCTCATCATGATGACCGATAGCTGGAAGTCAGTGCAGACCTGTTTCACTTCATCAATTAACTACCCCCATATTTAGTTCTTTCTCCAGCAAATCGAGCAGTTGAGACATCCGTGGGAGAACACCTGTGGTCTCGACAGAAATGACATGCTTCTCAAAAATACTGGCATGGGCTTATCTTAATGTCAAACCCGCTGTCAGTTCACAGACTGAGCACATTTGTGTTATGAAAGAGAGTTAAACTTTTCTTGTTTCTTTAACATTATGAAACCTGTTCAGATATCAGACTTTTTGGAATTGGAAGTCAGCACATTTGCATGTTAATTGAAATCTAAAACTATATTTGTTAATTGTAGATTATGAAAATCTAATTGAATCCAAGGCTGATGAAATAATGTAAGCTTGCTTGCACGTTCTTGGCATTTCACTAAATATCACTTAATTAAAACTGTTTTTAAATTTTTGTTACCAAGAACATAATGTATGTGTCTATATACAGGTGCATCTCAGTAAATTAGAATGTTGTCAAAAAGTTCATTTATTTCAGTAATTCAACTCAAATTGTGAAACTCATGTATTACATAAATTCAATGCAGCACAGAATTAAGTAGTTTAAGTCTTTGGTTCTTTTAATTATGATGATTTAGGCTCACATTTAACAAAAACCTCAACAAATTTGAATACTTCATAAGACCAATAAAAAACAAATTTTAGTGAACTGTTGGCCTTCTGGAAAGTATGTTTACATGAACTCAATACTTGTTGGGGCTCCTTTTGCTTTAATTACTGCCTCAATTCTGCATGGCATGGAGGTGATCAGTTTGTGGCACTGCTGAGGTGGGATGGAAGCCCAGGTTTCTTTGACAGTGGCCTTCAGGTCATCTGCATTGTTTGGTCTCTTGTTTCTCATTTTCCTCTTGACAATAGCCCATAGATTCTCTCTGGGGTTCAGGTCTGGTGAGTTTGCTGGCATGGCCATGGCCATTTAACCAATTTTTGGTGCTTTTGGCAGTGTGGGCAGGTGCCAAATCCTGCTGGAAAATGAAATCAACATCTTCAAAAAGCTGGTCAGCAGAAGGAAGCATGAAGTGCTCCAAAATTGTTTGGTAAACGGGTGCAGTGACTTTGGTTTTCAAAAAACACAATGGACCAACACCAATAGATGACATTGCACCCCAAAACATCACAGACTGTGGAGACTTAACCCTGGACTTCAAGCAACTTGGGCTATGAGCTTCTCCACCCTTCTGCTGCGTTCAATTCCTCCTGGGAAGTTCCTACTTATGAGTTGACAAGTTGTAATTACGACGTCGGGTGCGTTCAAGTCAGTTTAGTCAGCACAAGATGGCGGTGTACCTTCTTTTAACAAATTACAAGAAAATACAACAGGGTTTTTTTAACTCTGCATATAGAAAGTGAAGAGCAAAGAATTTGCATAATGTGTTATGCATTTTTACTTTTTAAAAATCATTTATGAAGCAACTTTAATCTGTATCGCATATAAACATATTAGTTGTTATATTGCAATCCTGTCTATCAATTTCAACTAAAAAATTACCATCAACAACAGATGTTGCATCCATCGATTCTGTCATGTTTCTCATTGACGCCCCCAACTTGGAAACTCTGAGCTTAAAGAAAATTCAGAGTTTCCCACTCGTTATTAAGACATTGTGGTGGCATTCATGTGGGTTTAACTCGTAAATACGATGTATCAGACATGACGCCCGATTCCTTCAGACGCTAGAACCTTGATTTCCAAATGAAACCCAAAACTTGCTCTCGTCTGAAAAGATGACATTGGACCACTGGGCAACAGTCCAGTTCTCCTTCTCTTTAGCCCAGATAAGACACCTCTGACGTTGTCTGTGGTTCAGCAAATCTCTTGACATGTCTGTGTGTGGTGGCTCTGGATGCTTTGACCCCAGCCTCAGTCCTTCCTTGTGAAGTTCACTCAAATTCTTGAATCAATTTTACTTGACAATCCTCATAAGGCTGCTGTTCTCTCGGTTGGTTGTGCATCTTTTTCTTCCACACTTATTCCTTCCACTCAACTTTCTGTTAACATGCTTGGATACAGCACTTTGTGAACAGCCAGCTTCTTTGGCAGTGAATGTTTGTGGCTTACCCTCCTTGTGAAGGGTGTCAATGATTGTCTTCTGGACAACTGTCAGATCAGCAGTCTTCCCCATGATTGTGTAGCCTAGTGAACCAAACTGAGAGACCATTTTGAAGGCTCAGGAAACCTTTGCAGACATTTTGAGTTAATTAGCTGATTGGCATGTCACCATATTCTAATTTGTTGAGATAGACTGTGAATTGGTGGGTTTTTGTTAAATGTGAGCCAAAACCATCACAATTAAAAGAACCAAAGACTACTTCAATCTGTGACGAATTTAATTACTACACAAGTTTCACAAATAAATCAACATTTCCACAACATTCTAATTTATTGAGATGCACCTGCATATCTACTTTGTGATCCAAAAGTCTGAGACCACAAGTGGAAATATTTTTTACTTTTAACAGATAAGATCAGCATAACAATTTGATTGGAAATGTCAGTGTTTTAATGTTTTAGCATTTAATTTGTTGTTCTTTCAATTGAACATGAATAGTACACAGAAACACACTTCAGAAGGTTTTTCTATAAAACCTGATGACTGATTTCATTCTTGTAAGATTAGATCCGAGAATATCAGATTTTTGGATCCGTTCAAAAGTTTAGGCTCGGTAATATTGTTTTTGGAGTGGTTTTGAACGTTTCTTGCTTGCCAAGGATGCTTTTATTTGATCGCAAATACAATAAAAACAGTAATATAGTGAAATTATTTATAACTTAATATATGAATATAAGTAATAACAAAACTACTATTAGAAATAGATTAGAAATAATTTTTAAATGCTGATTTGGTGACAAGGAAATTAATGTAGAAAACGGTTGTTAACGATTTATGAAAGTTAACTATTTTCCATCAGCTAAAGACATGTGATGTTGTTCAAGCCTCTGCCCTTAAGGTGATATTCATGCAAAAATCCAAATTAATCAAAAATTACTTTATCTTCTGCAGGAATAACGAGGGTCTGGTGAGTGCAGAGAAGGTGTTGAGAGAACTCGGACTGGACCCGTCCCCTGAAGACTGCATGGCCGTGCAGCGTGTGTGTGTGATTGTGTCTACACGTGCGGCCCATCTCTGTGCTGCCACGCTTGCGGCTGTCCTACGGCAGATTCGAGATAACAAAGCCGCAGAGAAATTTCGCACCACTGTTGGCGTGGATGGAACGGTCTACAAAAACCACCCACAGTGAGTCCAGTGTCCAGTACTAATGTCTTCTTTTGTATTTACATGATTAAATTCATGTATGGTAAATATTACATACCTATATGGTTGACAATGCATTTAAGGAATGCTCTTGAAAAACAAAATTCAACTTGCTCACCAATGCTGTTATTAAACTTTAGTTTTTACCACTTGTTTAACAGTTAAACTTAATCCAGTTGAACTGTAGAGAGAAGAATGTGAGCAGAAATGAAACTGAGAAAGATCAAAACAGCTCACTTTTGTTAGGGTTCACCACCAAAGGTTTCTCTGTTTCGTTGTAAGAGATTGACAAGATAATCGAGTGGTCACAGCTCGAGAAGTGACACCTTGTAAATGTGTATTTCTATTTTTGTGGATAGTTGAGGAAGTATTTTTGTGCAGCTTTAGGAGTAATCTGTGAAACATGATATACAGTACACTAAAAAACTGATTTTTCAGTCTGCTCTTTTACATCTTATTAGGTCTACTTATTTAACTGTTTGACAATGCTAGAAAAATGTTTGTTTACAAATTGACCAAGAATAATTACTGTGGCAAAATTTTAGATGAGAGCAAATGAGGGTGATGGCTTGTCAGTTTGTTCATAAACTTGCTGCCGAAAGCCCATCTCCCCAATAAACGATTCTTCCGGGATGTTGTCAGAGAATTTGGAAAGGCCATAAACGCAGCAGGGAGTTGAATTGCAAGGTCTTTTAACAACCACCTGCTGAGATGCGGCTTCATGCATCGATTGCCTCTGATTCCTCCATGACTATGGACATTGATGACTGAAAAATAACTGAAAAATTAGCTAGTGGTCATCTAATGGGTGCTACGCAACAACAACAACAACAACAATAATAATAATTCCCTACATTTTATATAGCGCTTTTCTCTCTTTTTTTTCTAGTGCTTTTTTTCTTCTTTTAGTGGGTTAAAAATTACAATAAATTTATGTCATGTATGTTGTCTTTTTTTCCCCCCAAAGTGTATATTTATTTATATTTCTATAATTTAAATAAATTATATATGTATGTGTATACACACACACATGCATATATGCTAAATTTGTAAGTTATAAATTATAATTTACATATAAAACAATTATTTATGTGTACTGGATGGATATTAATATATACATTATTATTAAAGTATAAATATAAAAAAATTATATTTAATAAATATTTAGTAAAACAAATATACTTTTAAATGATATATCGCAGAATTGTACTTAATTTTGCATGTATTTTGTTTAAGCCCTGCTGTGAGACTTCAACAGCTTTATCGCAGATGTTTATTTAATAATACTTTCGACAGTAACTTTTCCTCTGTGCTGTACAGACTGCTTGTTTGCATGGCTTATGTTTTATGATATTAAAGCTGTCTGCAAGCATCGACTTTAATTAGTTGGTTTATTTTAATCCAGCTTGACTTCCTCTCCCGGGGTGCTAACCCATGCATTCGTAAAAAAGGATCACATTCTGGAAATTTCCTGACGGTGTGGATTGCACTGTCAGAGATGAGTGTACTTCTCTCTCAAGATGCACCTGTGTTGATTGGCTGTGTGCAAGTGCTACCTCATGCCAGTCATGTGCACAGACATTGAGTGAGCTTCTTTTAGGTTGTGACACATTTCTGTGGCACCTGTATCTAGAGGCAAAGATTATTTCCTTTAAAAGCTCTGAGTTTGTTGTGAAACGTCAAAAATATGAATGATTTCAAGGGACATTTTTTCTTTAAAGGGACAGTCAGCAATAACAAGAGACTGAAATGAAGAAATACTCTGTAAAGATTTTACCGCCTTTATGCATATCTACAACAGTGTAAACTACTTCAATAATTGCAATGGAAGCAATCTAGTTTGTCACATTATCCTGCAGCATGTACTTCTGTTGCATGTAAAATTTGCAGCTGAAATGGTTTTCCTTAAACAAATGAAACATTTGATTATTTTGCTGCTAATTTATGAGCATTATTTAATCTATTTCGATTTTTTTTGTCCTTATATATCTTCATTCAAGTTTCATGTGCTTCTACTAATTTAAATGAGTTATTGAATCATATGATCTGAAAATAACTCTTCACATTAAGAAAATGCATGTAATCATGATAAAAAGGTTTTGTCCATTTTTAATTATTTTTATTTTTATTTATATTTTATGCATTTCTTTTTAATTATTGTTATAACTTATTACACTTTTAAAATAACCATTCAATTTTATTTTATATAAAACATTTATTTATTAAATTGTATTATAATTTATTAGACTTTTAACACAACTGTTTTATTTTATTACTTAAAAGGTAAATTGAAATGATTAAAATTAATTATTTTATTTTATGTAATGGAATGGAATGTAAGACCAAGGCTTACTTTTTCTACAAAAATTTAAAATGTCATTACCATCACACATTTTTTCAAAAACCACTTGAGGGCCATGATCAGAACTTCATTCCAGGATGTAAGGGAAACAGGTCAATTTAGCTCAAAAGGGAATCATTTAAGATTTTAAAGGGAATTTGAACAGAATCACTGTTTCACGGCTGATCACTGAGACGCCCTGTGATTCTCTGAACGAGCCGTTTAACATCAAATCTGCACTGGATATTAATATTCAAAGTATAGTGAAAACACTATATCAATTAGCACAGTAACAAGATCCCCAGTTTAAGACATTAACTTGTGAGCACAAAACACAAGATACTTCTCTTTTAAATATGAATAAGGCTTTATTAGATAAATCTAAGACATATAAACTAATATAACACATAAGCACACGCACTCACACATTCATACAAGTTGCAGGAAGATAGAAAGTTAGCGAAGAATGAGTTTAAGAGAACAAAAATGTGGAATCCCAAGTTTACAGCAATACGTGAAATAGCATGGACATGAACAGCCATCAATCACTTAATTAACCCTCGCACTGAGTTCCTCAATGAGGTTAAAATGATATTAGATACACCAGTACAAATGTGAGTCTGGAGGAGTTACTTGCGTCTCCTGTGTAAAGGGGCTCCCTTTGTTGTTGTTGAAAGGGGGTTTCTCGATGTTGCTGATTGGCTGGAAGTTCAGTAGTCGCTGAAGTGACGTCTTGGGAAGCCCGTGGTTGGGCGTTGGCTGAAGACGCGGAGTTGTGTGGCTGGTTGAAGTTGAACGGGCACTCGAGGTCATTCTCGGAGACATGGAATTACAATACTTAACTCAGAACACGAAACTCTCAAACTGAAAAGAAAAGAAACTAAAGTAAAAGAACAGAAGTAAAGTTTGACGAGACTTGGTGGTGTTTCTTCTCATTGTGGCTAAGTAGCAGCAGGCGTGCAGGCCGAAGCATGCTGGAACCGCGCTCAAAGAACGCTAAAAATGATGACTAAAAGCATGACTAAAAAGCAAATGCTAAAAGCCGAATTTGACGGTGTCCTGAGAATTTAAACTGGCCTTTTGGCCACACCTCAAATGTTTTCTTGACAAATTATATATTGTCTTTGCTCGGGGGTATCATAAATCATATGTTATCTTATCAAGCACATGGTACGAATTTTCCTGCTCTTGCAGGGTATAATTTTGGACATGATTCCTATAACAAGAATATGATACATTTGACAACAAACTGATGGTCAGGAATGTTTCAAGCTAACAGATTCAAACACATACATACTAAACACAAATATGAATCCTTAAGCCATCCTATAGTTATTAAAATACATACACAATATGTTATTATAAACATGATAGTCAAATGTGTTGGGTTACATATAAATGAATATGGAGTTAAGCAATGGACTGATATTCATTTATAAGTCTTTTTGAATTCATTAAAAGACAGTTCTTGTGCCATTCTCTGACAAAAGATGTTCTTTGGGGACCAGAGGTAAAAACGTCCCCTTAGGAATTTCAGTCTGGTTCTGCTAGGTGAGGGTAAGTCAATCCAAGGATCTTGTTTATTACTCTTATGGGTTTACATGTGCTGGTCGGCGTTGCATCTTGATTACTTGCCCCAAATTTGACTCTCTTCTCCGAATTGAAATTGTCAATAATTGTTCTAGTGGTGCTATTGTTGACAGAGTTGGTTGAAGAGCTGAAACAACGAATCGATTTAATCGATTAAAATCGATTGTTAAAATAGTTGCCAACTAATTTAGTCATCGATTCGTTGCTAAATAACTTTTATTTGCCGTAAGCGGCTCATTTCGTGCATATTTCAAATCTGCAGTGACCAAAGTGTGGCAGTAATGAGCCACCGGAGGTACTTAGCCAGTACAGCAGGAGAAGTAGCGAATAGCCAATAGCTGGCCTCGTTTTATGTCACGTGCTTCCCGAACAGCGTCTCTGCAGCATTCAGCGTGATGTGGGAGTACTTTACTTTGAGCCTTCAAAAAAGAAGAGTAACCTGTAAACTCTGCACTACTGAACTGTTTCCAACACCGCACCGCATCGAGTTAAAACATTTCAACTTTTCAGAATGCCGCAAGCTCACCGCGGGTCATGTGACAAGAACTAACCAATCAGCTTCATCCTTTCCCGTAACAACGTTAAAAGCTCAGTCAAGATGAAAGGAACAGCTGATCATAGTTGTATATGGATTTCCATTTTGAAATAAATTTAGTAGCAGAGCTACTGCAAGCGATTTTTTGAGCTGCAAATCCATTTATCCTTTGCTGAAATTTCCGCGTCTTCAAGGAGAGAGCACGTCATGGTTGCTTAGCAAAGGCAGATGCCTCAGGGGCGCTTCTGCCCGAGCGCTTTGGAAAGAAGGAGAAAGCGGTGCGCCTATCGTTTTCCACGCGTTTTTCGGCGCGATTTGTGAACGGCCCCTAAAAGACTTTCATTTGTGCAGGTCTCCAGTACAATGTTGTTTGCAAATGTTTAGTCGTAAAAGCTGATAACATTGCTTTTTAACAGTTAACATTTAAAGCTTTACAAACATGTTCTGTGATCAGTTTGTCGTTTACCAGTTCAAAATTCAGTCGTGCAGCCTAATTATGACTGAATGAGAGAGGTAAATGTTTAAAGATATTTGAAATGCACTTTTTTTCTAAGTATTCACTGCTCTTTTTCACACAGCAGGTTTTTTGTGTGTCCAATTTTTTTTTCTGGACAACCTTCAGATGGATTTTACTTTAAATTGTGAGTTCCATTCAGGTTTCATGCCATTGGCACTTTTTTCGAAGGATTGTTTAAAATTTCACAGCAAAAGCTATAAAGCTGTTTCCCAGTAAATAATAAAATACAATGCACTGCAATTTTATTGCATTTTATCCTTATTCTTCGTGAAAATATGTTCTGAAAGATTCCTTAATAAGCTTTGTTCGGGATGTTAAACTACTTTAGGAGCTCTAAGGACTGCCATGGTGAAAACATTATTTGAAATCTCCTTGTGAAATTTGCTAGAGTATGGGTCAGTGTTCTGATTGCAGAAGAGTTCGACAAAGGATTACTAACACAATAAAACAACTCCAGGTATATTTTTGATGAGGATATGACAGTGCAAAATGGTTAAAATCTCTTAAAAATCTATGCTGAAGGATAAAGACCATTTATTAATAATTTACTTGGGGGAAAAATGGAAAAAACTAAAATAAGTACATAAACCGATTAATCGATTAATCGTAAAAAATAATCGACAGATTAATCGATTATCAAAATAATCGTTAGTTGCAGCCCTAGTTATCTTGCTTCTGGCTCTGACACTAGGAATGATTAACAACCTCCTGTTGCCTTTCTGGGGAATTCGGCTCTTGTTTCAACCACGGTCCTGATCAACTTTTTAATTTGTCTGGTTCGGGTCTGATACGCTACAAGGACATGATAAATGTTTTTTAAGTTTTTAAGTTTATGTAATTTTATTAACTGAACAATCACCGAACAACAATTGCAAACATTGCATCACTGCCCAGAGCAGTAATTCTCAGATCTTTAAATGTAACATTCAACCTCCTATTTTATTATAAACTAATGTCATTTATTTCCCGTGCCCCTTCTTTTCCTTCTTTTGTGCATCATTCACCTTTTCCTTACTTGTTCTCACTTTGCATTTGAGCCCTTTTCTCTCTCACCCACACACTTGTTTGTTCTCTGGCTTTTTTTCTGAAGGTTTGCCCGCCGACTGAATAAGATGGTGCGGTTATTGGTGCCTGACTGTGACGTGCGTTTCTTGCGCTCTGAGGATGGCAGTGGTAAGGGGGCTGCCATGGTTACAGCTGTGGCATACCGGTTGGCAAAGCAGCATGCAGAGCGTCAGCGTATCCTGAATACCCTGCGTCTCAATCGGGATCAACTCCTGGAGGTGAAAAAAAGGATGGAGGGGGAGATGAACCGAGGCTTGGCTAAAAAAACACATGCCACGGCAACTGTCAAAATGCTGCCCACCTTTGTACGCTCCACACCGGATGGAACAGGTTAGAGTGAGAAACACAGAGTTTTAACTTATTTTAGTTAACCCAAAAAGAAAGTTCTATCATCTTTTATTCACCCCTTTATGTTCCAAATCTACGGACCCCCTTAAGGGACATGGTGGTAGAAAAATACAGGTTGGGAGGATTTAAAAAAAAAAATATATATTTTGTGTTCTCTAGCAAAACTTTTGCAATTCCCCCGAGTGAACACAAATTAACTCAGGGGAATGCAAATGTTTTGCGACAGAATGCAATGTATTTTTCCCACCACCATGTGACTTTAGGGGCACCAGTTCATAATGAGCATGAAAGCACCATAATAGTGCTCCATGCACTATATTCCTGAAGTCATATATGATATGATATAGGTATACTGAATCATATAATATTATATAGCTAAGTATGAAGAACAGACTGGAAAGTACTGCAAGCCATTCAGGATCCAATAATAACATTTATTTATTCAATTAATCTAAAGAAAATTTATTCTCTTTTTCTTTTTTCTCAAACAACAGAGGAAAAAAAATCTTCTTTTTTTCTTTCTTTTTTATTATATGAATTCTGGACATGCATGTGGACTATGTCCTAGCTGTGGTGGATTTCTTTTTTTTTTTTTTTGTTATCTTTTGAAACCCATTGACAGTTATTGCCACTATGATTCTTTCACAGCTGTTAAAAGTTATGCTTATGTGCTTCGTGGAAAAAATAACAGAAAAAGCTTTTAAGATCAGATCACGAATGGGGATGTATTTCATGCAAAATAAAATGTCATTTCATCTTGCCAAAAAAAATCAAGGAAGATCTGGAGGGAAAGTGTTTGAATATAAATTGCAGTGCATAATACATCTTATTTTGATTCAAGCTTGCTTTGAATGACGGCAATTTCTGAGAATGTTTTCCATGCTTTTTTTGGTGCTTTTTTTGTGGGCAGAGACAAATCATATAAAGCAGCGAGTAGATACAGAGTATATATATATATATATATATATATATATATACACGTGTATGTATGTGTGTATATGTATATGTATATGTATATATATATGTGTGTGTGTGTGTGTGTGTGTGTGTGTGCAGAGGTGGGTAGTAACGAGTTACATTTACTTCGTTACATTTACTTGAGTAATTTTTTGGGGTAACTAATACTTTTCGGAGTATATTTAAAGATGGGTACTTTATACTCTTACTTGAGTAAATTTTTGGGGAAAAATCTGTACTTTTACTTCGTTACTGTGGGCGACGCTGCTCTCGTTACTTTATCTTAATGCAGTATGTTATAAATGCTTCAGTTTATTCCAAACGCGACGTCTACTTTTCTCTGGGCAATGAGCGATGCCCATTCGCGAATGATTCATTTGAGTCAATTCTGTTCAAAGGCTTGATCAAACCAATTGGCAAACGAGTGAATTGGTTCATGAATCAGTTTGAATGAGTCGTTCAGTTCCCTGCCGCACGCGCTGAGCATCTGAAGTGGTTCACTCAGAGTTGTAACGTTTAACATCAGCAGCGTTGAAAACGTGGCTATGGAACTGCACTGAATTGAAAGCAAATCTGCAAAGGCTATTATTTGCTTGCGATGGAGATCCTTATTAGATGAACACCGCGTGTGCTGTCTACAGGTAATAACTTGGGCTACATTCGATTACATTACACGATACCACTGTGACATTAGTTTGTTGTACGTGTGTGGCTTATAACAGAGGGGAGTCAAGTTGAATGCAGCTTCCAAAAGACAAAAAATAGCCGATTAAGATTTTATTAATTTTAATACAATCACACCTGTGCGAGTACGTTCAGCAAGTCATATCGTCAGCTGCTTAATTCAGATCTGTGATTGCTTGCTGGCGCTGAGCCAGATGTGTTTTTACAGCACTGCGCATTATAACCAATCACACATGATTCTTTTGAGCTTATTAAAGCATTGGCCAATCAGAGGCGTTCAGATGAGTCATCGCTAAAATGCCGGTGCTTCCTTCACTCGCTCACTGACTGAATACCTCTTTCTGGCGAATTCTCTGGTCAGAAACAACAAAGTGCAGATGTGTGTACGTGATTTTCAGTTTCAGTGATTTTAATGGAAGTTTCTGAGAGTGTTTGAAATCTAGACTGTCAGTGAAAATGATCTTTAATAATGTAAATGTTATTTGCTCTCTTTCTGAACAATGAAAGATTAGTAGCAATATTTATATCACATTAACTTTCAATGTTAAATTCACATTTAATATAAAGTCAGTCATATTAAAACCTATATCTGTTACTTAAGTAAACAGACAGGGTTTTATAATAAATTACATAAATTGGAGTAAAGGCTAATGAAATATATACATTTATACACACACACATACATTACATACATTTTATCTATATATCTAAATATAAATAGGCTCAGTAGGCTATATATGACCCAAAGTAACTAGTAACTAACTACTTGAGTAGATTTTTTATCCGATACTCTTTTACTCTTACTCAAGTAACTATTCAAGACTAGTACTTTTACTTTTACTTGAGTAAATATTTCTAGAAGTACTTTTACTTTTACTTGAGTACAGTTTTTGGGTACTCTACCCACCTCTGTGTGTGTGTGTGACAGTGAAGATGATGCTGAAATTTTAAGATTTGCCATCACAGGAATAAATTACATTTTAAAACATATTTAAATGTTTTGTATTTTTAGCCAATGAATGCAGACTTGAAGAGCTTAACAGATTTTTTTTTAAAAAACCTCTTGCCAACCTCCTGATGAGTCTTAAATGTCTTATTCTTATTTTAAATTAAAAGAGTTTCTTTACTTTTTTTTATTCTAAAACTTTATTTGCTCGTTTACATACAAATTCTGTATTCAGACTTTTGAAACCCCTTGATAAAGCTAAAACGCAATTGAGATGGAGAAACAAAAGAAGAATTGTGACTAATCTAAATATACTCTAGGACCAAATATTTATTGACCAATGTAAGGCAAAAAAAAGAAAAAGATAAACTTGTGTATGTAATACCCTCAATGTTGTGATATACAAATCAATGACCCCTCCTTTCTACTCCATACCAGCTCTGTAACTAGATCGTTTCAAAACAGTCCAGAAAGTTGATTGGTGTGTGGGTGTGTGTCTAAATGAGAGGGGGTGTGTGTGTGTGAGATCGAAAGTTGTTACGCTCTCTGAATCTATTGTGAATGTCCTACAGAGCATGGCGACTTCTTGGCCCTGGATCTGGGCGGTACAAACTTCAGGGTGCTCTTGGTGCGCGTTCGAAGTGGGAAAAGACGGAGTGTGGAGATGCATAATAAGATCTACACCATCCCCCACGACATTACCCAGGGCACCGGCGAGGAGGTACACCCTCTTATCATACTCCACTTCATTAACACCCATTCAAGATGCAAATTGGGTACAGGGTGGATTCCTTTCATTTGCATGATGATGACGTTGATTTTCTTTTTCTCAAACTGAGCTGCGAAATTGAAAGAGGACCTAATATATGATGATCTTGTGTGTCTTGGATTACAGGATAAGCGCAGTAGACATACTATGTGACCTCCTAAGTAAAGTTATGGACCCTTTTCACAACACTGTTCGAAAACGGTCATCAGCATCGTAAATCCATGAAAGTTTTACATATTTGTATTTATTTTTTTTATATTTTAAAGTATGCACATTTATAACACTATTCTTTGTATTATATCAACTTTGTATCAAATTACAAAAAAACAGTTAACACTAATGCAAGGTGTTTCTAATGCATAGTTTATGAGAGGGATTGTAAATGTGAGCAAATGGGAATTAAAAAGGTATTTAATTACTCTCCCATTCACTGCTCTTTATGTTAAGCCAACTATGACGACTTCCGCTGCTGAGAAACCCGTAAATGTGAAAAAGGCCCATTCCTGTTTTTGAACATGAAGTCCACTCACCTGTTGTGGTCACCACACAGCTCTCAAACATACATACATAGTGGTGAACTGTAGGATGGAATTGCACATCCAGACACTTGTTGTAGCATAACCTGTTCTCTTGTACACAATTGGTTTCCAGTGATAATGGTGTTGGGCTCATTTTAATAAGCACACATACTAGATAATGCACTTTGTGTATAAACAATCCTTTATCTTCACCTTTGTGTCTGTGTGTATCTGTGTTTGTGTGTGAATGGTCCTCTGCAGTTATTTGATCACATCGTGCACTGTATTGCTGACTTCATGGAATATATGGGTATGAAGGGGGCATCACTGCCTCTGGGTTTTACCTTCTCGTTTCCTTGCCATCAGACCCGACTGGACCAGGTTAGTCCACACACACACACACACACACAGACATCTCTGCTTATTCAGCTATCTAAATCAGGAACCAACTGTAGACTTGTTTTATTTTCAAAAGTAGGTAAACAAAACTTTTTGGTGATTTTAGCTCTGTAAATTGTGCTTCCACAAATAGGGTACAAAATGGGACTTAAACTCTTACAAATTTTGACTAAAGAACTCAATTATATTTTTTTTTCCAAAGGTTTAATTGAAATGCAACTATTTTTTTCTTTCCGATTTTATATTATGTGTCATAGTTCACATATACTGTGTATATATATATATGTGTGTGTGTGTGTGTGTGTGTATATATATATATATATATATATATATATATATATATATATATATATATATATATATATATATATATATATATATATATACATATATATATATATATATATATATATATATATATATATATACATATATATATACATACACACACACACACACACAGTATATGTGAACTATATTTGTATGTTTACAATAAAATAACAGGATAAAATGATGATTTATTATTCATTTCTTACTTTGAATTTAATATGAAGATTATTAACAGATTGCCAAATTTTGACATTTGGGTGATTGTAGTCAGAAATATTGGATTGCAGAAAGTAATCAAGATCTCTTATGTGAAAAGTCAAAATCATTATTTTAAGGGTAGTTTACATTTAATCATTTTATGTAATAGAGTAGTTTTCTCTCTAAAGAACATGGGGTTCATACCTTTTTTGCTTGAAAAAAATAAAATGAAATGTGACATCAGTTTGTACCTATTATTAGAAAGTAGCACAGATATAATGTATTTATAAATCATTTTTCTTTAAGATGATGTCCTCAAAACTGCCTTGTCAGGTTTAGCTAATGTCTGGGGGAATTTCTGAAAAACCTCTCTCAAACATAGAAACAATGAAACATTTATCTACAGTGGTGTCCTGTGTCCACTATATTCCCATCTCTCTTTCTCACAGGGTATCTTGATAAAGTGGACAAAGGGCTTCAAGGCCTCAGGGTGTGAGGAAGAGGATGTGGCCACACTGCTGAAAGATGCCATCCATCGCAGTGAGGTCAGCACTACCGCCCACTAAAGTGCTGCAAAAGCAATTTCTGCACTTATTAGCCACAATTACTCAGTCTTTTATGGCAAGATGTAATTAGTAAATGTTCAGTCAGATGAATCGTGTCCTGAAATGCAGTCATGGTTCATTTCCTTAACCTTGCTGGTAATACCTCTCTCTCCTGTCTGTCTGCTTTTGTTTCCTCAAAGGAATTTGATTTGGATGTGGTAGCTGTGGTGAATGACACTGTGGGCACGATGATGACATGTGGGTACGAAGACCCACAATGTGAAGTTGGGCTCATTGTTGGTGAGTGTGATTTCTTGGCCTCCGCGCATTTGATTAGTTTCTTTGGATTAGTTTGTGTAGATGAATTTCATGGTTCATCATATTGAGTGATTGTCTAGTTGCCTCAATATGTATTTGAATTTCTATGTCTTCATTTAAATATGCATGTCACTGAACTGCATGCATTTTGGGAATGGAATATATGTTACGTTCATCTTATTTACTTTATTTATCTTGAGCATTTAACAATTTAAAGTGAATAATTTGAATAATTTAGGACATATATCTTCATTTTTATAATTAGAGTTAAAACAATAACTTATATATATATGTGTGTGTGTGTATATATATATATATATACATATATACATATGTATATATATATATATATATATATATATATATATATATATATATATATATATATATATATGCATGTATGCATGTATGTATGTGTGTGTATATATATAGCACTAAGTTGGTTTTTAGAGGATGTACAGTACTGTATGATGTCATTTCCCTTCCAAATCACACCATTTATTTTGACTACCACAAATATTTTTCTATCTTCATTTTCAATTGTGTTTTTGTTTTATAATTTAAAGCATAACACATTCATTTTGATTTAGATAGACTCATGTAATTTGTCAAATTAAATGCCTCTTTCTTTGATATTTTATAAGTTTAGTGTTGATATCTTAGATAATTTTTGGGGACATTGTAAATGTGTTTGTGTACAGCATCTCGTATTATTCTGGATATTAATGTGTGGGAGAGTGCATTTGTATTTGTGAACTGCAAGCTTCAGTGCATTTCTGTCTTCATTCTGTAGGCACAGGGACTAACGCATGCTACATGGAGGAGATGTCAAACGTTGAGCTGGTGGATGGAGATGAGGGTCGTATGTGTGTAAACATGGAGTGGGGAGCGTTTGGGGACCACGGGGAGCTGGATGACTTGTGCACAGAGTTTGATCGAGCTGTTGATGACCAATCCACTTACCCTGGGAAACAGCGGTGAGAGTTTAGATCTTGATACTTCATGCCATGTCAAGCTCCTGTTAGAGAAATGTTGGCATTCTAATGGGGTTTCAGGTTTGAGACCGAGGATGGTGCAGGTACAGGTACAGGATCGACCCAGATGTCAGGTTTTTGCTCTGGCTTCCAGTCAGGCATGAAATAGATTTTTTAAGTGCTATTACTTATTTATAGATGACTCAATAAAAATACATTATGGATATGCTTGCAGAATTTAAACCTAATGCACCTCTTAGATCATTCGATTCAGGTCAGCTTAGTGCAAGGCCTAGGGTACTTTTCAAACATGATGAAACAGAGTTTAGCTACTAAACTGCCTGCAGCTGGAACCTACTTCAAGGGGATCCCAGATTTGTCCCAAAAGCAGTCCATACGGTCCAAACTGAAAACCCATTTTTACTCTTTAAATTAAAATGTATTAAATTGAATACAAAATGAAAATAAATTAAAAATACCAAAAAAACATAACTTTTTTTTTCTTAATACATTTTTGCCTTTTTTGGAGCTTTATAAATAACAGTGGAGAGGGAAATGACCAGCAAATGTTTCTGTTTGCATTCTAATCAAGAAAGAAAATCATGCCACTTAATGGTCATGTATTAATTTAGGTGACATGTCCTATGAGTGCATTATTTTGTTTCCTTATTGTCCTTTTATTTACAGTTGCAGGAAAAGTATAGATTGAAAACCATGGATTGACCAAAAATTGATCTGATCTTCATCAGTCGTTACAACACAACCTGCTTAAATTGTATTCATTGAACAGACCACGTAGTGAATCACAGTACAATGTGGAAAAACAAAACAAACAAAAAAACTGTCAACACTTATTCATCCTCCATTCAATAACCGGTTTGCCATCTTTCAGCAGTAGTCAATAACAGACAACATTAACCTCCACCAAATGTTTCCTGTAAGAGCAGATCATATCTACACAGCAGTCAGGAGGAATTTTGTTCTATTCCTCTTCACAAAACTCATTGAGTTCAGCAGGAATCTTGGGATGCGGGATCTGATTGTAGTTTTGAGATCATGCCAAAGCATCTCAGTCAGGTTGAGGTCATGTCTTCTGGAGTGACTGGACCATGCCAGAAGGTGTATTTTCTTCTGTAGAAGCCATTCTGTTGTTGATTTACAAATGAGCTTTGGTTTGTTGTCCTGTTGCATCATTCAGCTTCTGTTGAGATTCATTTGGCAGACAGATGGCCTTACATTCACCTGCCAAAAGTCCTTATAACTCAGAATTTTTCCTATTGACGATATCAAGCTGTCAGACCCTAAGGCAGCAAACAGCCACAAACCATGATGGCCTTTCCTCCATGCATTGTGTTAGGGATGCGATTTGATCTTGGTTTGCTATTAATTTTTCTGCACACACACATCGTTGTTGCTAGTAGCGCTGTTGAACGTCCAGGTGAACATCACATATTGTTGAACAGCAGGAGCATCCTCGTTAGGTGTTAATATATACAGTATATATAATTGTATTTATTTATCGATCACTGAAGATCAGGGCCCGTATTCACAAAACATCTTAAGGCTAAAAGTAATTCCTAACTCATCAATTTAGGAGAAATTCTTAAAAATAGTGGGCTTGTCAGACCTAAATTTAGGACACCTAAATTAGATTTTAGGGTTTTTGCGCTAAAACTAGCTCCTAAACCTGTGAAACATTAGGAGTAGTGAAGAGGACTCTTAATCTTAAAATGGCTGTTGCCAGCAATCTACCTCGGAATATAAACATTTGACATTTGATAATTATGGAAGCACATGGGTAGCGATATTCAATTTGCAATGTAATATGCAAAATGACAATGCAATATGTAAAATGGCAATGCATTTCTGTATTTACATTTACATTTTCCAATAAATTTGTGCAACGTTTGGTGCAAAATGAAAATGAAAATTAAATTACATAATTTTCATTTGGCATTTCATACACCAGTTTTAATATGTAAAATGAATACTAATTTTAACGCTTTATAAGTTGCAGAATTAAAATGAAAATGTATTACAGAAATGATTAGATATGTATAACATGTTCAAGCAAAAACTGTGGCAAAATTATCATTTAAATGCTATTTTTCTTAAATGCATTAACACTCACAGTCAAGACACTTACGATTGCATTTTCATTCAGTGTCCCGCAATGAATGTAGCAAAATTCAATGTGCACATTGAAAATGCATTCCGAGCCGATCACGTGTCCGCCCCCTCCCGCCATGTCAATCACTGCGTGAACAAGGCGGGGCTTGCAGAAGGTCAAGAGACTCAAATCTCAAGAAGAGGATTCAAGTGAGAGAACATAGACAAGACAGTTGGCCCATGTACGTTTTGATCATTTCGGTTTATGGCTTCAATATTACATTCGCACTAAGGCACTAGGTATGTGTGTGTGACATTTAATAAATAATTGTTAAAATTAATATTGTTACATTTCTGAAATAAAAATAGTAAAATTAGCTCTATGCTGCTCAGTGCTCCTGTAGCCTACCCCAGAGCGCCCTTTCGCGGCTGTAGACGGTAATGTTTTCTCTTGGTTCTGAATAAATGCGACTTATATATGTTTTTTTTCCTCGTCATGACGTATTTTTGGACTGATGCAACTTATACCGAAAAATACGGGTAACATTATTATTATTATTTATTATGAGAGTAACTGACACAGACTAGAACTTTAATGTTTCACCAAATTCAGCTCAGATCTTCAGACTCGTCTGACTCGTGTTGCTGTATAACTGGCCAGACTTACCTTCCCAAAAAATCCTATTTAATTTTATTTCATAAATTTAACTATATTTATTTCCACTTCACTGTTATCCAAGGAGACAGAACTATTTGCACTGTTTTTATCAGTGGGACAATATTTATACAATACTATAACCTAGAAATAATTTAACGGGGTCTCTTGCAAGTCGCAGCAGCACGAATTATGTGGCCAGCATCATCTGATTCAAATATTATTCTAATAAACAGTGAGCGGTGGTTTCAGACATTACAGTGCTTCACTCGCACTGACTCTTATTCTGCCTGAAAGAAAGAAAAGACCGAGTTGAAGGTTGAGCGATTCGACCAATCAGATGAAAACAGCGTTTCAGCCCCGCCCACAAGTGCGAATGAAATATTGAAGCCATAAACCGAAATGATCAAAACGTACACGGACCAACGGTCTTGTCCATGTTCTCTCACTTGAATCCTCTTCTTGAGATTTGAGTCTCAGACCTTCTGCAAGCCCCGCCTTGTTCACGCAGTGATTGACATGGCGCGAGGGGGCGGACACGTGATCGGCTCAGAATGCATTTTCGATGTGCACATTGAATTTTGCTACATTCATTGCGGGACACTGAATGAAAATGCAATCGTAAGTGTCTTGACTGTGAGTGTTAATGCATTTAAGAAAAATAGCATTTAAATGATAATTTTGCCACAGTTTTTGCTTGAACATGTTATACATATCTAATCATTTCTGTAATACATTTTCATTTTAATTTTGCAACTTATAAAGCGTTAAAATTAGTTTTCATTTTACATATTAAAACTGGTGTATGAAATGGCAAATGAAAATTATGTAATTTAATTTTCATTTTCATTTTGCACCAAACGTTGCACAAATGTATTGGAAAATGAAAATGTAAATACAGAAATGCATTGTCATTTTACATATTGCATTGTCATTTTGCATATTACATTCCAAATTGAATATCGCTACCCATGTGCTTCCATAGATAATGAGCTTTTAAAAAGGTTTCAGCTTTGGTTTAGATGTTATCCCAACCCCAAATGTTACCTCTATGTTGGCAAGAATGGGCTTCGCATCCTTTTTGCCACTTCCCGCCGAAACGGGTGTGGCCCAACCTATAAAAGGAGCTCGAAAAGGCTGACTCACCTGATTTATTTCATCGCCGAAGCGAACCAGAGTGAATCGTACGCACGGCAGAGAACGCAGTACTCGTTCGCTCTTCTAGAGAGAACCGAGGTTACGTTTAGTAACCGAGTACGTTCTCTTACGAGAGCTCTCTCGTACTGCGTCTTAGCTAAGACACTACGGGAACCCAATGTAAAACGCAGTGCGCGCAGGGATCAAACACCAATAAACCTGAAGCAACGCCCAGGATTTACAGTGCACAGTCATTCCCTTTACAGAAACAGCCATTCCCTTGGAACGTCCACCGAACGAGACAAACAGCTGCTCCGTCTGCCGAAAGGCAGCAGAGCGAGACACATAAGCTCTTAAAACCCTGACAGGGCAAAGAAGACTCGAGTCTCCATCCTCCCCTGACACCGGCAGGGCAGACAGGGCAATAACCTGAGCCCGAAACGGTGTGTTGAGGGATTTCGGCACATAACCGTGCCTAGGTTTGAGTATGACCCTTGAGTCATTGGGCCCAAACTCCAAGCACGACTGGCTCACCGAGAGTGCGTGCAAATCACCCACACGCTTCACCGAAGCGAGAGCCAACAAGAATACTGTCTTGAACGACAGATGCTGAAGGCTAACCGATTGGATAGGCTCAAAAGGGGGACCCTTCAAGGCCTCCAAAACCGCCGCGAGGTCCCACATAGGGACTGGCGGAGGTCTGGGAGGATTCAGCCTCCTAGCTCCTCTGAGGAACCGGAGGCCTAAATCGTTCCTTCCTATTGACTGACCGGACGCCGTTTCAGAAAACGCCGCGATGGCCGCCACATAAACTTTGAGCGTGGATGGGGCTCTGCCCTTATCCAACAGCTCCTGTAGGAAGGAGCAGACCTCCGTCACCTCACAACTAAGGGGTGAATAACCTCGAGCTGTGCACCAGCTGGAGAACACCGACCACTTCGAGGCATACAGACGTCGTGTCGACGCCGGAGCTCTAGCCTGAGTGATGGTATTTAGCACTCCCACTAAGAGATCAGCGGGTAACCATTGAGCGCCCACACATGGAGGGACCACAACTCCGGTTGAGGGTCCCAAATCGAGCCCCTGGCCTGCGAGAGGAGGTCCCTCCTCAACGGTACCGGCCACGGGGCAACATCTGCTAACTGCATCAAATCTGGGAACCATGGTTGGTTTTTCCAAAGAGGTGCTACAAGCAGCAATGAACATCTCGTTTCTCTCACCCATTCTATCACCTGCGGAAGGAGGGAGACGGGAGGGAAAGCATAAAGCGGGCAGCACGGCCATCTCCATGACAGCAAGCTTTCGTTCTTGGAAAAGAACGCGGGGCAGTGAGCGTTTTCGTGGGACGCGAAGAGGTCCACCTCCGCCCTGCCAAATCTCTCCCACAACAGCCGGACTGTCTGCGGGTGTAGAGACCATTCGCCCGTAGGAACTTTGCCTCTGGACAGCCTGTCTGGACCCAGATTCTGCAGCCCAGGCACATGCACTGCCCTCAGCGAGCGCACGTTGCGCTGAGCCCAAACCAGGAGGCGTTCCGTCAGCCTGCACAGGTTTCGAGACCCGAGACCGCCCTGGCGATTTATGTAGGACACCACAGACATGTTGTCCGAACGGACTACGACGTGGTGATCCTTGATATGGGGACAAAAGCGCGTCAGCGCGTTCTCCACTGCCAGCATTTCCAGGCAATTGATATGATGGAGCTTTTCCCGTTCTGACCATAGGCCAAAGGACGGTCTGCCCTCGAGCAGCGCTCCCCATCCCGAAGTGGAGGCGTCCGTCGACACCATCTTCACATTCGGGGAAGTCCCCAGGCTTACACCTGATCGGTACCAGCCGTTTGCTGTCCAAGGTGCTAGAGCCGCAAACACAGCTCTGATCGACCTTGAAATGCAGCCGGCCAGACGCCCACACTCTGCGCGGCACCCGAGCCTTCAGCCAGAACTGCAGGGGGCGCATGCGGAGCAGGCCCAGCTGCAGAGCCGGAGATGCTGAGGCCATGAACCAGTGCGAATCTGCGCGAGGAGCTTCCTGGTCGTGAGCATTTTGAAATTGCGTTTCATCAATGCCTTGTTCAGCTGTCTTAGATCCAGTATGGGCCTGAGACCCCCGTCTCTCTTGGGCACCAGAAAGTATCTGCTGTACAGCCCCCCCTCGCTTTGAGCTTGAGACACAGGCTCTACAGCCCCTTTGCTCAACAGTTTTGATATTTCGGCCCGAAGTATGTGTGCTACTTCTGTTTTGACCGTAGTTTCAGAAACCACATGACGCGTGTGACATAGTAATTGTTGGCACTGAGGGGTGGGTACGCTTACTATGCAGTGTGCGCGACCGACTTGAGTCGTCATTACGGGCGCAGGCCCTGTGTGCAGGGCTGTGCTTACATGTGGAGATGGGCACTGAGGAGTGGGCATCGTCACTACATTTATAGCACCATCAGCCATGGCCAGAACACCAGAAAAAACACTCTTTTTGTGAAACATCTGGGTAGCCGTGATAACGGCTTTTGTGTGCAGGCAAGCGGGCACTCGTGCAGGCTTGCGCATTGCAGAGGACACTGAGGCAGTAACAACTCTTGGAACTGCAACAGCGGCGCGCTTGGGTGAGAGCTCGGCCGCAGCGGAACTCGAACACCGGCGCTTTCCCAGCAGTGCTAGGGGCGCGGGGCGACGGCTTGAAGAGCGAGAACGGGGTCCCGAGCTACGTTGCTGACGCTGTCGCGATGACGCAGCAGGAGGCGGTGGGCATGACTGAGAGCTCTGTGGGGCCGGTCTAGAGCGGCTAGCTGCAGAACTGGAGTGCTTCGGCAAGAAGCTTTCTGGTCCTCAGCGAATCTCTCCACAAACTCGTTGACGGAAGATCCGAAGAGGCCGGCAGGAGTTAGTGGCGCGTCAAGGAACGCAGCGCGCTCAGACTCCTTGATGTCAGAAAGCGTCAGCCACAAATGCCTCTCAGCCACCGTAGCGGAAGCCATAACCCGTCCCATGGCCTGTGCAGCGGACTTAGTAGCGCGGAGGGAGAGATCCGAAGCACTCCTCAGATCCGCGAGACAGATCGCTTCAGGTCCCATCTCATCCAGCTTGCGGAGGAGATCGCCCTGGAAAAGATCGCTCTGTAGCGTAGCCATGGTGTGTAGCGCAGATGCAGCCTGCCCAGCAGCAGAGAATATCCGTGCGAGCAGCGATGACGTCATGCGGCAGGCTTTGGATGGCAACGCCGCCTTAGTCCGCCGTCCAGCAGAGGGCGGGCAAAGGTGCGCTGCTATAGCCTGTTCCACCGGCGGAAGTGACAGGTAGCCTCTGTTCTTAGCACCGTCCAGTGTGGAGAATGCTGGCGAAACAGATGAGCGGATTCTCGCCGAGAATGGAGCGTCCCAAGCTTTCGCCACTTCTTCGTGAAGCTCAGGAAGAAAAGGGGCGTGCTTTGAGCTTGAGGAAGAGCGCTCATCCGGAAGATAGCTACCATCCAGCCGGGAACGTGAAGGGGCCGCTGGTGCAGACACCTCGAGGCCGAGGCTCGCCGCGGCCAGAGAGAGTACACGCATCAGCTCCTTATCGATATCCCCCCGTCTGCTGGGCCCTCTGAGCAGCGGGCGCGAGATCCACGGAGCTCGCCCAACCCTCACTGCCCGAAGCAAGCAGAGAGCACGTGTCTTCTTCCTCCGACGCGGGCCTGAGATCCACTTCCTCAGATGACGCGTCGGCAAGCAGTGGACGCTGAACATCGGGAAGCGATGCAGGGGAGGCCGGCGAAGCGGAGGGAACCGGCGAGCTCGGCCGAGCTGGAGGCGGTTCTGGTAGGCGGTTCTGGTAGGCGCTGCGAGCGGCGCTGCGGCGCAGCGGATGATGCAGGCTTCGAGAAGGATGCCAGGCGAGTCCTCAGAGTCACCATAGGCATTAACTCGCAATGAGGGCATCCGCCGTCAGCGAGCGCTGCATGGTCCTCACCCAGACAGGAGACGCAGATGACGTGACGATCTCCTTCGCTGAGCGGGGCTCTGCACGAGCCGCACGAGGGCATCTTTAAAAAGACGCAGCTCTTTTTGTGAATGTGCGTCGCAGGGCGAACACACACAGGATATAACCAGATATAAGGATGTAAAGGATATGGGCGCCGGATAGCGCAGCAGGAATGGCAGTGGAAGGCGGCGATGCCAGCAGCTTCAGAATGGCTCGTCCTGCTGATATGCTCTTTCAGACGGCGCTTGCTTCCTCCGTGATCCAGCGATGCGTGAGCTTCGCTGAAGAGATGAAAAATCAGGTGAGTCAGCCTTTTCGAGCTCCTTTTATTGGTTGGGCCACACCCGTTTCGGCGGGAAGTGGCAAGAAGGGCGCGAAGCCTGCGCTCGATAGGCTGTGCAGTTGCCGCAGAACAAGCCAATGAGCGAACGAGCCGTCTCGCCTATGGCTGTGTACTGCTGCAAATGCGCTTTACAAAAATACAAAATTAAGGATAATTTTTTTTTTCAGTATTTGGTGAAAAGAGACTTTTCCTGTAGCGTCTTAGCTAAGACGCAGTACGAGAGAGCTCTCGTAAGAGAACCATAGCACACTTGGGCTACTGCATGACAGATGAGAGTTATGCATCTTTTGTATCTGTAAAGACTCTATGTTTATCCATGTGCATTCAGAATAGCAACGAAATGTTGCACTTTTGTAAAATAATTAAAGCATACATGATGCGCTTTCTGCCGTCTCGGACTCCTAGCTTCGAAACTGGATGCTTGCCTTATTACAGACATGAAAAAAATATCTATAGAGAGTGGCACTTTTAAATTAACCAATTCAAACAGAAAACAAATATTTTCACATTATGTAATCCGTATGAAACATGCAGGTGCTGCGGAGATGCAGAGTTTTTCCTTAACAAATTCATAATTATATTTGCCGCTGCACTGTGGCAAGGTTTTTTTGCAAGCGATTGAGCTCTAATTAGGCTATGTAGACAATTAAAGGCTCATTATTATGATTTATATGGTTTATTAATAAAAGTGTGACTAATAGTCATCTAATGCTTCTAGTTGACTTCTTTCTAGTTTACCAGAAAAATCTTTATTCAAGGGTAGCCCTGTGTCCGAAACTGCTCCCTATTCACTATATAGTGCACTATATCGGGTGTCAGCCATTTTGTAGTGCTGTCCGAATTCTGAGTGAACAACTTCATTCCCTACATTCGTCCACTACTTTTTACCCACAATTCATTCTGATTTCGAGTGTACAACCGGTGTACACTCGCTGAAGCACTATTTCCCACAATCCAATGTGGAGAACCGGTGAGCTGGAAGCGAGAGCGCAAGCGAGCAAGTTTGAATGCGAGGTGACGTTTACGTCTTTATTATTTCTGTTTTAATGTTTTTTTCATACATTATTTATATAAAAATATATTATGTAGGCAATAACTCATTTTAATATTTAACTAATTTACTGAGGTGGCATCTTTGTTAACTTACAAAAATGATGATAATTTGGTGGATAATTTAAAAATGTTCGTTAATCACAGTAGCATATTCATTCTGATGTAAAATTAACTGTCGCCTGAGGGCGCTCTACAACCATTGCTATTAATATTAGTTTCTAAAATTAGGTAAGCTACATGTAATATAAATGTACATATGGCAATGTTTTTGAAGCAGCTCTGAGTCTCACGCGCAGTGTATATGTCACCGTCCGAATGCGTTCACTTATTTGTTCATTCCTTCCTGATATAGTGAACTCAACTGCCATACACTATATAGGGACTAGTGAATGAGTGAACGAGTGAGCGATTTCAAACACTGCACTATACTTGTTTAATTAGAGACGTTTAGCCTGCATTTTTAAAATCTTTATTTGAATGTGGAAATTAACATTTTTATTTTAAAACCTTTATTTGAATATGTCAACATAATAAAATCTCTGACAGAGGCTATAAGCCAATCACTGTGTGCCTAGTTAGTAAGTACAGTATGCTGACATCATCCATAGCAACGAGGTCAACCCCGCCCCTTACTCTGAGCTTAAGACTTCTGTCTATTCCTTAGTAAAAGTTTGTCTCAGCAGTTTTGTGAATAGGTTTTAAGAAAAAAAACTCTTAGCTAAAAATGTTTACTGCTATTTAGGAGAACTCTTAGGGGTAAGATAAAATGTTTTGTGAATACGGGCCCAGATTTTAATAGTTTATGCAGAAGATTATATCAGATTCAAAGGTTCATGTATTTATCCTGCAACTACAGTATGTACTTGCTTTCCCCTTTGCTTAATAATTTTAACTTTTTTTTAAAGATACTTTAAGTTTTTTCCCCGAGTCATTGTAGTCCATATTCAGGTTAAACTATGATCTTAAATTTATTGTTTTTAATTTGACTTCATATATTTAGCTGCCAAGCACTGAAGGTGCTTAGGCACCTATTGTATCGGTTTTCTTCTTATTTCACTGTGATAGTCTAAGGTAGACTGCTTGCAGGAAAGTTATGAAATTTGGCACACAGATAGAGGAATGTCTCAATATTAACCGTAGCAAATATGCTTTATCTTTGTCTCAAACTCTCTAGCGCCACCAATAGGCCATATTTGCACTTCTGCTAATAACCTTTGAACCGTAAAGAAGGAAAATAAAATTTTCCCCTTCCGATTCCTTGGCTCATACCTAGTCGAATGCATACCAAAATTATATTTTCTACAGGTCAGGATTTTTCAAAATTTTGAATTTTGCAAAACAAAATAAGCTAATAAAAAATAACTTAAACAAAATAAACTTTTTCAAACTCGTCCTTCGAACTTTTCACCAAAATTAGCTCAGATCACTTTCAGAGCATTCTGTCAATAAGTTATCAAAAGCTTTTTTATATACCAAGCTGTTTGTGTAAACTGTGTTAACAAATTTGACAAAGTTGGTGCAAAAAAATGGACATGAGGCTATATTTCCACAACGCTTTAGTTAATTCTGACTAAACTTGCTGTTTGTTATAACAAGCATGGCTTGAGGACACATGAGTAGTTTCACCTACTGGTCAAAAGATATAAAACATTGACATTTCTGCCTATAACTCATTAGATTAGTTACGGCATTCCGAATCAAACGGTCAAATTTTTCTATGCCTTTTTGGGCATCGGCTATTTTGAGTTTTGTTGTAAAATGCTGTATCAACAAATGTCTTAAACAGGGGTCTCCAGCCCTGCTCCTGGAGAGCTATCATACTGCAGAGTTCAGCTCTAACCCTAATCAAACACATCTGAACCAGCTAATCATGCCCTGCGTCCCAATGTTCACACCATCCATCCTAAATAGTATGTGAGATTAGAATAAGTGTGTCCCAAAGAATAGTATGTTGAAAAGAGTATGCCAAAAGTCCCCAGATTGTCTCAGGATTGTGTACTTTTTATTTATGCATTAATGAGGGACGATGAATAATTTCTTTATTTATTTCTGTCACTTTTCAGGTATGAGAAGATGATCAGTGGGATGTATCTTGGTGAGATCGTCAGAAATGTCCTCTTGGACTTCACTGCCAAAGGTCTGCTTTTCCGCGGCAAACTTTCAGAAAGACTGAAAAATCACGGCATCTTTGAAACCAAGTTCCTGTCGCAGATCGAGAGGTGTGTGTGTGTGTGTGTGTGTGAGAAGAATCCAACACCAGACATTTTCATCTGGAAACATTGGTATCTGAGCCTCAGGGGCCTTCTGCTTTTCTTCAGATAATATTTCAATTCTAAGCCCACTGATTATGTCCAATATTATTCGATAAGCCTAAGGCATCTTGGCACATATAATTAGATTTGTGTTATTTTCTTTTGTTCAATCATAAGGTAATATTCCAACCAAGGACCACCCATAAACTTTAGCTTGATTTGGCATGTTTTTGCATATCTTTTTTGCATGTATATTCCATATTATATGTCCTTTGGAGAAGAAATGCAGCTGTAGTGTTTTTTTTTTTAAACTTTGATTTAGTTAAACTTGTAGGAGGAGATATGCAATACAGATTGTTCTGTGACTATTGATCATTAGCCAACATAATCA
Source organism: Carassius carassius (assembly GCF_963082965.1). Taxonomy (NCBI): domain Eukaryota; kingdom Metazoa; phylum Chordata; class Actinopteri; order Cypriniformes; family Cyprinidae; genus Carassius; species Carassius carassius. Next base: position 37,740,359 of record NC_081758.1, on the reverse strand, counting down.
ATCGGGCTCTTTCTTGCAGCGATCGTTTGGCACTGAGGCAAGTTCGTTCCATCCTGCAGCACCTGGGTTTGACCAGCAGTACATGTGATGACAGTATCCTTGTGAAAGAAGTTTGCAGTGTAGTGTCCAAAAGGGCAGCCCAGTTGTGCGGAGCTGGTCTGTCGGCCGTGGTGGACAAGATACGACTGAACCGTGGCCTTGAGAAACTCAGCATCACCGTAGGAGTGGACGGCACGCTCTACAAACTCCATCCACAGTGAGTAGTCACTCAGCTGGAGGCTGGGCAAAGAACAGAAACTATAGGTTGACATTCTGCATGTAGCATGTGGGCTTTTGTGAGGGGAGGAAAAAAATGAGCTTATGTCAGGGAAAAAAAATTGTTCCACAATAGCCTGACATGACAGCTTCAAATTATCTGTACCCTCTGATGCTTTGTTGATGTAGCAGAGGTGTTAAAGCTGAGCCATAAATGATATGCCCCTAGATAGCTTATAGTATTTATGAATTCTCGATCTTCCATGTTTCACCTCAGTCACCCTAAAAACAGATTAATTCGTAAAAATCAATGATACTTTTACATTGGCTGAAAATAGCTGATTGTATATAGCAATATTTCTCACAGAGTACTACAAGTAGTGCACAATTATAGGTTCTGTTTAGCTAGTGCACGTGCATCAGGTGTGAGTCAGACAGCAAGAAAGATGTCAAAGAGTTGTTTTCTGCAGCGTTTTAAACCTAACTCTCTTTTTTTTTTTTACGTCAAGCAGTTCTCTGCTATATGAATCAAACTAAATCTTTGACCTTTTGAAACATTTAGATTTAAGAAGCCTATTATGAAAATTATTCAGAAATTGCACGCCCTTGTGATATGCATATTGCAATATTCCGATAATTTCGATATACTGTATCGTGCAGCCTTAAAATACAAGCATCCAAGATTAAAGTCACTTTCATGTTTTTTTTTAAACATGTTATCTTGAGGTTTCTCTGTAATTATGGCCAGCTTACTAAAGCCAGTTTATACTAGCCAGTGTGAACCCTGCTCATGATGCTTAAGTTGGTGGAATAACATTTTTCCATACACAGCATTAAGTCAGATTTTTATCTGACAATTTAATGGAAGCGTCAATGACTGTATACTGTCAAGCTTTTGATCAAACAACCCTTAAAAATCAGCCTAAACCTCCCTGAAGGAACAAATTGGCTTTTAAACATTGTATTCAAATGCCCCCTCCTACCTTATTTAGAGTCACATTTGAAAAGAGTAATTTTATGATTAAAAAATGACAGTGTTTTGTGCTGAGAAAATGGTATTGAATATGGTAGCAAAAATTAGATGTGAAAATTTAACATTCAAAGGCTCTTAGTGGGACTTTTTTCTTTCAACGATTATTTTAACAGAAAACAAAAAACACTTCTATTTTCATTTAGGCTTTGAAGTAAATTGAGTTTGTGATGAGATTTGATTTTCACTTAAGCAAAAGGAAGCCAAGCATATTTCCTGATTTGGGTGGTTCAGTTTTATTCACACTTTTAGTCCGTGGAAAAAAGAACAAATGAAAGACTATTGGCTATTAAAATGTGACAAGCTATATTTTCTGCCTCAACTTTTTCAATAGAAAGTAAGTCAGCATAAAAAAGAAAACTGCTTGTCAGGCTATTAGATAGAGTTCTGTGTTGTTATTTTTACCTGAAACTAATGCTATCAAAAATCTTCGTCTTTTTTAATAAAAAAATAAATAAAGCTGAAATGTAATAAAACTGGGGAAAATACTTAGCTCATACTATGATTTCCTTAATCTGAAGTCCTGTTGTTCATCCATGCTGGCTCTCTTTTGTCTCGTCAGCTTTTCTACCATTATGCGGGAGACCTTAAGAGACCTGGCGCCCAACTGTGAGGTTGCTCTCGTCCAATCAGAAGATGGCAGTGGAAAAGGTGCTGCCCTCATCACGGCTGTGGCTTGTCGATTAAGAGATGCTGGAAAGAAGTGACTGAACAAAATACTATAAAGGGAAAAAGATAATAAGAGAGAAATTACGTGATGTGCTTACTTTTTTGCCACACTGTCACCTTAATGAAAAAACACTCCTGTCTGTAAATGAATGTATCTTATTTATTTTTGTTCCATTTCATGGTTTTGGTCATTAATTGCATGGATTTGGCATATGCTGGTGAGGGATTGTTCATAAAAAAGGGGGAAAAAATCAAGCAGAAGAAAAACTAACTATTATATATATTTGCAATGTTAATGATTTGAATTACTGTACTGTCTGAAATTTTATTCAACTGTTGAGCTGTGAAGTTGGTGTGTAAACAGAATTTTTATTTTGGGGTGAACTCTTCTTTTTAAAGGAATAGCTCACACAAAAAATGTAATTTGCTAAAAAAAAATTATAATAATTACCCTCATGGCCATCCAAGCTGAAGATGAGTTTGTTCGGTCATCAGAACAGACTTGCTGAAATTTAGCATTGCATCACTTGCTCACCAATGGATCCTCTGCAGTGAATTGGTGCCGTCAGAATGGATTACCTGTGAATTATTGTGATTTTTTTTTTTTTTAATCAGCTCTTTAATGGACTCTCATCCTGACAGCACCCATTCACTGCAGAGGATCCATTGGTGAGCAAGTGATACAATGTTAAATTCCTCCAAATCTCTTCAGATGAAACAAACTCATCTACAGTATGTCATGGCAAGAGGATGAGTACATTTTCATCAGGTTTCAAAATTGTATTTAAATTTTTTTTTTGGTGGACTATTCCTTTAAATACCTTGAACAGTGATTCTTAAGCGAGGAAGGTCTTTTGCTTAATCTTAATTCGTGCCTGTGCTGCTTTTCCTGTTACTAAAGCACAGTCCTGCTGCTATTGGACCAAGTTGAAGCTGATTTAATTAGTCTTCTGAACAGGTCCTGTGCTGGTCTGAAGAAAGCTGTCAGGCGAAAGCATTTTTAGGGCTAACTTGATGGTTTGAGGAAAACTGGCTTTAAGTGCTGGACTGTAAGTTACAGAATTTAGTCCTGTATAATATCTACTCATGCAATACAAACACATGAATATCTTGTGCACAGACAAGTAAATGTTGCTCTCCATGTTTAAATGCACAAAATGAATGGCACTGGCACTTTTTAGGTTGGAAATTCCAGGTGAAATTATCACCGTTAGATGTCAAGACTGAGACTCCCACTGTGAAAATGAACGTTTCAGATTGTGTCTTTTCTTGCATCCCTGGTGAGATATTTATTATTGATGAATGCTCCCTTTGCTGATCAGAATCAGGCTTCGCAGTTTATCATGTTGTGGATAATGTCAGGGTTTCTCCAACAGCTATAAGGTGCAATTTTCTTTGAGCAATTATTGAGTGAGTGTCATTTTGTCAGACTTTCAATAAGGTTTCTTCTGCAAACGTGTCCTTTTAGTCTATTAATCACATAAGATCAAATTGGTAATTTTATTTGTATATGATTTTGCTTATTTATACTTGATTAAATTGCTTGTTGAAGGTTGGATTAATTTTACAGTGTAACGTCTGCAAATTGCTTTTCACATTTCCCTTTGACATCGGCATTCCTGTTTTATTCACACTAGAATGGTTCCAGACATTAAAGATTGACATCACCGATATAAGTGCATTCCCAGTTGCCGAAATTGATGGAGCGTACAGGAAAATGTCAGGTCATCTATTTTTGTATGTAATTTCATTCCGCACACAAAGGCAGCTCAGAAATATCCCTCCGGCTAATTTTTTTTTTCTGCATGAACACTGCAGGCTCTGGCATCATTAAATGTACACGTGAATAATACAGTATATGCATTTATGTTGGTTAGTGGTTGTAGTTGGTTATGCATTTAAGTTTTAATCAATTTAATTCATCATTGCTGAATAAAAATATTAATTTCTTTCAAAAAAAATCTTACTGATCCCAAACATTTCAAAGGTAATATATAAATATGTGGTTGTACAGTATGGCTAGAATTAACTTTTTAACTATTGTAGGTTGCACTGGGACTTCAGACAGATGTTAATACTTCCTTAAAGGGTTAGTTCACCCAGATAGCAAATTTATGTAATTAATGACTCGTGAACGAGTCAGTCTATTGTTCGCTATCTGGCTCGGCTCGGTGTTCATCTTCAGTTCTCTCTTCACAGCAGTTCAGTCAGTGTACTGTTTGAGTAAATGAATTACTCCGGGATATTGGTTTGTTTGAACTCAGAGGGAGTGTCAGCCACATTAAAAAAAGTTAACAGCTTAAGTCATTTGTGGATTAATGCGTATTGGAGACGCGAACCGTTTAAAACGATTCAGTTCGATTTGGTGAACTGAATGATTCGTTCGCGAACCGGATATCCAGCTGCTTTGTTTTGAACTCTCTCTCACAACAGACACGGAAGAGAAGACAATGCTGAATAAAGTCGTCATTTTTGCTATTTTTGGACCAAAATGTATTTTCGATGCTTCAAAAAATTCTAACCGACCCTCAGATGTCACATGGACATGGACAGTATACCGTACACACAGCTTCAATGGAGGAACTGAGAGCTCTCGGACTAAATCTAAAATATCTTAAACTGTGTTCCAAAGATAAACGGAGGTCTTACGGGTTTGAAACAACATAAGGGTAAGTTATTAATTACATAAATTTGCTATCTGGGTGAAGTAACCCTTTAAGGCATAGTTAGTTCACTTGGAAATTTAAATTGGGTCATTATTTAATTACTGTCCGTATAACAAAATGAGAGTTCCATATAACAAGGAAGAAAATGTAAGAAACAATTACAAATAATGTTAGTTCATATGATTCATGCACTCTATTCCACACAACTATGTGAAGAATACCCAAATGTACTGGAAGTGTTGCTCTTGAAAAACAAGAGGAACACTCACATTGAGTTATAAGTTAAAAATATTTAATTCTGTGTTGAATTAGCCTTACTACTAGTCACCCATATGCTTCTATATAGTGCTCGGTGATGCACAATATCCTTACATCTTAAAAGGCTTTGGTTGTAGCGTCTTACAAACACACATTTATAGCCAGACATTGAAATATTCATAAAGCTTTTCTCATTTAGTTTTTTATTTTAGGAATTTTGCATGCTGTATTTCAGTTTCTGCATGCTTGTGCTTTAATGAAAGATTGTCAGTCATTTATATTGAGTTGTGTGAATTTATGAATGACTAGCAGGTTTCCTGTTCAGTATTCCTGTACGTTCTGTGTCTATGAGCGGTCTACTTATTCTAGTAGGGCTCCATGGACAATAACTCGTGAATTTTTCAGGTCAGATCAGGTCTGCTCTGCTGCAGGTTTCAATCATTCTTTGAGGTACCTGCACATACAATAAATAGCCCCTTTTGCAGCAGAGCTTTTTCACATATTCAGTGTATGCATGCTGTAAGGTGATGCCTTTGGCAAAAGTACAGTAGAGATGACCTTTAACATGCATGGTGGTAAAATACAAGTATTTTTTTTTAAGCAAGACCTCTGGAAACAACCCACATCTATGCAGGATACCCAAAGGCCATTTAAATGTTCATATAGAGTTGTTGTTTTGTAATAAACCTTTTTCAGTTTAGTATTTCATAATGGGGTTTCTTGAGGACTTGATTTTTATAGCTTTTTTATTTCCATTTCAATCTTAAAATAAAATCGATCATAAAAAAATTATAATTGTGATAATCTAAATTCCAAATGAAATGATCGTAAGGCTATAATAACACACAAATTTATATTTTAAAGTTAGTTTAGTTACTAAGGAGGCAGAGCTTGATGTAAAATAAGGCATGTGTTAAGAAAAGAAAAAGTCAAGCTAAAGGTCACCTATGAAAATTTTTATTTTGCATCGGTTTATCAAATTATATATATAAAAAAAGATCTTTTCAACCCCAAACAGCATTGTAACTGTAAATCCTTGGAAAAACACATTTCACTTGCATTGATTAGCACAAGCAAACTGTGGAAGTATTTATTTAATGTTACAACTGATCAACATAACTAAAGGGCTGAAATGACATCCTTGTCTGATAAGGGTTGATATGGCTTTAAGTGTTATAAATGAAGAACTAGGTAACATGATCAGGCTTTTATCCGGAAAAGAATTAATCACTTTAGAAAGAGAAAAAAAAAAAAAACCTTGCAAAAAGATGTCATTACTGTTCTTGCATTACATATCTTTTCAACTTCACACTTTTAAATCGTATTCTGTCCATGCAAAAAGAAGAAGGTGATGGTTTTCCTTTAGATTTGAAGAAATGCTTTATGTCAGCATAAATAACAGGCTGTAAATTGAGTTTTAAAGGAAGAACTTAATGACTTTAAAAGAAATGTCAGGTGCCTGTTTTTGAAATGGCAAATGATTAAAAGAAAAAGTCCTATCTAGCTTCATCTAATGTTGTAGAACTGTCCTGTGATACAGACTCTGTGCTGTACAAGTGGAACAGGAAGTGATAGAGGATTATCTGCAACCTCTCAGAATTTACTTACATTTTTTGATTGGCTGCATAGCAGAAGGTCAAACTTGCATTAAAGTGCAGGCTATAAATGAGACTTCTGACGTAACCAGTGATTCCCTGAATCCCCGCGACCAGTTATCCAGCAGTCATTTGACACAAGAACGAATACAACAGAACCTGCTGAAGCTACTGAACAGAGAAGACCGGAGGATCACATGGTCCACTGTAATGTACTAAATAGATTTTTTTAATAGCACTGTAACTGTTTGTCATGTGATATCTCTCAAATTTGACCTGTGCTTCTGAAAAATAGAGCTTTCAGATTACTTCTGTGAACTGGAAATATTAAAACTAAATGATTATTTAATTATTTTCTAAAATGTCAAAAACATATTCAAGTTTCAACAAGTTTCAACGACTTACTTTTGTATGCTTTTTCAATCAAAGGGCAACTTGATTTATATATATATATGTATATATATATAATTTTTTTTCCAAGTTTAACTCTTTCCTTTAATTCAACATGTTTCACTTTATTTTATTTAATAGGTGTTTCACGTTCCTCTGTTTAAGGTGTTTCACAGTCATTGATAAATGTAGGGTAGACGGAGGGCATTGATTTATTTTTTCTTCTATTTAATAGACTTTCAGAGAGTATAAGCAAACAGTAGTAGAACTATTATACATTTACAATGACCTAAGATGTAATGTTCTGTAACAGTCCAATTAGATTTCATTACTTGCATTACTAACAATTGAATAACAGGTTTGAATGCATGTAATCTTGTTTTGTGTTCCACATGCAGAGGAGAGAAAAGCTTTCAGGTTTGGAATGATGAGTTTAGTTTTGCTTGAACTGCCCTTTAATTGTCTTTCTGTTAGGATATATCTAGAAAATGTAAATGGATACTGTGATTTGAATGTATGATGGTACTAGATACTTATATATATACTCTATTGTTAATTTTTTTTAGGCGGGGTTAATAGTTTATTCAGTGACAGGAAAGATATTTGTAATATTAGAAACAATTTATCTTTCAAATAAATCCTTCTAATTCTTATAATCCATGGCTTCCACCAAAATATTAAGTAGCGCAACTATTTTTGTTTTAAACATGTTTCTTGAGCACCAATTCGCTTTGCCAGCACAGAAAACAGTTATTTTGAATTGTTATATTCCACAAAATTGTTTATACTGTATTTTGATCAAGTAAATGCAGGCTTTGTGAAGATAAGAGACTACTTTCAAAAATATAAAAGAAAGAAAAGAAATCTTATCCACACGGCAGAGTAAGGTAGGTAACTGAATCCTTGGCGAAAACACATTTCCTCTCTATTGAACAGCATTATCTGCTGAAGCTTTTGACACTTTCAACGTGACCCTGTACTCAATGTGTGCAATGACAGTACGCTGAGTCTTTTATTTATTTTGTTACAGTTTATGCTAACTAAAGGACTGCAAGGAGAGTTTGGCCTCTGTCCTTGAACTGACCATCTAGTAAAGGTTTTATGGGTTTCAGTGTTATAAATAAAGAATAAAGGCTTTTCTTTTTCCAGACAAAGTAGCTGAGTGAATAAATGAATAGCATTATAATTTAGACCAGCGGTGTGAGAGAGAAAGCCGTGAACTGATTATGGTCCGTGATGAAGTTCAATCCAGCTCACAGGATCACTGAAATGGAAAAAAAGTGTGATATACAAATAAATAAATAATAATAAATGAGTACAAATAAAAAAAGCATGCAAATCTATAAAATTGAGTCGTTTGAACTATTTGCTGTTCCTGAAAGTCAGTGTTCAGTTAGTGTGTTTTAAGGCTTTGTAGCTGATTCTGGACTTCTGAAATCTGGCCAAACCATTGTGGATATTATGTTGAATTGATGATGAACTCCTGAGACAGAACCTTGGATTTCCTTGACTGCTCTGAGCCAATGCATCCATTATAATATCTATTTGTTGTGCTCCAGCTACTTGCATTTTAAATACCCTGCTGATTCTTCCAGTTCATCTGTGACTGTGAATGATTTAGATCAAGTATAAATATTCCTTAGTACATAAATACTGACATTTCAGTGCCGAATGTCTTGTTGATATAGATACAATGTTTTTGTCAAGATTAAAGTTGACATCACTTTAAAACATTGTCAGATGTGTTTGTTAATTAGTGGTTTTTGCTATAGTAATTAATATTGCTCATTTTTTGGGTTATGGATTTAAGCAAAGTAGGCCTATTATGTAGCAGTGTTTGTGCTAATGATTTGAATCGTGTGACTTGTTTATAGATGTGAGCTATTATTTTTGTAAATAAATCAAACTTTCAATTTCACAGATATATGAGGGACTCAGCACCTTTTGCTGGCTATTTAGGAACATTTAACCATAATCAAATTAGTTTTTAAAGCTATAAAGAGTAAAAAGCTATTTATTTATGCAAGAAAACTGTCAACAGGCAGTTATTAGAAAAATAATGCACAACCCAGAGAGTCAGACTTGTGTCTCAGGTCGCAGGTAAGTCTCAGCATCAAGGTTATTCTTACCTTTTGGGTTAATAATGGTCTGTTGAAAGTGCATTGTTTATTTTTTTGCACTTTAAAAATTTAAATTTTAATGCTTGATGGTTGAAGGGTGAGTGGAATAATGTCATCTCATTTTTAACCAAGTAAAAAAAAAAAAAAGCATTATTGCGTTCTCAGAGCGAGCTTTTCACTGATTGTTTACAGCTTAACGGAAGTTAAACCCACAATTTGTGCAAAGCATCATTGGGTGTAGGAATAAGGTGGATAGATCAGTGGCTGCAGTCTGTGCATTATGTGTGATTTATGTATTGTTGTTTGTCTTAACACATTAATTCAAGCAAGCACAATTTACAAACAATATGTTTGTCCATGCTAACGAATCATATCTGTTAGAAATTTGCATCAACGATTTCATCACCATGTGTGAGTGTCTGACTGTGACAGTCTCAGCTATCAGCCTTGCAACCAGAGGTGCTTGTCGCATACTCCCTCTTGAGAATAAAGTTGCACAAACCGGTATTTTTATTTAAAAATGTGTGATTTTTTTTTTTTTAAATGAAGTCAATGAAATTCGGTGCCTGGTGTTGGCAAGAGATGCACTCTTGTTGATGCCAGGTGTGCAGTTAATATTATGTTTTTTTAAGTTTCTCTCTGTCACACACAGGAGGAAGGACACCTGTGCAAGTCTGGCCGGGGCTGCTATCCGCTGGGAGATTAAAAACAGAGACTCCGGGAGGTAAGGTAGAATAATGACACCTGCAACTGAGGCGTAATGAGGGGACGCAGGTGAAAATGAGCGAGTTTCTATCCTTTTCAATCCGTTGGCAGTATCCAGTGGAGGTCTGACATATGATGATTATTTCACTGAATACTCAATTAGGACTGAAAGCTGGAAAGCTGGGGCCTGGAGTGCAGGATTAAGACAAGAAGTAAGAGTTTTATCTTAAAGCAACAAATGTTCTGGCATGAATTGACTGAATAGAATTAAACCATATAATAATTCTAGATGGTTGAAGAGAAGAAACCTCTGAGAATGCACAAACAAGGCTCGTGATGAAAACAAAGCTGCGCTTTTGTTTAAATGTTTAGAGGCGTAAGAACAGGCCTCTCGCCTTCAGAATAGGCCAATCAGTCATACTGAACATGTCCGCTGTGTTTATTTTAGAGTTTCTTTTCCCAGAATGTGCCATAATTTGCATCAGTTGAGGATCTCTTAAATGGAAGGACCGCAATCCTCCTGCTTTTTCTGTATTAGTTGTCATAAAATAAGATGGCAGATGACAGCTTTTGGAAAGAGGGTCTGCATACTATTTTGCATAGTTTGTCAGGAGCAGAAATATCTCTGCGTTCATTGCAGTCTTGTCACATATGCTTAGAGCTCACTTAAAGCTGTGAAATGCTTGTTTCTTCATTCTTGATGCAAGGTTCAAAATGTTATAATCATGTCAAAACAAAAACAGAAGTTGATTTGTATGTTTTTTTTTTTCTTGTTTAAGTCTCATGTCGCTCCTCTGATGTAAGTCTACATTTTAGTGTTTTTTTCCCAGCATTATTGCCTGCCAACTATAAATCATATATCCTATTGTTTTGAGAAGCAGTAACACACCTGTCCTCATGAAGCACATGATTTGAAGTATCACTCAGCAAAATTGAATGCTTTGATACTTATTAAGTTTCATATTTTAAGAAGTTTGCTCAAGTGCCTGATTTCTAAAAGAGTAGTTCACCCCAAAATGAAAATTTGCTGAGAATTTGCTCACCCTCAGGCCATCCAAGATCTAGATGAAGTTGTTTCTTCATTGGAAAATAATTGGAGAAATTTTGCACTTGCTCACCAATGAACATAATGCTTACCCCAGTGAAAAGTCAATTTCTTGTTGTCTTCTCACATCAAAATCCACAGAATTCTTTTTTTTACTTTTTTTGGATGGTTTTCACTTGTATCGGTGTTTATTTCTTTCCTGATTCTGACAAGATGCCTTTTACTGGACAAAGCAATATTAGGGATAGAGAACTCACATTTTAACTAGAAAAAACTGTTTGAAGTTAAAATCAAATTAAAGATGGATTTGTTTATTTCATACACAGCTTTTTGCTTTACATGATGTTGATTGGTGGGTTGGGTTCATATAGATTACTTGTGGATTACAGTGATGTTTTTATCAGCTGTTTAAACTTTCATTATGACTGCACCAATTCACTGCAGAGAATCCATTCGTGAACAAGTGATGGAGTGCAAAATTTCTCAGATCAAGAAACTCCTTTACATCTGGGCTAGCCTGAGGATAAATGTCCAACAAATTGTCATTTTTGGATGAACTGTCCCTTTAAATAAACATTATGTTTATAAAAAATAATAGTTCTTTATTGGGGCCTGAAAAAAATATGTTTTCTAAGATGATTGTGAAACATAGTTTGTCATTTCTGAATGTGCCATATGTCTTATTTTGGGTGACAGACAATTGATTAAATAAGCTAAAGATATTTTATCAGTCTGAGTGCTATCTGCTATTATTTAATCCTTTTAAAAATGTATTTTAATGCTGTGCCAAAGCACAAGAATAATTATTGTATAAATAATTTGTGTGTATATTTGCATTCTACAATGATAGCGAAAAGTGAAAAGTAAGAATACTTTATTGTAGCTTGAGCATAATTACAGTTAAGAATGGTCAACAAACCTTTCCTCACAATTAGACATCGGGCCGATGTTATCACCCCTGCAATCTCTATTCATTATCTAATGTACTGCATGCTGACAACTCTTGTGTCATCTAACTAATGATTCACATTGCTGGAGGCGCTGGGTAAACAAGTCCTAAGCACTGCGCTTGTCCTCATCCTAGTGGCCAATAATAATCGCATTAAGTCTTCCATGAACACCATGTCTGAAAACAAGATTCCTGGTGTTCTCTTTTTGCTGATAAACAGTTCATTTTGATTTGATTAGACTAATTTGAAGATGCTTTAGCTTCCCAATAGATTCTTGCTTTAACTGTTATTATTGCCCACAAGTAATCCACATGACGCCAGTCCACCAGTTAACATCTTTTCAACTGAAAATCTGTGTTATTGTAAGAAACAAATCCATCTTTAAGGCGTTTTAACTGTTGCTTCTGGCCAAAATATCTGAATTCATAATCCATAATAATGCTTTGTTTTTGCATGTAAACTGTACTTTATTTCTCTCCTAAATCAGATGAGCCAACTTTTACATTGGTGCAAGCGTATGGACTCTTATTTTAACCTAGAAATTAAAAATGTATTTTCAATCTACAAGATGGACTGGAGCCATATGTATTATTTGTGGATAATTATAATTTTTTTATCAGCTGTTTGGACTCTCATTCTGACGGCACCCATTCACTGCAGAGGATACATTGGTGAGCAACCGATGTAATGCTAAATGTCTCCAAATCCATTCTGATGAAGAAGCAAATTCATCTACTTTTTGGATGGCCTGAGGGTGAGTACATTTCAACAAATTTCATTTCCTTTTCAATTCCCTAGCAACCCCTCTACAGCTGTTTATTTATTAAATTTATTTATTAGTTTATTTATTGAACACTTCAGCAATGCAATTCTCTTGCAACACCATAGCAACCACTCAGAACATGCTATCACCTGCCTAGAAATAAATAGACCAGAATACACCAGCAACTACTTAATACCATAGCAACCATCCAGAACACCCTAAAGTACATTAGGTCAATATTATGTTTAAACGTCAATGGTTTTAAAACTTTCAAGTAAGGCATTGCCAATCCAACATGCAGAGTTCGTCCTGACAGAGATTCCTTTTTCTAGTTTTAAAAATGTAATCATAATTTGTTCTCTAGGGTATATTAAGCTGTCATAGCGGATGCTTTTTCTGTTATGGAGGTTTACAATATCTCAGTTTGTTTGACGAAAGCATCATTAAATCTTATTTGAGTTCAAATAAATTGCATTTTAAGTTTGTACCTCTTTCAAGGACAATAAGAGATTACGTTATGCTCTTTGTGAAGCCAGTTGTATTGCCATTGTGAGCATATTATAACCCAAGAGACCGGTCATTTATGTCCTCATTTATATTCTTTGTCTGTAAAAAAATGAGAAATCCCATTGAAGCTTCAAACATCTTACTGGAGAATTAATATGAGAACCTTTTTAACTCTCCAAATATATGCTAACCAGCCACATTGTGAGTGATTATAAATGGGTTTGCATAATTTTTTTTTCAGCAACAAGTGACAATGTGAAATCACACTTTCAGAACCCAAAATTGCTTCTTCACCTTCACATCTGAGGTTCAAAGACCTTTTCACATAGCTCTGTATAAGAACTGCAAGTGCGTATGCCAGAGGAATCGTGACCCCCAGTATTTTCTGTTTTGTGTTATGCTTCAGATTCAGAGGACCAGTGAACAACTCAAAGGACCTCAGCCACACCAAATGCATTCATCTCCTAACAGTATTCTTGCGGACTCAGTTTGTAGTCAGGACAAAAATTTGGAAAGGAAAGGAAAGGTAAATATTGTGCACAAAGCTTCTTTCATCTCTGCAATCCAAGGTTGGGTTGGGGAGAAGATATTTTATTAAGTGAACCAGCACAGTTCCTATAGCGAATCTCCAAAACAGTGAATGAAGGCCAGCTGGGATTGAGTTCATAGAAACATGTATTGCTAAACCTGCAGGGAGAGGAGATAGTACTCATATTTTGGGAGCCTCTTTTGTTGGTATAAATAAAAGTTGATTTGTTATGAGTTTTCTTTTCTTTTCTTTTTTTTAAGGTTGACTTGAAAAGTTTAGAAAAAGTATGATTTATATATAAATATATTTTTGAAAGAAATATCCAAGGCTGCATTTTGATTTGAAAAACAGTAAAAAAAAAAAAAAAACGTAATATCGTTTAATATTATTGCATTTTTATAAGAACTTTCTGTTAGCGGTTCAGCATCATTCCTCTAGTCTTCAGTGTTACATGATCCTTCACAAATCATTTTAATATTATGCTTATTTGCTGCTCAAGACACATACATTTAAATTCTGTCATTATTTACTCATCCTCATGTCATTCTAAAAATGTTTGACTTTCTTTCTGTGGAACACATACTGTATTATGAAAAATGCCTCAGGTGTCCATACACTCTCGGAAAAAAAGGCACAACAGCTGTCACTGGGGTGGTACATTTTAAAAGATACACTTTTGTACCTTGTTTACCCCAAATTGTGCATTAGTACCATTAGGTACATATTAGCCATCCGGATATCTGTATCTAAATCAGATGGTCACTGTAGTCACCCGTGACCATCAGTGATGTCCTCTGTAACTTGCACTGGCTTCCAGTTCAATCACGTATTGAGTTTAAAATGCTTGTTTTAACTTATAAAGCTGCTGTGTATGAATTGGCTCCTTCTTATGTGAATTAGTTACCCCTTACATGCCTTCTCTTCCTCTGCTCTGCTGATTCTCTTCTTCTTTATCAGCCCCACTGTAGATTAAAAACTGTGTGACAGAGAGCCTTCTCTTGTGCTGCTCCGAGGTTATGTTCGAAGTGCTTCTACACTAAGTACTTTTAAGAAACTGTTGAAAGCCTTCCTCTCAAAAATTCATGGGTAAGCTGTTGATTAGGGTTTTGATTTGATTTATTTTGCTGTTTTAAATTTGTCATGCTGTCTGGTCTCTGTTTCCCTTAGTCTCCACTAGTGGTCTCACTTCCCCATAGGCACCTCACCGTAGGCACTACAATTCCCACAAAGCCTTGTCCCTTCATCACAGTAATTGCACTCCTGTTAATTGCACTCAGGTGTCTTCACTTGTTAGTCATTATCCTCCCTATATTAACAAGTCTTTTCCTGTTTGTCTTCATGGAGTCCTTTCCTTCACTTACCCAGTTTCCTCGTCTTCCGAGTTCCTCGTCTTCCGAATTCCTGTTCCTGTTCCCATTGCCGTTCCTGTTCCTTTCCTGTTGGTTTTTTTGTCGGATGGATTTATGGTTTGACCCCTGCTTGTTTGATTTCTCTTTGGATTACCCAATAAAACCCATACTGCGATTGGATCTATCTCCTGCGTTTCACTGGGTCCCGGATCGTCACAGAAGGACTCCATCATCTAAAGATCCAGCGGTGTGGGACTTCATACCCGTTCCCCAGTCAGGATGATGGAATGAAGGGCAAGATATGTCAAATTGACCACTCTCCGCCAAAAGGGGATTGAGGAGGGTGCTATAGCACAAATGTTCTGGACCCTAGCGGATGGTTTGGAATATAATGATGCGGCCCTAAAGGATATGTTCAACACCGGGGTCTACAGACAGGAGGACCGCCAGCCCAGCGCCACGACGCAAGATGGCCGCCAGCCCAGCGCCACAGCACAAGATGGCTGCCAGCCCAGCACCACTGCCCAAGATGGCTGCCAGCCCAGCGCCACAGCACAAGATGGCCGCAAGCCCAGCGCCACTGCCCAAGATAGTCACCGTTGACCTTCCAGAGTCAAGGCTAGTCACCGTTGACCTTCCAGAGTCAGGGCTAGTCACCCGTTGACCTCCCAGAGCCAGGGCTAGTCACTGTTCGTTGACCTTCCGGAGTCAGGGCTAGTCACCGTTGACACTCCGGAGTCAGGGCTAGTCACCGTTGACACTCCGGAGTCAGGGCAAGTCACCGTTGACACTCCGGAGTCAGGGCAAGTTACTGTTGACACTCCGGAGTCAAGTCAAGTCACCGGTGATATTCATGGACAAAGGTAAGTCACCAATGATCTTCATGGGCAAAGTCCAGTCACCGGTGTTCTTCATGGGCAAAGGCAAGTCACCATTGATTTTCATGAACAAATGCAAGTCACCATTGATTTTCATGAACAAATGCAAGTCACCAATGATCTTCATGAGCAGAGTCAAGTCAGCATTGATCTTCTGGAATCCAGTCTAAACACCATGGTATTACCAGAGTCTCTCCACATCTCTGTGGAACTACCAGAGCCTCTCCACGTCTCTGCTGAACTACCAGAGCCTCTCCACGTCTTTGCTGAACTACCAGAGCCTTTCCATGCCTCTGCTGAACTACCAGAGCCTCTCCACGTCTTTGCTGAACTACCAGAGCCTCTCCACGCCTCTGCTGAACTACCAGAGCCTCTCCACGTCTCTGCTGAACTACTAGAGCCTCTCCTCGTCTCGGCTGAACTACCAGAGTCTCTCCTCGTCTCTGCGGAACTTCCAGAGCCTTGTCACGTCTCAGCCGAACTCTCTGAGCACTCGACTGATCCTGTCGTGGCCACGGAGGCCACCCTTAACTTGTTCATGTTCTCTGTTTCAGACTTGCCTTACCAGACTTGCTCTCCTGTGCCATCAATCCCACTGTGGTGGTCTTCTGCGCCGCCCTGGTGGGCTTCTGTCTCGACCGCATGGATGCGGTGGTCTTCTGCGCCGCCCTGGTGGGCTTCTGTCTTGCCCGCACGGATGTGGTGGTCTTCTGCGCCGCCCTTGTGGGCTTCTGTCTTGACCGCAGGGCTCCAATTCCACCTTGCTCCTCTCTGGATTCCTGCCCTGTCGGTTCGGCCCTGGGGACTGAACGTTATGTCCTTCCTGGACTTGTGTTTTGTTGTTGTTTTGTTTTTTGTTTTTGCTCCTCTTCTCTCGGTTTCCATCTATGGACCTGGCCCTCCTTTCCTCCCCCTGATCCTCCGCAGGTCCACCTCCCTCCTGGGCTCCTTGTTTTTGTTTTGCACTTCTTGTCTCTGTTTCCCCCTATTTTACCTGGCCCTCCATCCCTCCCCCTAGTCCTCCTCCGCTCCACCTCCCTCCTGGTCTCTGTGATCCTTGGTCTCTTCTTGGGTTCGGGTGGAGCATCTGGTAGCTGCTCCGTGGAGGAGGGGGTAATGTCACGCTGTCTGGTCTGTGTTTCCCTTAGTCTCCACTAGTGGTCTCACTTCCCCATAGGCACCTCACCGTAGGCACTACAATTCCCACAAAGCCTTGTCCCTTCATCACAGTAATTGCACTCCTGTTAATTGCACTCAGGTGTCTTCACTTGTTAGTCATTATCCTCCCTATATTAACCAGTCTTTTCCTGTTTGTCTTCATGGAGTCCTTTCCTTGTGTGACGATCACATTAGTATTGTAATTGTACTTAAGGTATATTCAAAATTATTGGTTTCGTTTTTGAATATGTTATTGTGTTATTTTGGAAAAAGAAACATTCGGAAGGGTTTTATTTTAATGTGATTCCTTGTAAAAACAAAAAAAGAGAAATGTGCAATACTACTCCTGACCGTTAGGGGCAGAGTCGAGCGATGGGTGTTAAGCTGTGCGAGTCGTGAGTTTTTCATTACTCCAGAGAGCTTGAACGTGACACTTGTCTCCTCGTTTCTCTCCTGTGTGTTACAAGTGGGTAAATGTATAAAAACACTAAAGTTGAATTTAACCATGCTGGAATGTGGTTATAATATAAGTGAATTGTTTTAGAGAAGTGATGTTCGTCAGAGGGTGCTTTTGAGTTTGATTTAAGCGAGACAGAAAAGCTCGACCGATTAGCGGCCTACTGAAAACGCACATGTAACGTTGGTGATCGCGTCAGTTAAAAATATATTTTTCCCTATACAAATGCACATGAAGGTATTCTATAAGCTTTAAAGGTTAATAAGTATGGTTTAATGTACTATATATGTGTGTTGAATGTCAATGTGATAATAGTTAATGTGTTAAATAAGGTTTAAAGTATATTTGAAGTATATTAATAATTCTGAGAGTGATTTGCAGCATCGTATTAATGTGATACTGGTAAAATATTGTGAATAGAAATGTATTAATCATTTAAGAGAAGTAATTGAGGTATATTACTATGGTTTTTGTATTTCTTTTTTGATGAATAGTGTGAAATATAAAAATACAGAGTCAGTGAACATGAATGTGAAATTGAGAAGTTTATTTTATTGCAGATTGTGAATTGACATAAACACTGAAAGTCATTATAATGTTAAGAAGACATTGAAAATGTGATATGTGAAGCATAATGTGACTCTAAGAAACAGATTTGTTTAATGCACATATTGTGAATAAAATTACTCCAGAGAGCTTGAACGTGACACTTGTCTCCTCGTTTCTCTCCTGTGTGTTACAGGAGAATAATCTGTCCCTTTCGGGTGCCGTCGCCACGGTACCCGTTACAGATTTTTGGTGGCCCGTACGGGGAATGACAGTAGATGCGCAGGCTACAAGCACGACCAGAATCAGCAGTTGACATGTTCCAGTAGCTGACGTCTCTTCAGGCTTGAAGTGAGAGGAAGATTGGGTGATGCATGGATCCTGCTTTCACCAGAACGAGTACCGGTGAGGTGACGATTGTTCTGCACACGTGGAACCAGACCAGCAGAGGCGAGTGAAAGCGTGACCGAGGTGAGCAACCGACGGTGGGGAAGAGAGAAAAGCAGTCATGGCGGATGGTGAGAGAAAAGGCTTGATGTGGAGCATCAAGAAAAGTCTACTCATGCTGACGGCCGATGAACTTTTCCAACTAGCCCAGAGAGTTGGTCCAGTGCCAGGGAAGGACTCATCCAAACTTCAGGTTGGCGAAGAAGAGAGTTGCTTTGAGTACATTCTAACTTTTATGAACAGTGACATGTTGGTGGAATCTGAGGATTCAGGTATGGCAGTGCTGTTAGAGCTTAATGATACTGTGAATAATGTCATTCAGATTCGTTATGCTCAACCTAAATTAGGTGTTGGGGAGAATGTGAATGAGATAATGTCAATTCCAGTACTGAGTGAGAACAGGACAGTAGGTCAACTAGCGACAGATACTGATAACTTGACAACCGTTAACGTGACAGCCAATGGTTCGAATATTACTCACACAGCAGCAAGTAGCATGAACAACCCCCCACTCACATCTACTGAAGTCAAAAGCACACAGAACGCTGACACAGAGTTACAGAGAGTGCTTTCTAGTTACGCTGAGCTTAGCAATAAAGTCATGCAATACATAAACAGCCCCACATCCTCACTCACAGCCACACCTCCGCTATTACAACCTACGCAACAATATGACAACACTCCCACACCAGAACAGCAGCCACATGGAAGACACGACCGAATAATTCCCCTTCGAGACCTCTCATTGCTTCGTCGCAAGTTCAAGATCCAAGGTGGACAGATCGGCGACCAGGGCTCAATTTAAGCTACAATAGCATATGCAGACAAATCGACGAGGGTGTTAAAGAGCAATTCAGCGAGACTGAAATATTGAGATGCGTTCTCAGAGACATTAAACCGGGAAACTTTAAAGACATGCTAATACTCAAAGACGATTTGACGATAGACGAGCTGAAAGGCTTTCTGCAATCCCATTTAGGTGGGCGAAGCAACACAGAACTTTTCCAAGAGCTCATGTGCACAAAACAATATGACTGCGAGACTCCACAACAATTCTTGTATCGAGTGATAGGCCTCAAACAAAAGATCCTGTTCGCTTCAAAATACGCTGACACAGAAGTGAAGTATAATGCAAACACAGTTCAAGACGTTTTCCTTCATGCCGTGTATCAGGGTCTCAGCCAGAAGCATAACGACATACGTCGAGAACTGAAACCATTTCTCAGATAGCAGCGTGTCTGACGAGACGATCTTAAAGCAAATGATGAAGATAACAAACATTGAAAATGAGAGACAGAGACGTCTGGGGTCGGTTGTGAAGCAGAAACAAATAAGTGTGAATAGCACAGAGCTTAAAGCGGCAGCAGTACAAGGCAGTACAAAGAAAGATGTTCCAGACAAACAGTCAAAGACTGATGTACTCGAGCAATTAACTGAAAAAGTAGAGGAGTTAATGAATAAAGTTGAACTACTGCAAAGACCCCAGCAGATTCAAAACCCAGAATGTTGCCATCATTGTCAAGTTAAAGTGGATCAAAGGAAAACCAGACCAAATAGCTGTGCTAATTGCCTCGAACAGAACCGCCCAGGTTGCACTCATTGTTTCTACTGTGGTGAGGACGGTCACAGAGCAGTAGGCTGTTTGAAAAAACCCAAGCGTCCGGAAAACTGGAGCCGGTTTCTGCCACGGGACAAGCAGTGACCGGGCTTCATGTTCAGTCCCACAGTGCTGAGGGGAGCGTACGGAGCTCTGAGAGTCGGACAGAGACAAGTTCAGTTAATCAGAGACCAAAAGAAAACAATGAACAAGTCAATAACCAACTTTCTCTCTCTTTACCCACTCAAACCAGTAGACGTCTGGCCAAATTCATAGGAGCCAAAGCCCTTGCACGATGTGACCTCAATGGGTTGACAGTCAATGCTTTACTGGACACTGGAGCCCAGGTGAGCATGATAGATAAAAGCTGGAAAGAGAAGTATCTACCAAACACACCCATTAGGCCGCTTAGTGAAATCTTTGATGAGAGAGAAGAGCTGGAAGTGCACGCGGTGAATGGAGAAATCCTCCCTTTTGATGGCTGGGTCCTTATTGCAGTCAGTTTCAGTGGAAATGGTGCTCTTAGCCAGTCGATCATGGTGCCTTTTCTCATCTGCAGCATTCCGCTTGCACAGCCACTACTTGGATTTAATGTCCTAGAGGAAGTGATTCAGAATCGAACAAAAGAACTTGTTCCAGCACTTACCACGCTTCTATCTGACGCAATATCGGTTCCTGCTGAGAAAGTTGAGCTGCTGATGAACTTCATTCAGAATGACAAACCCTCCATGTATCAGAGATTGATAAGAACTGGTAATTATGAGACTACAGTCCCAGCCGGACAAGTAGCCTGGGTGAAGTATCAGGTCCCATCCGCTGTAGACCAGTCAGACCCCCTTCTCTTGTTTGAACCCAACGAGAACAGTGGCCATCTCACCGAGCTTGAGATTGAGGAGGGCTTGCTAGAACTACAAACCGCAAAGAGACCTTATGTCATAATACCAGTGAGAAATAACACGAAGCATCCTGTTACAGTACCAAGGAAGACAGCCCTTGGTAGCGTCCAAACGGTGGCTAGAGTGATTGAGAACAATCCATCAGAGAGCCCAAGGCCCAGAGTAGCAGTCGTTAAAGCAGCAACAGCCCCAGTTAAACAGAGTGTTCCAGAATTATGGCAGCCCTGTGTGGACCTCAGCCACCTTAGTGATGAGGAACAAGAGAAAGTCGAGAAAATGCTGTGAGAAGAATCGGCTGCTTTTGCACAAGACGGTCATGATATTGGATGTATTCCTAGTCTACAGATGTCTATCTCACTCAAAGACGAGATTCCAGTGCAGAGAGCTTACTCTTCGGTGCCCAAACCACTGTTCAAAGAGGTGAAGGAGTATGTACAAGATCTGCTCATGAAAGGTTGGATTGGGAAGTCAAAGTCCTCTTATGCTGCTCCAGTGGTCTGCGTCCGAAAGAAAGACGGTACACTCCGCCTCTGTATCGATTATCGTCTCTTGAATCAGAAGACCATCCCTGATAGACATCCCCTACCTAGGATACAAGACCTGACTGATAGCCTCGGTGGTTATTCCTGGTTCAGCATCCTCGACCAAGGAAAGGCTTATCATCAGGGCTTTATCGCCAAGGACTCCCAGCACCTCACTGCTTTCATTACCCCCTGGGGGCTATATGAATGGGTGCGTATCCCTTTTGGCCTCTCCAACGCCCCAGCAGCTTTCCAGAGGAGTATGGAAGAGATGTTGAGTTCCTTGAGAGATGATTGCTGTCTTCCGTACCTTGATGACGTGCTCTGCTACGCAAAAACCTTTGATGAGCACATGGAAGGGGTCCGTAAAGTACTCCAAGCTCTTCAGCGACATGGAGTGAAATTGAGACCCGAAAAATGTGAGTTATTCCGACGAGAAGTAAGATATGTGGGTCGTCTTGTGTCAGCTCAGGGAGTGAGAATTGATCCCAAAGACCTGGATGCAGTGCGGTCATTAGCCAGCAGGACACCACAGACAGTGGGAGATGTAAGGAAGCTCTCCGGGTTCCTTGGCTATTACCGTTCCTACATTCAGGACTTCTCAAGGATAGCAAAGCCCATCTATGGGCTATTACAAGTCAAGCCAGGACAAGCAGCTGTAGCACGTGGAAAAAGTAAAGGTCCACAACTACCACCCAGAACACCTGTGGAGTGGGCCACCAAGCATCAGGAAGCCCTCGATCGACTTGTATCTCTCCTTGTAAGCCCCCCTGTGCTAGCATACCCCAACTTCGACTCACCCTTTGTATTACATACCGATGCTTCAGACCAGGGGCTTGGCGCGATTCTTTATCAATATCAGAATGGCAAGTTAAGAGTCATTGGGTATGGGTCTAGGACTTTGACTGCAGCTGAGCGAAACTACCACCTGCATAGTGGAAAGTTAGAGTTCCTAGCCTTGAAATGGGCCGTGTGTGAAAAGTTTAGGGATTACTTATTCTACGCACCCCATTTCACGATATTCACCGACAACAATCCCCTTACCTACGTTATGTCTACAGCCAAGCTAAATGCAGTAGGCCATCGGTGGGTAGGAGAACTCTCTGATTTCAGATTTGACATAAAGTACAGACCAGGAAAGGCTAACATCGATGCCGATACGCTTTCGCGTCTTCCTTTAAACATTGAGGCCTATGCTGAGTCCTGTACCAAAGAGTGTACCGAAGACGTGGTTCGTGCGATATGGGATGGAAGTAAAGTAGCCAAAGTGAAAGATGTACCGTGGGTGGCGGCTCTCAACATCTCTTCCCAAGCCGACTCATCCCCCTCATTTGATCACTTGACTGCAATCAGCCACGATGAGCTTGTGGAGGCACAACATGCAGATGAAGCCATCGGTGAAATGATCAAGTTAAAAGAGGCGGGTACACCTTTAACTGATGAGATACGGAAAGCGGCTAGTGGAGCCACTAGAAGACTATTTCATGAACGGGGAAAGTTAGTTTTGGAGAATGGTCTCTTGTACAGGCGTGCTAATGAAAGAAGGCAGTTGGTGCTCCCTGCTAAGTACAAAGACATTGTCTTGAAGAAACTCCATAATGAAATGGCCCATGTCGGCACGGAAAGAGTCCTCAATCTTGCCAGAGAGAGATTTTATTGGCCCTTCATGGCTAGAGAGATCGAAGAACATATCACGAGGAGATGTCCATGCATAAAATCGAAGAAGCCAGTTACTCATGTTCGCGCCCCAATGAGTAGTATTACATCAAGCTCGCCACTGGAGTTGGTGTGTATCGACTATCAGAATCAGAATCAGAATCAGAAAGAGCTTTATTGCCAAGTATGCTTGCGCATACAAGGAATTTGTTTTAGTGACATAAGCTTCCAGTAAACAGAGACAACAACACACAGACAAAAAAAAAAAAAAAAAAGTTTACAGGAGATTTACAAATTGGCAAATAAATAAGTGTATAAACAATTGTGCTATAAATGATAATGGAATAGGATTGAGTGAGATGCAGGAATGTTCTAGGATGGAGGGGTAACAAATAAATATAAGGATATTGCACATGTTTGCATAAGCATACGTTTAAGTGGGAAACATTTAACTGTTCATGAGGTAGATTGCCTGGGGGAAGAAACTATTCTTGTGCCTTGCTGTTCTTGTATTTGCGGCTCTGAGGCGCCGGCCAGATGGCAAAAGTTCAAAGATGGGGTGACTTGGATGTGAGGGATCCAGAGTGATTTTCTGAGCCCTTTTCCTCACTCTGGATGTGTACAGTTCTTGGAGGGTGGGCAGGGGAGCACCAATAATCCTTTCAGCAGTCCGAACAGTTCTCTGTAGTCTTCTGATATCTGATTTTGTAGCTGAACCAAACCAGACAGTAATTGAATTACACAGGACTGACTCAATGACGGCTGAGTAGAACTGTTTCAGCAGCTCCTGTGGCAGGTTAAACTTCCTCAGCTGGCGAAGGAAGTACAACCTTTGTTGGGCTTTTTTCACAATGGAGCCAATGTGATTGTCCCACTTCAGGTCCTGAGAGATGGTGGTTCCCAGGAATCTGAATGACTCCACTGCAGCCACAGTGCTGTTCATGATGGTGAGTGGGGAAAGTGCAGGGGGGTTTCTCCTAAAGTCCACAGTCATCTCCACTGTTTTGAGCGTGTTCAGCTCCAGGTTGTTAAGACTGCACCAGACAGCCAGCTGCTCAACCTCCTGTCTGTAAGCAGACTCGTCACCGTCCTGGATGAGGCCGATGACTGTAGTGTCGTCTGCAAACTTCAGGAGCTTGACAGAGGGGTCTTTAGAGGTGCAGTCGTTGGTGTACAGGGAGAAGAGCAGAGGGGAGAGAACACATCCCTGAGGGGCACCAGTGTTGGTGGAGCAGCTGTTTGACATGAATTTCCCCAGTCTCACTAACTGTTGCCTATCTGTCAGAAAGCTGGTGATCCACTGACAGATAGAGCTAGGAACAGAGAGCTGGGTCAGTTTGGTCTGGAGGGTTGTTGGGATGATGGTGTTGAAAGCTGAACTAAAGTCCACAAACAGGATCCTCACATAAGTCCCTGTTTTGTCCAGATGTTGCAGGATGAAGTGCAATGCCATGTTGATTGCATCATCCACGGACCTGTTTGCTCGGTACGCAAACTGCAGGGGGTCAAGTAAGGGTCCAGTGATGTCCTTCAGATAAGCCAGAACCAGTTTTTCAAACGACTTCATGACGACAGACGTTAGAGCCACAGGTCTGTAGTCGTTAAGTCCTATTATCTTGGGTTTCTTTGGAATGGGGATTATGGTGGAGCGTTTGAAGCAGGAAGGCACTTCACACAACTCCAGAGATCTGTTGAAGATCTGTGAAAAGATGGGGGCCAGCTGGTCAGCACAGATTTTCAGACAGGCTGGTGTAACGCCATCTGGGCCTGGTGCTTTTCTTCTTTTGTTTTTCTTGAAGACCTGGCGCACATCATCTTCACAGATTTGAAGAGCAGGAGGTATGGAGAGGGGGATTGCAGGAGGTGTTAATGGTTGTGTAGGGAGATGGTCAGAGTGGGTGTTGGGGGTTTCAAATCTACAATAAAACTCATTCAGGTCGTTAGCAAGTCGTTGATTAGCCTCAGTGCAAGGGGATGGTGTCTTGTAGTTTGTGATGGCTCTCAGTCCTCTCCAAACTGAAGTAGAGTCGTTGGAAGTAAACTGGTCTTCCAACTTTTTAGCATAGGTCTTTTTAGCCGCTCTAATCTCTTTGTTCAGTGTGTTCCTGGCCTGATTGTACAAGACCCTGTCCCCATTTCTGTAGGCATCCTCTTTGGCCTGACGAAGGTGTCTGAGTTTTACTGTAAACCATGGCTTATCATTGTTGAATGTTAAATAAGTCCTGGTAGGAATGCATATATCCTCACAGAAACTAATATAGGATGTTACAGTCTCTGTGAGTTCGTCCAGATCGGTGGTAGCAGCTTCAAAAACGCTCCAGTCTGTGATGTCAAAACAAGATTGTAAATCCTGCTCTGTTTCGCTGGTCCATCTCTTCACAGTCTTTACTACAGGTTTAGCAGATTTAAGTTTCTGCTTGTAGGTCGGTATAAGATGAACCAGACAGTGATCAGAACGTCCCAAAGCTGCTCGTGGAACAGAGTGATATGCATCCTTTATTGTGGTGTAACAGTGATCCAGTATATTACTGTCTCTGGTGGGACAGGTAACATGCTGTCTGTATTTTGGCAGTTCACGGGAGAGATTGGCTTTATTAAAGTCCCCAAGAATGATTAAAACAGAGTCCGGGTGTTGTTGTTCTGTGTCTGTGATCTGATCAGCGAGTTTCTGTAAAGCTGAGCTCACATGCGCTTGAGGTGGAATGTAAACACTAGCCAGAATGAACGAGTGAAACTCCCGCGGCGAATAGAATGGCTTGCAGTTGATAAACTGCGTTTCTAGATCAGGACAGCACATCTTCTTTAACACAGTTACATCTGTACACCACCGTTCATTGATGTAAAAGCATGTCCCGCCGCCGCGCGATTTCCCCGTTGATTCTGCGTTGCGATCCGCTCTAAACAGCTGAAAGCCCGGCAGATGGAGTGCGCTGTCCGGTATGGCGTCATTCAGCCAGGTTTCCGTGAAACACAGAGCAGCAGAGTGAGAGAAATCCTTATTTGTCCGAGAGAGCAGAAGGAGTTCGTCCGTTTTGTTGGGTAGAGAGCGGAGATTTGCGAGATGGATGCTAGGCAACGGCGTTCGAAATCCGCGCTTCCTGAGTCTGACGAGCGCACCCGCTCGCTTTCCCCGTCTGCGCGTCCTGAAGCGCTTGATCAGCGCCGCTGCTCCTCCGATAACAATGTTCAGTAAAACGTCTGTATAATAGAAATCCGGAAAAATATCATGTGGTGTGTTCTGCCGAATGTTCAGCAGTTCATCCCTGGTGAAACTGATCGTGTTTGTTAAACAAAAAACAGGAAAAACGAACAAAAACAGTACAAACACTGGAGAGCCAAGCACTGAAGCAGCCATGTGCGGCGCCATCTTGGATTTTCTTTTGGTTTACAAGCCGGCTATCTACACCTAGAGACCAGCCATGGGGGTTACGAATATATCCTTGTGGTCGTCGATCATTTTACAAGATTCGCCCAAGCGTATCCGACAAAGAACAAGAGTGGGAAAACGGCAGCTGAGCGCATCTTTAATGATTTCGTCCTCCGCTTTGGATATCCATCAAAGTTACACCACGACCAAGGCCGTGAATTTGAGAACGAGCTCTTTCGTACGTTGCAACAGTTGTCAGGTATTCGTCATTCGAGAACATCACCATACCATCCCCAGGGGAACCCGGCGGAAAGGTTTAATCGGACGATACTCCAGATGCTAAGAACGTTGTCAGAGAAAGAAAAGGAATGATGGAAAGATCAAATTCCACAAGTCATTCATGCGTACAACTGTACTCGGCACGAGTCGACAGGCTACTCACCTTTCTTCCTTCTTTATGGTCGTCATCCTCGCCTTCCCGTTGACTTACTGTTTGGGTTGGTTGGAGAAGCAGAGCCTGACTCGCCAGAGGGATATGCGAAGAAGTGGGCAAAGCAGATGTCGGGAGGCTTATCGAATTGCGCACGAGAGTAGTAAACAGGCCAGTGCTAAGGGCAAAGTGCTTTACTATAAGAAAGCAAGGGGAGCGGTACTACAGTCTGGTGATAGAGTCTTGGTCAGGAACCTCAGTGAGCGTGGTGGACCAGGAAAACTACGGTCATATTGGGAGAAATCGATCTACGTTGTGAAAGAGCAGTTCGCGGATAACCCGGTATACGTAGTCTACCCTGAGTTTGGAGATAAGAGAAAGACAAGGACATTACACCGTAATCTGTTGTTATTAGCAAATGACCTTCCGGTTGAAGCTCTTCCATGCCAAGATGCTCCTGAAAAGAGAGCACAGAAAAGGAAACAACAGACTCGACGCCCCAATGTCTCAGAACGTGCAAGTCTACAGGAAGTATCAGGTTCAGACTCACCACCAGTAGAAGTCGTGGGCTAATGGTTAGAGAGTCGGACTCCCAATCGAAAGGTTGTGAGTTCGAGTCCCGGGCTGGCAGGAATTGTGGGTGGGGGGAGTGCATGTACAGTTCTCTCTCCACCTTCAATACCACGACTTAGGTGCTTAACTGCTCCCCGGGTGCTGCAGCATAAATGGCTGCCCACTGCTCCGGGTGTGTGCTCACAGTGTGTGTGTGTTCACTGCTCTGTGTGTGTGCATTTCGGATGGGTTAAATGCAGAGCACAAATTCTAAGTATGGGTCACCATACCTGGCTGAATGTCACTTCACTTCACTTCACTTCACTTAGAAAAGAAAAAGGAAAGACCCGTGGTAGCCCCACCACAACGACCAGTAACCTCTCTGAGCCAGCCAACTCCAATACCTGCTGAAGAAGAGGATGAATTTAGGAATTTACCTGAAACGGATTTGTTACCTGAGGGAAACGTAGAGATAGATGAACCCGGAGAAGATGAAGATCACTTTGTTGTTGCGGGACCTGAGGAACGAGATGGATATGATGAGGATCCAGAGTTCAGTCAAGAGGAACAAATTCCAGTCAGTGTAGTGCCAGATAACCAGACCCAGGTCAGAAGGTCAAGTCGGGAGCGACGACCTAAACAGATTTTCACATATGAGAACTTTGGTCAGCCTATACAGACAACACAGGCTACAGTTAATGTGACAAACACACACTTACAATCACCTTTTTTCCCTGTACCTCAGACTACTCAACCTTTGCACCCATTTATGCCTTATTCAACCCCAACATGTCCACTTAACTCTTATTCTACTCTTTACCCCTTATTTACATACATGCCTTATACGGTACCAGCAACACCATATATATTGCCAGTTCCGGTTGCTTGTTAAAAGAGGTTTTGAGTTAGAGAAGTAGAGAAGAAAATGGTGGGACCCATTTCTTTCTGCTGGGAAGTGTGTGACGATCACATTAGTATTGTAATTGTACTTAAGGTATATTCAAAATTATTGGTTTCATTTTGAATATGTTATTGTGTTATTTTGGAAAAAGAAACATTCGGAAGGGTTTTATTTTAATGTGATTCCTTGTAAAAACAAAAAAAAGAGAAGTGTGCAATGCTACTCCTGACCGTTAGGGGCAGAGTTAAGCGATGGGTGTTAAGCTGTGCGAGTCGTGAGTTTTTCATTACTCCAGAGAGCTTGAACGTGACACTTGTCTCCTTGTTTCTCTCCTGTGTGTTACAGGTGGGTAAATGTATAAAAACACTAAAGTTGAATTTAACCATGCTGGAATGTGTTTATAATATAAGTGAATTGTTTTAGAGAAGTGATGTTCGTCAGAGGGTGCTTTTGAGTTTGATTTAAGCGAGACAGAAAAACTCAACCGATTAGCGGCCTACTGAAAACGCACATGTAACGTTGTTGATCGTGTCAGTTAAAAATATATTTTTCCCTATACAAATGCACATGAAGGTATTCTATAAGCTTTAAAGGTTAATAAGTATGGTTTAATGTACTATATATGTGTGTTGAATGTCAAGTGATAATAGTTAATGTGTAAAGTATATTTGAAGTATATTAATAATTCTGAGAGTGATTTGCAGCATCGTATTAATGTGATACTGGTAAAATATTGTGAATAGAAATGTATTAATCATTTAAGAGAAGTAATTTAGGTATATTACTATGGTTTTTGTTTTTCTTTTTTGATGAATAGTGTGAAATATAAAAATACAGAGTCAGTGAACATGAATGTGAAATTGAGAAGTTTATTTTATTGCAGATTGTGAATTGACATAAACACTGAAAGTCATTATAATGTTAAGAAGACATTGAAAATGTGATATGTGAAGCATAATGTGACTCTAAGAAACAGAGATTTGTTTAATGCACATATTGTGAATAAAATTACTCCAGAGAGCTTGAACGTGACACTTGTCTCCTCGTTTCTCTCCTGTGTGTTACAGGAGAATAATCTGTCCCTTTCGGGTGCCGTCGCCACGGTACCCGTTACACTTCCGTTACCCAGTTTCCTCTTCTTCCGAGTTCCTCGTCTTCCGAGTTCCTGTTCCCGTTCCTGTTCCTTTCCTGTTGGTTTCTTTGTCGGATGGATTTATGGTTTGACCCCCCCCCCTGCTTGTTTGATTTCTCTTTGGATTACCCAATAAAACCCATACTGCGATTGGATCTATCGTCTCCTGCGTTTCACTGGGTCCCCGATCGTCACAAAATATATATATATAATATTGTACTTTGAATTTTATTTTTATTTTTTTTACATTGTTTTATCACTTTGGGTCTGAGAAAAGCGCATTATAAATACAATTTATTATTATTAGTATTATTTCGGAGCCCCTGTCCCACATATGACATTAAGTAAAAAGAAAAAAAAGAAAGAAAAAAGTAAATCGTGCATGAGACTAAACTAATTAGTTTCCTCAGTTTACCAAATCATGTGAATGAAATAATAATTTGTGCCCTCATTTTAAAGGAGTCCTATTATGCTCTTTTACATAGTCTTGATTTAATTTTGGCAGTGTACTAGAATATGCACTCATGCTTGGTGGTTTGAAAAATGCATTATTTTTCACAAAATTTACATTATTAAAATACCTTTCTCCCCAGCCTGGCACAAACTGCTCAATTAGTTCTGGGTTTGATGAAGGCCTACCTTCCGAAAAACGAAATGTTATGTTATTGGTTAGCTGTCCCAGTGCATTGTGATTGGAGAACATCTTCGAAAGTGCTTCAGTACTGCCCCGCCCCTTGCCAAAGCAGCACGTTCTGTATGCTCCGGTATAGTTAAGGATATCTGTTTATGCCTTTTGTCTGTTCGTTTACACGACAACTATATTTTGAGAACTGAAAATGTATATTTTTGAAAACGGGTTTCAAAGTGCAAGTTTTTAGGAAATGGCACCGTTCTTAGAAAATCTTTGAAAACTGTGACATCATGCTCGTTTTGTTTTGTTTAAATGTTCGCCGGTTCCCGCTTCCTTCTTTCCAACCTACGAACATGTGTTACATTGGTGCCAAAACCTGGGAGGAAGGTGGGCCCAGAGATCTCTCACCGCTGTGGTCTCCGCGGTGCCATTGAGCATGGTGGAGCAGTCTACTGCCATGGACTTGAGGCAATGGGCTTGAGTGAGTTGCTAGGAGGGCAGACAAACTCGCTGGCGGCCACCTGGGATGTGGAGGGACGGCTGTCGTCCGTGAGAAAGCAAAGGGGTCGTTGCAGTTGACTGAGGTCGAAGCCCGCTGTCATCCACCATGATGGGGAGGAGCTGGGAATGGGGGACTCCTGCCGGCTGCCAGAACCCGGAAGGAGCCGTCACCATCCACCAGATCATTCGACATTCTTCAACTCTCAGCACAGAGAAAAAGATGCTCGGAATGTTCCTGGCCTTTTAAATAAATGTGGTGCTCCCATTTAAAAAAATAAAAAAATATATACTAGTCTTGGGAAAAAATGCTGTGGTGGACATGAGGCTCCCCGATCTATGAGCTCTATATGCTTTATGATACATTGTTGTTCACAATGTGATTTTGTTAAGCGTGATAGGTTTTCATGAGCAGACTTTAATTAATGTATACCTGCTGAAGCAATCTGTTAAAGTCCAAGTAAGAGTTCATTCTTCCTTTTTCAAAGGCTGATTGAGCCATCTCCAGGAGTGAGAAATGTGGCTATGTAGATTAATCATTAGGAGAGGTTAATGACTAGGAAAGATGAGCTTTGGTAACCTTC
Source organism: Carassius carassius (assembly GCF_963082965.1). NCBI lineage: Eukaryota > Metazoa > Chordata > Actinopteri > Cypriniformes > Cyprinidae > Carassius > Carassius carassius. The sequence continues at coordinate 37,709,277 of NC_081758.1, read as the reverse complement.
TCTTTCAACATAACTGGGTTTGGTATGTAAACGATCTTAGC